>NC_090923.1:1236298542-1236641267 GCF_040938575.1 Ambystoma mexicanum | reverse complement strand
ATTGATTCGACCAGTTGTCCAGTCGACCAATTGATTTCGACCAAATGACTGGCAACCCATGGAGACCACACACCCAACTAATCACCGCTACATGGGTGCACAATGGATGTGCTATGACCTGGGGAAGCACCTAAAGAGAGAAAGAAAAGGAAAACACCCCTCTTCTTCATTTAAATTTTTAGCTCCACAAGTTGCACGAGCACTCCGGTAAGGAGCGCAACCTCAGGGGAAAGAAAAGAATCAATAGAGCATTCCAGGGTGGGCCCTTTGAAGCCCAGAGCTCCTCACACTGTGATGATACTAACTGTGTGCGATGGGGAGCTGCTGCCACGCTGCTTGGAGTGAGCAGACCGCACATGCAGTCTCTTGCACATCCATCAGGAGCGGCGTCGCTGGAGCCACACCTCTGAGTCCGTCGAGCAGAGTCAAGGCTCTGGGTCCGTCAAGCAGAGTGAAGGGCATAACTCCACCAGCAAACTCTTCATTACCAATGTGCTGAGGCAGCAGGACCTCGGTAAAGCAAGAACCCACACACACACTCAAGAACACCCACGGGACGCATCCTTTGTGTTCAGACTCCGCTGGTTCACTGAAAGCATGCTGGCATGATGCCCCATTTATAGGAGAAGCCTGCGTGGTGCAACATGTATCAATGGTCTTAAAGAGACCTCCCAACATGCACTGGGAACTGACATTAAGATTATTTTGTATTATTTTGTATAGCAACACCTGCATGTTACGGAGCAATGTGTATTTCTATCCGCATGCGCGAGCCTCGTTCCGGCTCGCGCATGCGCAGTTAATAAAGGGGAAGCCCGTGCGGCGCATTAGCCGCCAGGATCCCGAAGCAATAAGACGTGTCTGTGTGAGTTACTTAAGGTACTGTTTTTATTCTGTTGGGAGGCCCCGGGGCTCACACAGAGATTAACATTGGCTACGAGGAACGCTCTGAGTGGGGGGAAAATATCTTGAGCAGTATATCTGTGACATCAGGAGTATTTTCGTATTGCCCACTAGAAACCGATTCCTACGCGGCACATGCGGGCTACCATTTTATTTAAATCCGACGGTTGCGGCCCCTCACGGGGTGCTCGTGCGCCGCTTGGCTCAGAAAACAAGATAATTTTTGGACACCCCACAGCTGCCTGACCTTAGATGGCTGTGGCCACATGTGCACTGGCTGCACATTGACCAGCTGGACACTCCTGAGCCCAAGCAAGGGCACATTATCAAGATCCTAATCTTTCTTCTGATCAAGGACCCACTGGACAGCGCTGCCCGCACCAGGGGTCCATTTTTTTGTGGTGCTCTCAGTCTGATACAGTGCATCACCCACGTTTGGAGCAGGCTCGCGGCCTCTACAACAGCAGGAGGTGCTTGTGTGGTCTGAGGTCATAGGGGAGCAGGAAGATGCCGGTGCACAAGCACAGCCACTATGGAGACAGCAAGGTTCTTTAGCACCCATGCCCAAGTTTGACCTGTCTGTGCCCCCATCCAAGCTAGGGCCCAAGTGGCTCTTATGGGTCAAACAGTTGGAAATGTACTTTAGAGCCACCGGAGAGACAGAAGATGATGCCAAGGTGGCGACGCCGTTGTATGCAACTGGTTCAGAAGTCCACTGCATCTTTGAATCACTGAACTCTCAGGCAACCACGTATGCAGACATCAAAAAGGCCCTCCAAGAACACTTTTTACCCCTGGCGAACCAAGACTTTGACAGGTTTGTGATGTGCAGCGAGAGGCAGTCTGGGGAGGGAACTCTAGACCACTTCTGCCGGAGGCTACGCCATCTAGCCAGCACGTGCAGATGGGAAAATGAGGAGGGAATGGTGCGCAATCAGCTCCTTGAAGGGTGTAGCTCAGAGAAGCTCAGACGCCAGGTGTTCCGAGAACCAGGCTTGATGCTTGCTCAGATTTTGGACATGGGAAGGGCATATGAGCTGGCAGAAAGCAGGGTTGCCAGAATGGACGCCTATGCTATTGGATGCTCCGCGATGAACACATCCCAAAGGCCACGGTGGGCCCAAAATGTCCGGCCAGGTTCCAGGACTTCATAATGGACCCGGATACCTGAGTCTCAGGGAGGACGGTGTTGGCCCACGTTGGGTCCACCTGCTGATTGTATGTATTGCACTAAGGGGGGAGCCCATCGGGCCGTTTGATGTTATTGTTGCTATTACGTTGTTTTGTTCTTTATGAAAAAGGAGGAATGTTACGGAGCGATGTGTATTTCTATACGCATGCACGAGCTTCGTTACATCACGAATGCGCAGTTAATAAAGGGGAAGCCCGTGCGACACATTAGCCGCCAGGATCCCGAAGCAGTAAGACGTGTCCGTGTGAGTTAGTTAAGGTACCATTCTTATGCTGTTGGGAGGCCCCAGGGCTCACCCAGAGATTAACACTGCAGTGTAGCCTTTGTAAAGCCCACTTTAGGCCAACAATGAATCAAAATTACCCAAATGTAAAACCATCATCCAAGCAGTTATTATGTTCTAGTCTATAAAAAGAAACCACTTGAGACATGAAGCAGCCCGACATGTATATTATCGTTCTAATTCTTTTAGAGGCGAAGCCCTAAACATTTTCTCATTGTTCAAGGTCACCGTAAAACTGCTTCCTTGTTTCTCTGATGTCTGTAACCCAGTGTTATTTGACAGATACGGATCTAGGACACACAACCCGCACCGTGCCTAGACTGGCAATGCTCTATGTATTGGCAGTAATGTTACATTTGCTTTTACATCTTTCATATATGAAGACCACCATTGTCCCGTGTTTCAATGTTTACCTCTTTCTTGTCTTTCAATCACTGGTTACCTTTTTTGCATTTAAAACCGTTATTCAAAAAATGTTACTTCATTGATATCTCAAAGACATACCGGTGGTTTGTTCACATCAACCGTGTGTGCGCCGTGTACGTGCGTGCGAGCGCGCGCGCGTGTTAGTGGGTGCCAAAGGCTGTAAAAGGTTCCGATTATGAGACATTACCAAACAGCAGACATGTCTGGAAACCATGTGCATTTTCCGAATAGTGGAACTCGGTTCAATGGTTACAACAGGCAAAAAAGTAATTGGTACTGAAATGTCAACGCCTGGAGCAAAGTTTCAATGTAATGGAGGTCTTCCAATGTATCCCTCCGGCTCACCGTAGCTGGTTCACTGCATTTGCTAAAAGCGACATTTTATTGCAGCGTTTTGGGGTGCATAGAGTCACGGCGGTGGTGAAATAGGGAGTATGGGAGTCAGTGGCGGTTGGTCAATATTTTTACTGGTGGGGCCTACGTCTTTCTAAGTAGTTGGTGTGAGCGATTGGGCATAGTGTCGGAGCCAAAAAGATCTAGAGGGATTTGGGATCTGGTGTTTCTCCCCCTGAGAATTTTTTTTTTTTAATGGGCTCAGGCAGTGCATTTTACAGCACACTTTTTGGGGGAAATTGGGTGAAAAAACGATGTAAAACCGTCACAACCACTGCAATGCAGAGCTGTACATGCTTCCTCAAAAATATTAGCCCTCACCCCAATGCCCACACACCAGTGAATGCTTCCATCCACAGCATTGCAGGAGTCTCAGCACAGCCTCACAGGCTGCTTAATGGAATCTGAAAAACATTCCCATGCGTTCCTTGGCCTCTCTGTGGATACTGCTAGCAAGGGTTCTCCCAAGGAATACGCATTGCCCATAGCACTTAAACACTACTTAAATTCACACTGGCTGCTAAATGGGCCAATTTGAATGTTGGTCGCCTCATTGGGCTAAACGATGAGTCTGAGATCTGGAGGTGAAACTGTTCTCCGTCTGTGCCACTCAGCCTTCCTCCCCTCCCTGCACCCCTTTTAGCGCAATCGGAGCTCTCCATCTCGCCCTTTAGAGATGTCATCCAGGTGGTTATGCCTAGGACAAATTGAAAGCTCTGCAAAAATTCAATGGAGCTGTATAACACTGAATAAGAACACACTTTATTTAAAGACTCAATGAGTTACGTAAAGATGACAAAGTCTTGGCGGTGAAGGGTGAAGGCGGTAAAGGTTTCTCCTAGTATAACTATGAGAGCTGCACCTTCAAAATGGCTTCCCTGTTCGTCACAGTGTGTGATCCTGGGCAACGTATTGAATAATATATGTCAAAATGTGCAGTGTTTAGGTACATTCAGGTTTGAAATGACATATAAACTAATCGGGAATTCACGCTCATGTGGAATTCGCTATTGTAAAGTATGAACTATGTTTATCATTTCATAGCCGAGGGCATTGCCAAAAAGGTCAGCCCACCTACGAGCACATACCTTCTCCCTATATAGGCAGGCCCCTAATTGGGGACTGTAGTCTGGGAACCCAGTCATCATTTTCAGGGGAACTCTGAAATCCAGTGCCTTGTTGTCCCCATCCTATTCAGCATGTGCTAGTCTACACCCCTCCCACCCCCCACCCCCCACCCCCACGCCCTAGGAATTTTGGTCCTCTCTGCCTTTAAGGGATGTTATTCTTGTGAGACCTAGCTCCCTTGCATGACACATCTCCCTCTGGGAGAGTCATTCGCTCACTCTATGGCTGGCAGAGGTGAGAGTGACGTATTCGCTTAAACGTTGGCACCATTGCAAGTATGCAGAAGCCAAAAGGGTACTAGACACGAACAAGTCAGTCATAGCAGCGTGTGGCAAGGCCCGGCCGCCACAGACATGCATGTGCCGAAATCAATGGCCCTCACAGCTAAAACCTCATTAACCATAACATAATAATCAGGGCTCAAGTCGAGGGTACACGCGGGGGGACAGAGTCCACCCACTTTATTCAGAGGGTGGACTCAGTCCCCCCAGCTAAAATGAGAAACATTAAGGGCCTGATTCATGGAAGTGTTTTATAATGGTGCGATCCCACAGGAAAACGTTCCATGAATCAGGCCCACAATGACCTCTTTGAATTTATGAATTAAGGATGACCTCGGGCATCAAACCGCAGTCAGGTTTGTAGGCCGAACACTTCACCGCACTATATAACCTGATGGAAAAAAAACTAAAGGTGAAATGTCCCATTTCGATGCTGCAAGTCCCAGGCAAAACATTTATATTGGTTCTTGGGTTTAAAATATGAAACCTTTTAATGTTTTCAAAAACACTATTAGAAGAAAATATCCTCTCTTGGTTTTGTGTGTGTGTTGATTTTATGAAAGGCAAATGCCATTGGTCCTGTGCAATTTGGGTGGTTTTGCAAAGCCAATTCAATGAAATTTGCATATTTCACCTTGATATGCTAATTTCTGGCGACGTCGCATCCCATTGCGTTTATTGACGAGTCCCCCCACTTTAACTTTTAGGGCTTGGCCCCTGAATGAATAATAACTGTGGCCTACGTCGACATGCTCATGCTTGCGATCGAAGTGCATGCGTTTTACGTTCTAGAACCGTTAAAGCTGCAGGCTTTTCTTCGCACTGTTTTTCGGCCCATAACGATTTCATGCAGGAAAATAACACGGTACCACGCCACTTTCTACTTCGTCTGCAATCTTTTTGCTAACGTTCTTAATATAACATAATAGGTTTTGTCTGTGCACCCTGCTCTGTAATGCCGTAACTGAGACACCCATGAATGCTGCTATGAAACACGCTCAAAGACAAGTATCTCGCTGCAAAACGCAAGCAGCACGCCTCAAGTGTCACTACATCAAAAGTTTGTTTTCGAAGCAAAACCAAAATTGGAAATTGCAGACATTGTACACCTGCTATAATTTTTGGTGGGGTGCGTGAACCTGGTGGCTGAGGCGGGTTTCTGTGGCGTGAACCCAGAACGAGCAGGTGTCTGAAAGTGAAAGGGGCAGTGGCAAGCCCTTCACGGCACACACTGTGGTGGTGAATGAGGGCAGTAGGTAAACCCCTCTCTTCGCAGCAAACGTATAGTGAACTGGGACGTGCACACCACAACTAAACCCCCTTCCATCTTGTGCATGCTGGCTCAGCCACGGGCCTCGTTATGCAAAGTGCAGGTCCTGCCAGGGGTGTTACCTCATTTGCAATGACGAAGCCACGCAAGCCAGGCCCTCTGCTGCCTGTAAATCACGTGCAAGGTGGCGCGCACGTGATCTATGAGGTCACCTCCAAAAGATATTCAAGCACGAATATATATATATATATATATATATATATATATATATATATATATATATATAGAGGTTGAAGAGAGAGAGAGAGCATTTTCGTCTGCATGTATAGCAGGCCCGGAAGGTACCCTTTGCCAGGGGAAGAGCCGGTCCAAGGACTCACAGAGGGGTGCCCCAGCAGGAGGGTGCAGTTTCAGATGGTGTAATCCATCCTGGTGCCATTGGAAAGGAGTTACCGTAGGCTTCCTTCCGCGCTGATGCAGAGCTTTTAAAACAATTCTTTTTAACTAAAACGACCTCCTTTCAGGGTATTTTTTAGGGGTGCTTTCAAATATATTTTGGCAGATGTTGGTACGTGTTTTGCGTTGCTCAGATAGCTCCTTCCTTCGTAACGACAGAACGGGCCTCATTACAAGGCGGGTGGCTTTTTTTTCTCTCAGAGTTACTGCATGCAGTAATTACCTTCGCCATTTAGGGTCATTCGGGGAATGTGCCCAATTAGAGCATTACCACTTAAACAGGTGTGTTTTCGAAAATCAGCATCCAATTTTTTCGACTATTTTAAAATTCATTTCTAACCTCATTTTGAGGATGGGAATGAGTTGTGTGCTATAATTTTTCCAACTCCAACTGCCAATTTGTTTTTAATGCGCACAGCTCTCAGTTCTGACCCTTCTGTGTATGGCATGCAGGGTCGGATTGGCACTTCGGCCTTTTGGCCCGTGGCCGGGCCGAAATCGTCCCTGGGAAGTGGGGGCCAGTTTCTGGCCATGCCTGGGCCAGTTTGGAAGAAAAAAGAATTGAAATTTCTTAATTTTTTTTCCAAATTCGTTTTTTTTTCAAAAAGCCTTTCATCCTTCTTAGGTCGATAAATGAGTACCAACACAGGTTGGGTGATATTGTATGCATATTTGCTCTATAAAAAAAGAGCTTAAGCGTAAGTGCTATACAAGAAAATATTATCATTTGGCTTGGACGTCTGCTTGGATTCACAGTCATTTAGTGTACTTAAGAACAATTCTATTTGATGCCACTTCCTGTTTTGTCAAGGGGTGAAAGGTCATGTTTCATCGCTTCCCGGGATATCACTGGGGGGGGTCAAATTACATAACTTCCGGTGATGTCAGAGGGCAAGGGTCGTGAGGCGAGGAGTGGGCCACTTTTTTGAGGCGAGGAGTGGGCCACTTTTTTTTTGGGTGAACAGGCCTATTTCTTGTCCCAGTCCGACCCTGATGGCATGGCACAGGTGGAGAGAAGGTGGTCGTTGAAGCGGCACACTTTGTCAACTTCCATGAATATCCCCCATACAGACACTTTTTTTGTTACATTAAATAAGGCACTTGCCTTCAGAAGAGAAAAAAGGTGTAAAAATGCGATGGGAATATTAAAATGTTTTGCCTCCAATGCTTGGGTGGAGGTAGAAAATGGTGCTAACATGAGAGGTAAGTGACCTCATAATATAGCAGTAATTATAGTAGGTGGTATTCACAGGGAATATTACATAAAATAAAATATTACATAACAATTCCCCCAGGTCCATAATCAGTTGGCTGGTTAAGACAGGCAGCATTGGCAAATACCATCTGTTTTTACAGTTGGCTCGGGAGGCTAGCTCGGGGGCAACGAGCTAGTCTTGGAAGCAATACGAGATGCGGAGCAACACAAGTTCGATCCCCGGGTCCGCACTTAGAAACCTCTGGATATTAAGCGTTTTTATAAATAACCAATTACAGTTACAGCCATACAAATAATCCGAGCCAAAGTACTCTAGATTGCTGAGTGGGTTAATGCACATGCTGCTTGATACCTGTTTGTGAAAACTTTGAATTTGTGTCGGTCCAATAAGGAATGGACATAGATCAAAGAGCATTCAAGTTGGGAGAAGTTCTGGTCATCCTATTAGACCAGCTGTTATCCTCTTCTGGCTTCTAACATGCTTCTAGCAAAGAAGGATGGGCACCACCCCAATTGATATAAATACTGTATAACATTTGTTTCCATTTTCGGGAGCACTACAGTTAATGCCCAAGACACTCTGGGCAACATAAACTGTACATTTGAACCACAGAACATGTCCAAGGTAACTGCGTGCTCACACAATCTGAACCAAAGTTGTGTCGATCTAGTAGAGCAACACGGGGAACCACATGTTTGCAAACAAATGGGAACTTTACTGTCCTCAAGGTAAATCATTCTTGATCAGCTATTGTAGCATTGAAGAGGAACACAGGTTCTGCCCTGATGAAGCCCAGGCATTGGATTTCGTTATTTTAAAAATCTGCCCACATAAGAATTCTTTGAATATATGATATGATATGATATGATATTTTATTTGTATCGCGCTCATACACAAGTGTTTCAGAGCGCGACAAGACACGGGAGGGGAGCAGGGGAGAACACAACAACGATCTTACTAGGCCCAGTGACATTGAGAACGTGCAATTGCATGCGAAAGGGAATGGGGAGAAAGTGCATGGAAGGGGGAGAGTGGAGAGTAGAAAAGATAAATAATAATAAATAAGAATAAATAGATAATAGAGGCAATAAACAGTGGTAGTGCAGACAGCATGTGACAAGTGCAGTGTTTACGGCAGCAGACTGGGTAAGTCTGAATAAGTGCAGAAAAGGAAGAAAATGGGGGGAGGGTGGGGGACTGTATGGATACAGATACAGTCCCCATTACAAGGGGTGCCCAGGTGGCAGTGCAGGAGGGTGGGAGGGTGAACAGGTACCTGGACCCAGGGGACAGAGGATGGCCAGGTGCACAGTGCCAAGAAAGAGCAGATCAGCAGGGATAGGGGGGGTCAACGGCAGAAGCAAAGAGGAAGGTCTTGAGGTGCTTCCGGAACCGGAGATGGTTCTCCTCAAGTTTTAGAGTGGCAGGGAGGCTATTCCAGAGGGAGGCTCCAGCCGAAGACAGAGATCTACCCCCAGCTCGTTTCTTTGAAAAGCGACTGACCCTGAAGGAGTTAGAGGTAGAGGAGCGAAGTGCTCTAGAGGGGAGGTATTTACGGAGGGATAGCAGAAGGTATTTTGGACCCAGGCCCCAGAAAGCCTTGTGGACAGTGCAGAGGGTTTTGAATTTAATCCTTGCATCCACTGGGGGCATATGACATGGGACAATATATGACATTCTTTTCATTAATCATGCCTTACTGGATTAATAATGTAGCATTTTAGCATGATTGTAGCATTTTAATACGATTGTGTGAGCATGCAGTTACCGTGGACATTTTCCTCATGCCAAGTGATAAAATACTTCTAACATTTTAAATCAGCAGCTGAGGCATGAAGCCTGCCACTCTCACAGCCTGACACAAAGGGCCATGAAGAGTTTAGGATATCTCTACCATCCAGTGTGACATCTGGCATCATACATGTTCCAACACACCTTCAGATCCGGATACCTTGGCTGTAAACCGTGTGTTACAAAACAGTGAAACCCTCGTTAATCCATTCACTGTAGGCCTAAAAAGAAGGACTGTGTTGCTCGAAAACAGAATCCAGACAAATGTGATACAAGAGACCAACTACGTGCATGCAAATGTAGTGCTTGATAACTATTACTTGCAACAAGGTGGAATATTGTGCTCTTGCCACACTCAGCAGCAGTTTAACGGCCGTGCCCATGCAGAGGGCATCAAAGTTCATGCAAACATGCCAGTGCTGAAGCAAGATCCCTATTTCCTGCCTGAGAATCATGTGATCAGCGTCCGTACCGTTCCATGTACCTCTGGGACAACTGAAGTCGCTGCTCTAGGCAGTCTTCGCCTGCACCTTCACCTGCACCTTCACACTTAATAACCAAACTGAAGTTCCACGCATACTGCAAACCATCCAACAAAGCAAGTCCATAAATTGTAAAATGGAGTCATGGATGAATAGCACACATAGGTTTCAGTATACCAGAGTGAAATTCTTTTCCGTTACATCACATTGGTATCTGGTCAATCCGTTGAATGCTATTGCATCTAACACCAATCCATCGAATTATAAGCATAGAAATGTCATTCCATTGAATGACCATTTCATTGACTATAATTCGATATATATAAAAACGTTAAAACATTACAAGCCAGTGCCGAAATGTCAGCACTGGACAGCTCCATGTAACGTTTTAAAGTTACAACAAAAACATTGAAATGCTATTTTTTACATGTAAAAGTGCATTTCCATTGAAACCAGTCCATTTATATTTTCGATGGACTGGTTTAGATGGAAATGCACTTTTACATGTTAAAGATAGCCTTTCGATGCTTTGGCAGACGATGCTTTGCATTAGATGGTTTGGTTTGTAGATGCTTTTTTTTCGACGGATTGGCCATGAACCCATCCCATTGTATGTTTTCAGCATGTAGCCACATTAGCAACTCCCCATTCAGCCTTTAATTACTTTAGAGCCCTATCTTGCTTGATTTGCATCTTGACCAGCATCACACGCTACAGTAGAATGAAGGGGAAGAGAGAGAAAGAGATGTGTAGATCTGGAAATAGCTTCCGACTACATGAATAGGGAGTTGCTGTAGGAGCGGCTAAAGAAAGAGCGCCCGAGGAAAGGGTACAGTGGAGGTACTAGAGGAGCTACAGGAAAGTAATGGATCAAGAGTGAGAGATGTACCTGTATGGAGAACTGAGCTGGCAATTTTCTCTTAGGATAGGTTTTAGATACGTGTGTGTGCTGGCCTCCACCCTATGTATCCTGTTTTGGAGTGATTGGCTGCCAGCAACTAGATGTACCCAGGATGGGAGGCCAGGACATTCTGCACCTGCTTTTTGAGGAAGACTCTGCGGCTCACTCGGACAAATAGCAGTGCATAAATTACTGGGTGCCTTTGGGAATTATTGATATGATATGATATGATAGGCGCTTAATACCCAGAGGTTTCTAAGCGCGGACCCGGGGATCGAAGCTGTGATGCTTTGTGACGTTTTTCTTCCAAGGCGAGCATGTTGCCGCTGAGCTATCCTCCCGGGACAGTGTGATTATTGCATTCACCAGAAGCTTCTGCGTAACAAAAGCAAAACCAAGGACAATGGTGATGTTCCCAGCTAAATGCCCCAGAAAGATCTGGTGTGTAAATGGCAGTTGCTTAAGGGTAGGGTCTCACTTAGAGTGCATGGGTATTTGCTTTGATATTAATGCAGGGCGGGGACGGCAGGTGGAAAGGGGTGGCAATGAACGGACCTCTGTGTGGACAATGTTCTGAGGTTCATTGGGAACCCCCTGTGGAATTCCCCTGAACAGGCCCATGGTATCTATCAGCAGAACTCTCTCCCTGTAGTTATTTATGGTGCAGAGGTCTGGGGCTGTGCACCAGGCGTCGCAGTGACTGCAGCTGAAGATATCCCTCCTCAAGAGCCTCTTTTTACCGTCGAAGGTAACCTCAACCGAACCTCTCCATCTATACCGTGCAGTGTGTCCAATCGCTGATCTTATCGCCTTCTTACACATTGCATATTGGGTTAGGCTTTGCAAGTATCCTGGAGGCCCGATGATACCATGCCACACTGAAAGATACTTTAGGCCTGCCTTCGTGCATGCAGATGCCATGGCTGGCCTGCTTGAAGAAAGCTTTCTAGGCTTGAGTTTTGGAACACTGTGCGACTCATCGAATACGCTTACCTGGTATTTTCTTTGGGAAATTAGGGATTCTGCAATGTGAGTAGGGAGGTGATGTTGGGTAATCCAGGCAACATCCCCATGCTGTCCTGGTATTTAGAGCATATGATATATGGGGAGGGGGCGACGGGGGTTCAGGCTTCTGCAGACTCAAGTACAGAAAATGAGGCCAGGAAGAGATTTATGGAGGTTCTGTTGAGGTCAAAGTGGGGCAAAGCACCGACGGCCAGACTCTGTGTTTGTCATCAGACCATTGTCAATGTGGTGCACTCCTCACTCTTATTCACAGATGGTGATCAGGACAAAGAATATTAGACGGTGTAAGGAGGCTGTGGAATATTGTGGATCCACTAAAGACAAGAAGGTGTCGGAAGTTGCGGCCTGCAATCTCACTGCACCCTGGCATGGAAAAAGAAGCGCTTTGGGTCCCTAGACTTTCAAAGGCTATAAAGCCAGCGATAGGGAAAGCTGTGTGGGGGTTGCTGTATAGCATGTGTAACGTATAGTTCTCATGTTATAGTATGTTGGTTTATTATTTTGCCATGATGCCATTGTATTGCTTTATATTGTAATGGTTTTTGATTCTGAATAAATTGATGGTATTGAGAGGAAGAGATAGCAAGCCAGATAGAATGTGAGACAGTGAGAGATCACTAAGGATGTAGGGCGGGGGACAAGAAGAGAAGATAGGTGAAGTCAGCTCATGGACGGAGAAGCGGGAGATTCAGAAGGCTTTCGGTACAGAGCGAGAGCGCTGTGAGGACTGCTGGGAGGAAGCTGAACCACCGCTGGAAAGCTTGCTTACTGTGGCAGCGGTGGCGAATAAAAGCAATGGGATTGCGGTGCTAGCGGCAGGGATATCGGTGGCTGGGAAAGTGGAGTGACAGGGGATGGAGAGAGCAGAGTGGAGGGCGGAGTTGGGCAGGTTGTGCTGACTCTAGGTACCATTGTCAACCGTCCAAATAATGGTGACTACCGAGGAGAACAGTGCTGTGGAAAAGACTCCCATGAGAAGTCGACTGCTCGGAGGAATCTCTCAGATACAGAGGAGTGGCTATCAAGTAGCAAGCTGTGTGTGGCCTGTTGGTATCTGCTTTCGTCCCCAAAGTTGATTGCTAGGGGGGCTAATTCCCAGCACAGCGGTCTCTGTGCTGTAATTTCCACTGAATGCTTTAGGAGTGACCTGTCATCTCTGAGGTTCTGCTTTCTTTTCATCTTTTTGCTCCCCCCACCACCATTTCGCTCCAATATAGATGACTCTTTGAATGTGTTGTCACTAATGCTGGGTGGTGGGTACTGCCAGCTTTCATTAAACTGCCCTACCCAGCTGCTCACCCCCACCGATTCATCTACAGGTGCCTGATATTGACCATTGGACTGGATCCAGAGTATTTAATCCCACCTTGTCCCCACTTTCCCCTCTGGTTAATTTGCTTCTTTGGAACCATGGTTTATGCTGGACGGATGGGTAGTCCCACTTTTCTCCAGGGGACCCACACTGTTGTGGACTGGACACGGCGGTCCATCCTTAACACCCATCTGTCTTTTCCCACCAGGGATGCTTTGTATTGTATCAGTTATTCCTGCTTAGTTTCACTCGTTTTTCATTTCTCTTTTCTTGCTTTCTGTTGCAAATTACACTTGTCTCTTCACTTTTCGTCTAGTGCCACAAAGCCCTATAAAAGGATCAATCAAATCAAATAAAGTGATATGGTGGTGCAAAGATGAACAGTGTGACTGACCTGAGCGACAATGCCTGAGACAAATGGACTCGATCAAAGGGGAAGGACAGTAACAAAGTAAGCGACTGCGACAAAGCAGTGGACTACAGTGAAGGAGAAGGCTATTGATGAAGGACTGTGGAAAGGGAGAAGGAATGTGATGAAGGAGCTGAACTGATGAATGACTATGATGAAGGAAAGGGACTATGATGAAGGAATGTGATGAAGTAGAAAGGCTGTGGTGGAAGACTGTGACGAAGGGGAAACACTGTATCGAAGGAGAAGGTCACAGTCTTTGAAAAAGGATAAGGACTCTGATGAAGGACTGTGATGTGATGAAAAAAATCGACTTTGACAAAGAATACAGACTATGGTGAAGGAGAACGGCTTTCGCGAAGGAGGAGTTTGATGAAGGAAGACTGTGAAGAAAGAGAAGACTGTGATGAAGGAGACAGACTTATAAAGGACTGTGATAATGAGGACTACAATGAAGCACTGTGACAAAGGGCAAGTGCTGTTGTGAAGGCATGTGATGAAGCAGAAGGACTGTAGGACTGTGAGGAAGGATTATGATGATGGACTGTGATGAAGGAGTGTAAAGAAGGAAAACGGAAGTGATGAAGGAAAATGACTATGATTGTGATGAAATACTATGATAAAGGAGATGACTGTGGTGAAGCAAAGGGATTAGGATGAAGGATTGTGATGAAATACTTTGATGATGAAGAAGGACTGAATGAAGAAGGACTTTGATGAAGGACTGTGACAATGGAGGAGGAATGTGTTGAAGGAACATGACTAACAAAAGACTGTGATGAAGAAAAATAATTATAAAGAAGGACTAAGATGAAGGAAAAGGATTATGATGAAGGAATGTGATGTAGAACTGTGATGATGGAGACACACTGTAACGGAAGATAAGGACAGTGATGAAAGACTTTGATGAGGGGGAAGTACTGTGATGAAGGACTGGTGATGAAGAAGCATTGTGATAAAATGCAAACACTGTGATGAAGGACTTTGATGATGGACAGAAAATATGATCAAGGAGAAAAATGTGACACAGGAGCAGGACTGTGATGAAGGAGAAGGACTGTGATGAAGGAGAAAGAATGTGATGAAGGAAAAAGACCCCGTCCAAGGAGAAGAACTGTGATGAAAGAGAAGGACTGTGATGAAAGAGAAACTATGATGATGAAGGAGAAAGACTGAGATGCAGGAGAAGGACTGTGATGAAGGTCTGATGAAGGGGAAAACTGTGATGTAGAAGGACTGGTGGGGACGATGAGTGTGACAAAGGATAAGAAGAATGATGAAAGACAGCAATGAAAGACAAGGATTGCAACATGGTATTTTGAAGAAGGAAACGTTCTGACAATGAAGAAGGACTATGATGAATGAGAAGGACTTGGTCAACGGAGAAGGACTGTGACAAAGGAGAGGAACTGCGGCAAAGAACTTTGATGAAGGAGAAGGATTGTGATGAAGCACTGTGATGAAGGATAATGACTTTGGTGAATGCTGGCTGTGATGAAGGAGGTTTGCAATGAAGGAGTATTGTGACAGAGGACTCTGGTGAAGGACTGTGATGAAAGAGAAGGGGTGTGATGAAACAGGAAGACTGTGGCAAAAAAGAAGAACTTTGATGAAGGAGAAGTGCTCTCAGGAATTAGGAAGACTTTGACAGAGGAGAAGGAGAAGAACTATGATGAAACAGAAGGACTCTGAAAAAGGACTGTGGCAAACGAGGACTGTGATGGACTCTGATAAAGCAGGAAGACTGTGATAAAGGAGACTGACTGTGATTAAGGGCTCTGATAAAGGAGAAAGACTGTAACAGATGAGAAGACTGTGATGAAGATGAAGGACTATGACGAAGGACTGTCGAAGGAGAAGGGCTTTGATGAGGAACTAATGAGGATGGACTAGGATGAAAAAGGACTGTGATGAAGCTGAACGACTGAAGGACATGGACTTAAAGAAAGGAAAGGGACTAATGTGCTGAAGGACGTATGAAGGAGAAGCACAGCTACAGAGGCGAAGGACAGTGATAAAATGCAAGGACAACAAAAGACTAGGGGCCTCAGTACGAGTTTGCCGGTCCGGATACACAGTACCGGTAAGCTTACTGGTACCGTTGTATCCGGACCAGCAAACTCTGGGTTGTGCTCACGGGTGCCTTTCATTCCGCCAGGTCTGACCTGGTGGAATGAATGGCACCCGCGAGCACAGAATGCCTGTAGCACAGGCACCATAATGATTGGTGCCGGTGTTACAGGCATCCCCATTCCCATTGAGCTCTATGGGCTCAAATGGGAATGAGAATAACCCGATTCCAGCATTCGTGAAAGGGAAATTACTGGGTCTGGCGGGGCCGGAATACCCCGGCAATTGGCCATTCGTGGGTTACACCGGCAAGGCTACCTCCAACCTTGTAATGATGCCCAAGGACTGTGACAAAGGTGAGGGAATGTGCTGAATGACTGATGAGGGAGAAGGACTGAAGAAGGAGAAACACTCTGAGGAACAAGAATGACTGAGGAAGGAGAGGGACTATAATGAAGGACTGTGATGACTGTGATGAAAAACGAACACTGTGACAAAGGAGAAGGACTGTGAGAAATGAGAAGGTGCATTACGAAGAGGTCTCTGATGAAGGAGAAGGACTGTGGTAATGAACTCTGATGAAGGGGGAGGTCTGTGCGGAAGGAGAACTGTGATGAAGGACTGTGACAAAGCATAAGTGTGACGGAAAAGGCCTCTGAGGAAGGTGAAGGACTGATGAAGGAGAATGACTGACAGAGATGATGGACTATGAAGGCGTTTGACAAAAGAAAAGGCTTGTAATAGAGGACTTAAAAAGGGCTGCGGTGAGGGATATCGACTGCTTCTCAACGCACTTCTCTCCTCTCTTTTCTCTGCAGTATTGTTGTGGTGACAAGGTGGCACTTATATATGCCAAAACCAAAAATACAAGGTACAGATGCATACAATAAGGTTGAATGCATGTGCACCGGGAAGACAAAAGAGAGTAAACGGCAATGTATCCTTGTACCAATGCAAAAGCTCACATACACAGGAAAACTTTGGCAAAGTTGGCTTTCAGATAAAACCAAAACTGTCACTGATCAAAGGAAGACTTCTCTCCCAATCCATGTTGAGACCACCACTTATCTCTCATTTACCAAGCCATGCCCCCAAAACCCTTCTGCTTCATCTCCGCTGCTTCTTGCTACCCTCTAACACACCACCTAAATCTTGAAGTTGTTGGACAAGGCGACTATAAAATCACAGCTCCTACCTTTGGAATTTCCTACCTCTGCACCTCTGCTTTGAACACAACCCTATAAAAGTCACTTAATGCACTGAGGGCGCTTGCCTAATGCTTCCTTTTCCTGCATATGTTTTCAGACTCTGCGGTCCCTTATATATTTTCAGCATCCTAAAGGAGCTCGAATCCCCAGCACCGCCCTCACAAGACTGCATCAAAGACGCAGAGTGTTGCACTAAAATCCAGAAAGTGCTTGCAGATAAAATCACTCTACTCCAAAACAAGATTGAAGCTAAAAAGGCAAACCTCACCAGCGATTCCCAGCTTGCTCCCGACCCAGCATAAAGTCCACAATCTTGCAGTCCCTTCACTTTCTCACAAGTAAGATCAACGGAAGTTGAAGACATCATAAAAAGTCTAAAACCCTCCCACTGCCAAGGGGATATCTGCTTAGCTACCATCATTAAAGAGGGAGTGAAAAACCTAGCCCGCTTCATCACCACTCGGATAAATTTCTCCTTTTCTTCCAATCAGGTACCCAACAATTTCAAGGAAGCCTGGGTTATGCCTCTCGTAAAAAAAAACATCCTTGATCCTAATTTCCCCACTGACTATAGGCCCATCACCACCTTCCTGTTCCTTTATAAAATCCTGGATCGGGTGGCTTACCTGCAAATACAGATGCACCTAGAGGAGAATGAACTCCTTGGTCTTAGACAATCGGGCTTCAGACCCAGACATGGAAATGAGACTGCCCTTCTAGACCTCAAGATCTAAATGGATGAGGCGAAGGACAAAGGTAAATTAGCTATCCTCCTACTCCTCGATTTATCTGCAGCCTTTGACCTTGTCGACCACCAAATTCTCACCAACCACCTCAACAAAGCTGCAGCATTTTCCACGAATGCTTCCGACTGGGTTAAATCCTTCCTCTCTAATCAGGCAACCAGAATCTTCTCCCCCCAGCCTCAGCAGACCCCACACCCATACTCTGTGGTGTCCCTCAGGGATCCTGTGTGTCACCCACACTATACAATATATTTACATGGCTACTATTCAACCGGCTGGACAACCTGGGTGTCATGTATACCAACAACGCAGATGACACTCAAGTCCTCACCCCCCTCACAGGTTGTTAAGACCATGATTCAAAACTACTGGACTACTGGATATCTATCTTGAAATCCAAGCTTGGATGGTTACCAACAGTCTATGCCTCAATGACGACAAGACTGAGTTAATGATCGTAGGTACTCAGGCACGATTGAATAAACTTGACACCAGGTAGTCATCGTTCGTCATTGACGGTAACATAATCAATGTTTCTAAAGAGATAAAAATATTGGGGGTCTACCTTGATTCTACACTTTCCCTCAAAAAACAAGTCAGCGAGGAGGCCACCAGGGGGCGCACAGGCTATGGCAGCCTGAGTGCTGAGCTCCCATCGACGCTGGGCTGGCGCGAGGTATTGAGCCCCCACCCGGAACCCCCCACCAGGAAAAGTGTAGACGTCTGAGGTGGTGAACCCCCAGGGGCCCCCAGGGCAAAAGAGCGGTGTCTGCAGACCCCCGGGAGATGGAATACACGACCCGTCTCCTCGAGAGGGAAGCCGCGTGTGAGCAGAGCGGCCTCGAGGGACCGGGAGCGCCGCAGAACACCGGGGCTGCGTGTGCCCGCTGGAGTAACCACTTCTTCTCCCCAGCCCCTCCCAAACGGACACCGGAGGAGCAGTGGGGAATTCGGCTATGGAGGCCCGCAGCATGAGAGGACACCATTGGAGTGTGGCGGGAGCCCCTCCCCCGTGGAAGACATTTGCGCCAGAGACCCGGGCCCGTCGGTGGCGAGGTCTCCTGGCCTCGGGGCCTGAACATGGAACTGAGCGGGGCGGGCGCCGGAGTCCCATCCCGCTGCCTTTTTTGGCGGGCCCCCTGGGCGGAGACACAGAGGGCCTGGGCTCGCTGGCCTTCTCGAGTGGCCCACGCTCTGAGGGGGGAGGGGGTTAGATCACCATTCCCCATAACATCAGGGGACGTTAGAGGCCTGCGGAGCTTTAGCCCAGCCCAGGAGAATCCCCAGCGTGGCCCGCCCCCTCCCCAGGGCACTTGGCAAGGAGAGAGGGCTGCAATCGACGCGGGACACAAAGTGAAAGGGTGGGGGCCCAGCGTCCAGACCCCGTGTAGGGGGTGGCCCCAGGGTCCGTGCCCAGGGCGTGTGCCCACCTACTAGGTGAAAGGGGGTGGCACTGGCAACTGGACAAACCCCGAGAGGTACGACTGCAGGTCCCCCCTAAGTGACCAGCCCGTGGCTCTGCTCAAATGGAACCCAGCGACCGCGTCCTCTCTCTCTGGAAGTGCGGGGAGGGCCTGGAAGGAGTCGAGGAGAACAGTCGGGGTGTGTGGCCCCCACCCGGGATTGGTGGGGCGAGTGCCCGCCCAGGATCCTTCCTACCGAGGCAGACAAGTTTAAAAGGGAAGGGGTGAAAACCCCAGTGACTGAGCCTACGGAGGGCGCAAGGGGCAGCCTGATGAGCTGGCATAAAACTCTACAGGTATACTGATACCAGGAGGCAAGGTGCAAAAACAGCATCGTGGAACGAGAGGGTGGGATGGCCCATTCGGAGACCCCGGCCCTGTCCACCAGAGCAATGGAAAAGGGTTTCGCCTCGGTACTGCAGAAAATCAGGGACATGCATTCAGACATCGCCCCAAAAATTGGAGAAAATTGACCAATGGGTGGACAAGGTTGAGGACAGACTGTTACAACTAGAAACCAACCAATCGTCTTCCGCAACCCAAGAGATGCAAATAGACTTGAGACTAACAGCCTTGGAGAAGAGGAATTAGGAAAGGGCCAGGCAAATGGACGATTTTGAAAATAGGGAACGGAGGAACAACCTCAGATTCTTTGGGGTTCCGGAGATGGACGGAGAAACGGAAAGAGACCTGGCCAGGGTGGTGAGAGAAATCATTGCCCTCCTTTTTGCGGATGAGATGACGACAGAACCAACGTTCGATAGGGCACACAGAGCAGGGGGCAGAGCGGGGGTCCCCCGGTCCATCTTGGTCCGGTTCCATTATTTCACGGAAAAGGCAAAGGTGTTGGAAGAGGCTAGAAAGGCGCGGAAGATCACATACAATAATGCTCAGGTGTCCATCTTCCAAGATCTCTCTTCATACACACTGGCCAAACGCAGAATGTGCCGCCCCCTAATGCAGTTGCTAAAGGGGAAGGGAGTGCGCTACAGATGGGGCTACCCCTTCTCCCTCACATTTGGGTATATGGGCCAGGGACTGACCCTGGTTACGGAGGACGACATTAGGGAAGCCATCCGAGAATACGTGACGGACCCGACCCCCTGGAGGGAACCCACGGGGATGGCCGTGGAGGATGCTGGCGGCCACAGGCCACAGGGAGACAGGAGCAAGAAGACAAGCTCAAGTAAATACAAAAATTAAACTCGCCATCTCCGGCGAATGATAGAGAGCACAAAGACCTGGATTGAAGATGAGTGGGACAGCCCGGCCCGACCACGAATAGGATCTACAGATCGCGGGGCCCAACAACGCACAGGGTCCCCTTGGGGACTTCTGGGGGTGTGATTTGGGGGGGCTCAAAGAGGAACAAACTCCGATAACAGCCTAGCAGAAGGCGGCAGGCTGGTAGTCCGGCCAATTACCAGCAATGGTGGAACTTCTTGGCTGGACGCTGAGGTGGGGGTAGGGGGTTACGGGGAAAGTTGGAGTTGTTATATTTGAACTGGGGCTCAGGGGGCAGTTAGGGAAAAGTTTAAGGCCCATCTGGGAGGGAGCGAGGGTGGGTAAGGGGGAATGGAGTATTCATCAAACGGAGCTGGGAGGGATCGGTGCTATGTGGAGGCTGACCAAGAGACAAGTACACCTAGATAATGGCTGAAAACCTGTTTCCCCTGGGAGTGGGCTGCCTTAACGTGCGGGGTTTGAAAACCCCAACCAAAGGGTCCTTGGTTTGTAGGGAATTTAGAAGAGCCAAACTTGACCTGCTCTTTCTTCAAGAGGAACACTGGGCACGGGGGAAGGAGCCAAAAATGCAGGGGGAGGGATCGGAGAGGTGTTCAGTGCATCTCACAAGACCAAAAAAAGGGGGGTGGCCATATTGTTGGCAAGGGACGTCAGCTTTGAAAAGGAGGACATGTTGAAGGACCCGGAGGGCCGGTACCTGTTGGTGAGGGGCTCACTGCGGGGCTACCATGTGACCCTTGGGCTGGTGTATAGCCCGAACGAGGGCCAGGCGCAATTCTGGGAAGAAGTGAGAGAGAGATTAAAACTCTTTGTTCACGGTACGATGGCGGTGGGGGGGATTTCAATATGGTCCTGGACCCGGCCACTGATAGGAAACGCATGGGGCCCCAGTCCACTAGGGCCGTGGACGAAGCCCTGGCACAAACTTTCCAGAAGGTCAACGAGAAACTGGGCCTGGTAGACACAATTCCAAATCTCAGGACCGGAATCCCCTCATTCACATACTACTCCACAATCCATACATCGTACTCCCGAATTGACTACATCCTAGTCGATGAGCCCCTATGTCCATATGTCTCTGGCCACAGGGTCGATCCAGTCCGCTGGTCCGACCATGACTTGGTCTGTGTCACTATATCGGGTGGTTGGCGGGGTGACCGCAGAGGGCGCTGGAATTGTAACGACTCCTTGTTGAAAGATAAAGTCCTGGCGCAGGAGGTGTTAGACGCTATAACAGAATATTTTGAACTAAATGATGGCGACCATGCGAGGAGTCCTCATTAAAATGGGAGCCCAGAGAAAAAGTGAGAGGGAAGCCCAGGTGAGGGCTTTGAGAGAAAAAATAGCCCAACTCCAGCCAAGAGGTCCCCCAGAGGAGCCCCTAGAAAGAGAGCAGATGGCCTCCTTCGAGGACTACAAACTCCAGTTGAAAGACCTCCTGTTACACAAGACGGAGAGGAGTCTGCAACTGGTGAAACAAAAATATTACGAGAAGGGGGTTAGAGCGGATAGGATTCTAGCCTGGAAGTTGAGGGAGGTCCAGAGAAGTAGGATGGTCAAGGCGGTGAGGAATGAACAGGGGTTGATGGGTTATGACACTCCAAAAATAGGAGCGGCCTTTCGCCGATACTATGAACAATTATACTTGTCGCAATATGACGGGATGACGCCTGGATTGAGGGGTTCCTGAACTCCATCCGGGTTCCGGCCCTGACAGGGGAAATGGCAGATGGTCTGGAGGGGCCAGTGACAGAAGAGGAGGTGGAGCAGGCGATTAGAGGGATGAAGGTGGGGACGTCTCCTGGAGAGGATGGATTTTCAGTGTACTTTTACAAGAGGTTTCGGTCCACCCTTGCTCCACATTTGGTGAGGGTGTTCAATGCGGTGTTAGAGGGGGGAATCCTACCAGAAACCATGATGAGGGCCATAATAGTGGTTCTGCCCAAAGAGAGTAAAGATCTGACGGAATGCTCCTCCTACCGCCCGATATGACTCCTTAATATAGATGTCAAGATTCTGGCCAAGGTGGTGGGGAGGCTAATGGAAGGGATAATGTCAAGGCTGGTGCATGGGGATCAAGTGGGATTTATTGGGGGTAGGCAAGGTTCAGACAATATCAGAAAGACGATGGACCTGATCCATTATGCCCAAGAGTCAGACCTCGAGGCAAGCCTGTTTACTCTAGACTCTGAGAAAGCTTTTGACAGGGTCAAGTGGAGATATATGGGACTCCTCCTCCAAAAAAGGGGCTTTGGGGTACACATAAGGAACTGGGTGTCAGCATTATACAGAGCTCCAACGGCAAGGGTACAGGTGAACAGAGAGTTGTTGGAACCATTCCCCCTCTCGTGGGGGACGAGACAGGGATGCCCACTCTCCCCTTTGATATATGTCCCAACGATGGAACCCCTAGCCATAGCAGTGAGAGCCCACCCTGATATCAAGGGGATTAAAAGAGGTGAAATGGAGTTTAAGCTCTCCCTGTTCGCCGATGACATCCTGGCATACTTGGTGGAGCCCAGCTCCTCGCTCCCCCCCTCCTGTCTTTGATGACAGCCTTTGGGGTTAAAGGTAAATACGTCAAAGTCGGTACTACTTCCTATGAGGGTCCTGGACCCGAGGCTGGATTCCTTGAACAGGTACATGGGGATTGTAGTGGGGAAAGACTCCATTCGATACTTGGGTGTTCTCCTCACCAGAGACCTTTCAAAGCTGGCCCCAACTAATTACGGCCCCGCAATGGCTGGGATTGCATCAGACCTAAGAGATGGGGTGGGATGATCCTGTCCTGGTATGGTCGTATGATGGCGGTAAAAATGAACATCCTGCCGAGACTGCTGTACCTCTTCACGGCTCTCCCGGCTGGGGTACCCGCCCAAACCTCCCGGGACCTACAGAAGGCAGCATGAGAGTTCATATGGCAGAGGAGGACCCCGAGGATAGGGAGAGCTACCCTGACTCTACCCAGGGAAGAGAGGTGTTTCGGGCTACCGGACTTTCTCCTCTATTACCGGGCTGCCCAGTTGCGTGTGCTTTTGGAACATATGAAAGAGGGGATGGGTACCTATTGGTCCTACCTAGAAGATATGGATGCCCACCCTCTAAAAGTACGTGATCTTCTGTGGATGCCGTGAAGGTCCATCCCAAGCAGACTGAAGGCCCACCCAACTTTGGGAGTACTCTGGTCGATCTGGAAAGAGGGGCCCTAGACCGCACACTTCACTTCATGGCCCTCCCCGCTGTCCTCACTCTGGGCTCGCCCACTCGATCTCGGTAGCAGGGGCTTTAGGAATGCTCAGTCCTGGTCAGACATGGGGATGGAATTGGCGGGGTAAATGTTCAAAGAGGGAGAATTCCTCGAATACGAGGAAATGAGTGGGGCTCTTGGGCGAGGGTCACTCTCAGTTTTCGAATATCTGCGCCTAAAGGGCATTCTCTGCGACCAGTCATGGGGCCAGAACTTGCAGAGACAGCTAACCCCCTTTGAGAAACTATTGGACAAGGCGACAACAAGGAAGGGGGCAGTGTCTAAGATGTACAAAATATTGAACACAAGAGCTTAGAGGGGAGGAGGGGATTTTGCGGCTTTTGGAATGACCTGGCCAGGGAAGCCCTATCAGAGAGCGCATGATCCAGGATATTCAAAATAGCATTCCTTGGGAACCCATTCACATCAGACATGGAGCACAACTTCAAGATCCTGCAGGGGTGGCATAGGGACCCAGTGAAACTCTCAAAGATGTTCCCAGGGGTGTCACCTAGATGCCCAAGGGGATGCGGCCAGATGGGAACGAGGGGCCACATGTGGTGGTACTGCCCAAGGGTTCAGAGGTTTTGGGAGAGCGTAAGGGATTGCGGAGATAACCGAATAACTCCTCCCACAAAATCCGTTGACAATGCTGCTGGGCCTCCACCCGGAGGAGGCGGAAATATACAGGTACACAAGAATGTGGGAAACAATGTTGCGGGCGGGTAGGGTGGCCCTGGCGCAGAGATGAAAGAGCCCGGAGACCCCCTCTAAGGCGGACTGGCTGAAAAAACTGAAGAACATGGAAGGGGTTGGGTTCAAGGGTTTGCTGAAGGTGTTAAATTTGTACTCACAATGAACCCGTTTGTTATATTAAGAAAATGTGAATAAAACCAAACTTAAAAAAAAAAATAACAAGTCAGCAGTGTGGCTTCCTCCACGGCCTATACTAACAAACTGATCTACAGCTGTAAATCATACTTATCTACAAGTAGCTTCCTAACGTTAGCTAGAGCACTTGCAATGTCTAAACTCTACTACTGCAACACACTTTTCCTTGGTTCCTCTGAAAACAATCTAAACAGACTCCAGGTACTCCAGAATAACTCTATGAGAGAAGCACTTAGTCTTCCCAGATCCTGCCGTATATCCACTCACAGACACAACGCCAACTGGTTGCCCATCCGTGACAGAATCACACTACGCACCTTGGCCATCACGCACAAATGTCTCACAAACTCAGCCCCGAAATATCTGTCAGACAAAATGTGTAAACACCAACCAGCACGCACCACCAGATCATTACACTCCCACAACCTTGTGGTATCAAGATTCAACCTAAAAACAGCCGGAGGAGCCAGCTTCCCAGTCCAAGCTGCTAAACGATGGAACTCTATCCCCATCCCTCTCAGACAAGAACACTCCTTCCTCTCCTTCAAAGCCAAAATAAAAAAACGGCTGTGCAATAAGCCTCCTCACTAAGATGTCATCACTATGTTTATCCGACCTCTGCCTATTTCTGCATTTGTTCACTGTCTCCGGGTCACTTATACTTTTGTACATTATCTCTTGCTGTATTGTATATTATCGACATGTATTGTACTGCTGTCTGACCCATCTGTAATGAGGGTCCCACTCGTTGTCTCCACATTTAATTGTAATGTAATGTGCTTTTCTTCACCATGTCTGTAACCACTAAGTTTCTCAAGCGCCAAGTTAACTCAGGGTTTGGTGCGTGATATAAATAATAACCAAACACAAAATACAAATATCGTCCTTTCTCCCTCTTCCCTAGGGTGAGCAGATTTCGAAAATCAAAAACCGGGACAGGCCACTGACATGGAAGCAGGACTACAGTTTCAGTGGTGAAACTGTTGTATTACTTCTATTTGGGTGGCCTGTCCCATGTCATGTTGCAGCGCCCGGGGCCCCGAAGGCTATTTTAAGTTTAAAAACCCATCCGGAATTTGGGGATCGGGTGGATACCATCCCGGTTTTTGGCTTAATGGTGGAGAAATCATAAAATCCAGCCAAAAACCGGGATGGTATCCACCCGATCCACAAATCCCAGGATGGGGTTTTTAAACTTAAAAAAGTCCCGGGACCTCAGGGCGCAGGTGCAAATACCCAGACAGTACCGGCAAAACCTGGACGTCTGGTCACCCTACTCTTCCCCACTTTCATTTTCAGTATGTCACCCTAAACCGATCAGTTGCTACCTTTGAGTGCTTTACAAAAACATTAAATGAAATACTGCCACAAGAGCCGAGGAAACTATGGGCAAGTCCACCTGATCATGGCACGGGGACATGGAGACGAGATGGCAACTGTTACAAAATATCAAACTATTTAAATAAATATTTCTTTCCAAATTCCCAAAAAATAGTTGTGCCATAGACATATTAATACCATACATGCCAACATTATTCATTCCATTTGGGAGACAGAAGTGTCGTCCTGGTTTTAACATTGCATTCTGGGACTTGCAGTCCTGGCTGTCAGCATTATAAACCCACGGTTACAAGTCCCAACATTCAAAGTTGAAACCAGGACTGGACTAGTGTCTACCGATTGAAAATGCTTCTGTGTATGTATAATGCAGTGGTAACACCTGTTAGTTATGGTGTTACTAAACAGCAAGATGCTGGCTGGAAGCACTGTACATGGAATATTTGCCCGGTTCAAAGTGACTCTGCACTGCTGAAAAGTGACTTTGCACTGTCGACACAAACCCTGATTCGTGGAACTGTGCAAAGTGTATTTTTGCAGTGCAAAGTCCGTGCAAGTGGTCATTTTTGCAGTACAAAATGACTTTGCACTGCAAAAATACACTTTGCGCAGTCCCATGAATCAGGGCTTGTGTCGGCAGTGCAAAGTCACTCTGAACCGGGCAACTATTCCATGAACCGGGCTCTAAGCGTTCGTTGTTTCGTTTTTGATTGTCAGAACTTGAAATAGGCAGCCTCATATGCCAGCCTATTTACATTGGGCCATTCTCGCTAGTATTTCCGATTACTTTTAGTATCTGAAAATTTCGCAGTCCGGCGCATTTAAATGTTGCTATGCCTCGTTGGTTCTGCCTGGTATATTGGCACGTGCTGTCTCGCGTCATTAGTGCAGCTGCACATCTGACTCACCGCGGGATACGACGGTCGGGATTGGATAAGTGGGAGTCCTATGTTGAGCCAATCAAGTCATTCCCCTGGTCGCGAGACCCCTGCTGTTTTCTGTGGAAAAACCTTCGGCAGTAATGTAACCTTTTTTTGTGGCTAAATAACAAAGCGCGCAGTAAACATGAAAGGGCAGAGGGTCAACGCATGTGGGGAAATAATTAGGCGTGACTCCATGAGTTCTTTCTGAGGCAGACAAAAACACGTCTTGAAAGGAAAAAAAATACTCGTGGAATTAGGACTCATAACGCATCACATGCGAGGCCCGTGCGTCATAAATGGAGCAATATAAATACTAATGTACTCCCATTGCTTCCACCTGTGTGTCCCAGACCCTGCATGTTATCAGGAAATCGTCTGACACACTTTCATGCACAGCGAAAGATGCAGGGCTTCGCAAGGAGAATGGTAAACAGTGGATACACAGTGACTTTGGAACCAATCGCTGTGGCCCCTTCGCCAAAATGGTATGACCCGGGTTAACACACAGCTTTCTGTGAAACTTGCCACTGTATTTCATTTGTAACATTGGCCTGCACTTGAAGTCTCCATTCTCCTATAAATGGCAATCCGTATGTTATTTTATTTTAAACTTGTATATAGTGCTGGCCCTACTTAGAGGGACCCGTATGCCTTAGAAACTTCTAAGGGAGGCGGTAAAAAGAAGTAACAATGGTTTCAGAACAGCATAGGAGTATTAGGGTAGTGAAGGATGACAGGGGAGGTGGTTTGTGCTGGGGGCCCCTGGATCACCAGGCCCATACCCAATACGCATCCATGCACCTGGGCGGACCAGAGGGGGCACCCTCCGGCACCCGGATCACCGAATGCAATGGTACCATTTAAGTGGGCCGCGAGGGGCACCCGCGGCCTCTGAAGCCCAGGAACTGAGGACCCACAGGCCCCGGGCCTGGGGGCACCCAGGCCGGGGCTCCACAATCGCCGTGGTCACACGGTCTCCCCAGTCACCATAGACGGTGTTGCCCGGCAGGGGCACCGTCTTCATGCCGGGCCACATGGCGGACCTACGGCACGCTGCACCGCACCAGCATGGTGCATGAAGACACAGGAGTCCGGATCACAACGACTGATGAGCTGGAAGCAGCTTGTTCTTTTTATTAACTTGGTCACCTGGTTCCCCCATGTGACCAAGACACCAAACCCTGGGAGATACCATGTCTCCCCACAGGGTGACATGCAACAGTTTGGTCGGATTCTGAGTGGGGAAAGCAGTACATTTTGAGGTGTTTGGGGAACCCGATGATGGAAGGCATGTTACGGATGCACAATGCGAGGGTGTTCCATGGTCTTGACACCCATTGGTGAATGATTGCTTTTGTGCGTATGTTAGCTTGCAGGCTGAAATGCCTAGGAGATTTTGGTTGGCTTATCTGGTGTTTGTCTGGGTTTCCGTTTGTTTTGGAAGTAGGATATGGCTTTGAGGTGGATGGCTTTGTGTCTGATGCAGGCTCCGTTAAAAGTAATTCTCTGCGTTATGGGGATCCAGTGTAGATGGGGTGGAGGGCTGGACTGGCCTGTAGGGAACTCTGGAGATTTCCCGGTAGGCCTTTACACCATGGGCCTCTTTTGAGTAGTAACCCATATTATTTCCACATTTTCTCATAGGATAAGGACTGGGCTTGCTGAAAATGTGTAATACTGGGCTCCTGTGAGAATGATTTCCAGGGCCTCGTGTGGTTCCCAGTCCACCCCATTGGGGTGACGTGAGGGTGTTTGAGTAGGTGAAGAATGAGTCTTGCTACTGCGTTCTGTATTGCCGAGTCCAGTGAGGATTGAGTTTCTGTAGACCAGACTGGAGAGAACAAGTGCCTGGACCGGTATCCCTACAAAATATCCCCACCAAAAATATCACAGCGCATATGCCCGTTTGTCTCGCCATAGGTGGTATTTTTGGGGAGGATATTTTGTGGGAGCGGGGCTTGCGGGGGTGTCCCCCGCACATTTTAAAATGATGCGGGAGTTGTGGGGTAGTCCCCCGCAGGGTCCATGGGTCAATTTCGCCGCAAAAATATGGCGATATTTTTGTATCGCCATATTTTTGCGGGGATATTAACACATGGAACCCCATGACCGCTGTAAGAAGGTTGTCAAATGGAAGGATGTGTCTTAACTGGCATAGAGGTGTAGCTGTCAGTTGAATGTTTTGCTGATGGCGAATGTTATGTCGTGTTACTGAGATTTATTCTAAATTGTTTGAAAACCCCTCCCTGGAAAGAAAAATAAATGTCGAAAAATAATAGGAGACTCTTCACTTTTCTCAGATCGACCCCCTGTTAACAATTGCTCTGACTGATATTTAAATTGTAAATTGTAATGGGTTGTTTATAACACGCTTAATACTCAGAGGTTTCTAATGCTTAAGGGGGGGTTCGAACCTACGTTGCTCCCATCTTCTTGTTTCCAAGACGAGCGCGTTACCCCAGAGCTATCCTCAAAGACGAGCGCATTGCCCCTCAGCTATCCTCCGCCGAGGCAGCTTTCCTGTAGGCCAACCAGAAATGCAGTTTAGGCTCTGCGGAGCCACTGGATTCTGTGCCCCAGGGCAGGGATGTTGCTAGGTCTGGGCTACCCTGATGGCGGAACTGTCGATACTGGGGGCTAGCCAGCCTTTTGGCTGTAGCTCCTGAGATTCTATCCGGGGCTACAACCAAAAGACCAGGGGCTATAGCCCCCTTGCCCCCCCCCCCCCCAGCAACGCCTCTGCCCCAGTGAACGCGACTGCACCATATGCGGCAAAGCCCTGCTTCGTGAGTCTGAGCAGATCATGTGCCTCCCTCACACCCTCAAGGTGTGTTTGCGTAAATCTGTTTGAGCTGTCAAAATCCCAGCTACTAAAATGTCACTGCGTGATTAAGGTCCAGGGGAGCAGTTAAAGGCATAATATTGTCTTGCTTAAATGCCACAGTGTTTAACGGCATTTTTCTTCCCATAACCTTTTAATGCACTTCCCCGGCAGAGAAACACACGTGCACGCCCGTGTCACTGGCCAAAGCTGTTGCTATATCATCTTGCGCGGTGCTAGGTGGCAATGGTGAGGCACAGTGTTCACCATTTGCACGGTCTGTTGCACTGGGAGCCCTCTGGGAGGGTGGGATCATGATCTGAGGGAACAGTTAATGGCTGGGGGGCGGTCTGGTAGCATTCCCCAATCTCCACGATAGCGAGGGTGCAACTTGCTCTGTCAGGTTGTTTTTGGGCTTTGCAATCGCCTGGGACACTGGGAAGTGAATTGTAGCGCGAGGCTGTTCTCTTGGGGGAGTTGGGGTTTGCAAGCTTGCATGGCACTCGAGGGTGATGTTTGTGTGTATATTTCGTAGGCAGGTGTCTATTTATTAGTGTGGGAGAGGGTCTCGGGTTGGTGGGGAAGCACCACGCTGCATGACACCTGAGCGTCAACTGTTAGGATGGAGTTAGATGATACATTGGTAAGACCGCCTTATAAGACAAATTAGTGTGTGCCTCTGTTCCAGCAGAGTGGTGCTGTTCACGGAACTCGAGTGTATTTTAGGGATTGTTGCTTGTTCTAACAGGATGGACAAGCTTTTCAATCTATCATTACACCTGAATGTCAAAGTGGGTTCCTTCTGGCTGGTCAGATTTGGAAACCTCCTATGACAACTGAGTGCAATGTTTCCAAGGTGGTCAGGTTTGCCACCTACCATAACAACAGATTTGAATTGTTAATGTGAGAGTGTTTGCTCAGAGTTGCAATGCTTGTCCACATTCCATGAAGGGTGCACATGGTGGGTGGAAGCGCGGGTGGTACAAAGGGTAGAGAGCAATGTGGTGAATTGTGTTTTGTCTCGATTGTTGTGTCAGGTGTGGTGGGCATGTGCAATGTGGTTGGTGGGGTGCCGGAAGTAGAGAGGAGTGTATTTGGTTGTGTGTCTTTTGTGTGATTGGCTAGTGGGGAGCTGGGTGAGTCCTGAGTGCACGAGGTAGCCTGAAAAGGTCAGTATGGTTTAGCAGAGTGCTGTGGTTTCATTAGTTGTCTTTTATGATGTGGTTGATGCATTGCTCTGTGAGCGACCGTGTGCCTTGCGCGATACACCTCGCAGAGCGTGTGTGTGGCCTGCACATAGACTGGATTAGGGGGGGTGGTGTCATGATGCCTACCCCCGGGGATCCAGATCAAGTCTAGCAGCCCCGGAAGCAGGCATCAAGTTATTCCAAGCAAGCCCAACAACCCCTGCTAGGGGCCATTTGGGTGCAGTCCTGGCGTCTATGGCGCCAGGCTCATATGGAGAGTCAGTCCTTGCGCCATATGCTCAAGGCTGATAGATTAAAACTTACCTGATGCAGACCATGCTGCAAACTTACCTGATGCAGACCTTGCTGCAAGAGCTCCAAGCCAAAAGAGGCTTGCAAGGGACTACTTTACCTAGGGACTATTTTTTACTCGGGTGTCGTCGGGGAGGAATACTTACCTGGGACTACTTTGGAGGCTATTTAAACCACGCCCGAAGAGCAGCACACACTTCGCATTATTCTGCATCCAGCAGCGTAACGCTCACTGTGCCTGCAAGTCAGCATCCAGTCTTCTGCCATGCCCGCCTCGAGTCTGGAGCTCCTAGAAAAAGGGAGAAAGAAGGAGAAAAGGTTAGAACAAGAGCAATACCTTTGATCCTTACCTGAATTCCCGATCCACCGCGCCTTCGAGCTGGAAAAAAGAAGTTATTTTATGCGTGTCGGCTCGCCTGCTGCAGCGCCGCACTGAACTCACCGCCCTTCGCAACATCTTCACTATCCACCGCATCCTTCTGCATGTTCCCGCCGCACTCTGGCACCTAAGGGCAACACAAGAACGGCAAGGTGAGCCAAGGGAATAAACAGAGGCAGTATTAGTTACCCCCCATAGACTTACCTGATTTTACCACCGGGGGTACTATTCCTCTTCAAGGGTTGGCACAGCCTCCACTGCATCCTCCCCGTACCCCGGCCCCTAAGGGGAACAAAAGGACAGCAAGGTGAAACAAAGGGACAAACAAGGGGAAACCTCTTCACCACAATAGACTTACCTAATTTTACCGCCGGAGGCATTATTCCCCGAGACTTCATACTTTCTCTCAGCGCCTGAATAAGGGAGACAGCAACAGGTTACATACTGACATTATTTTATCGAACTGTGTTGGATAATACAAATCCTTACCTGAATATTACCAGTTGCCACAAGAAACTCTTCGCTAATGTCAAGCTGCAACCTGCAAGGAATTGGACAAGAGTGAATGTCAGACATTTGAACTCTTACAAACTACATACTTACGGCGTCTTGCTGGAAATCTCAGAGTCAATATTGTTCTGGAACTCACCAATTCCTTCAAACCAGTGAAGCAACTGGTTATCTACGCGCCCCTGCGCTCAATGCAGGATGGAGAGCCCATCTTTCCAAACCATCAGGTGAGACTATAAGAGGGGACATCAAAGGTGATCAGTGGGGAGAACAGCGGGGGTGGGGGGTTTACGCTCAACTCCACGGGTGGTTAATTCCCTTTCTCCATTTGCAGAAGAATATTCCTACGGGCCAAGCAAACGAAGCTAGGTGGGCCAGTCCAGTCCGTCATCTCGGCACTACGCGTCACATTGGTGGAGACCGCAGCTGTCCAGTTCAGATCGACGCCCCTGTGGGAGCCAGGTGAGCGTAACAGGTGGAACTCGCAAAATGGAGAAGAACAAGAGAAAATGTGGGCGTTCCGAGGGAGGCCTGCGCGAGGCGAGTACACCCCCACAACAGGCAAAATCGTATTCATGGATCGGACCACGCAACCTCACGTCAGGGAAATTACCACAAAAACCTCTCGATGTAATCGCCACCCGAAGGCAGGCGTACAGACACTTGTGCATAGAAATCAATGCGCAGAGGTAAGATTACATATTGGATTTAGGGGTGCGTGCACGCAGTCGGGGTTCCGATAGAAGTTAGGGATGCATGTAAGCAGTGTAGGGGGGTGCAGGTATGGTTTGGGGGGTTTTGCACGCATATTTACTGGGAAAAGTTAACTTTTACTATACATGTTACGCATGTTGAAGAGGTGCTAGGAATAGTTCTGAGGGACACTATGCAGTATCACTGGTGTGCTGGATTTGTTGCGGGGGACCCGACGCAGGATTACAAGGGTACATGAGTTTTCACCCAAGGGCCGCGTACAGGTAGCTATTCTACAGGTAGCTATTATATACGCGTACTGTATCTGCTTTGCTGGGGAGGGGTGTCGGGGTGTTCTGGCCGCGACTTGCATATTTTGCGGGGAAAATTGATTTTCAGGGACAATTTGATTTTCGGATTTGGCTGTGCGCACCTTTAACATCTTGCACCCACTGCTGCATTGCATTCTGTGACCTGTATTTGATGTTCGAATTTGGGTGTGTGCGCTTTTAACATCATCCACCCCACGGCTGCATTGCATTCTGTGACCTGTATTTGATTTTTGAATTTGGGTGTGTGCGCTTTTAACATCTTGCACCCACTGCTGTATTGCATTCTGTGACCTGTATTTGATTTTTTGGATGTGTGCACTTTAAACATCCTGCATTCCACTGCTGACTTCCAGTCTTGGACCTGTATTTGATTTTCGAATTTGGGTGTGTGCGTTTGTAACAGCTTGGACTACTACTGCATTGCATTTTGTGTCCCTCTTGTAACTACTAGGCCACCTGGTGAGTTTGGGCTAAGACTGTGCAGTGCAACCACTCCTATATCCTTATCTATACTCTGCCACCATGATAGCACTCACCATCTCTCCTAACTGCTACACTATCACTTACCCTCCCTCTCTTATGAAGTCTGGAAGAAAAAAACACCAAAAAGACATTCTGCCTGCCAACCCTGGCCTACCCATCGTTGACACCTATGTCAGTGCATCTTCCAGACAGGTCGTCACCGACATCCTCTTCTCTGTACCCTTGCCAGATCTATGGACTCCTAATCTCATTTCCACTCTCCCTACCTTCACATCCTCTCCCATTAATGGTGGCACCAAGTGGGAATTCCTCTTGGAGGGCTTCTCATCATCAAGGTATTTCTCTAATGTCTACCACGCTGGCACTATCCTGGTTCAGAGTCCTCAACCCAACCTCCTCCTCTTTGACCGGTGCCTGTCGGCCCTCATCAATTTCCTTCCCACATCTGCTTCTCCCTTACCCACTATCTCTGTCCCTCCCACTCTGACTAGCGTGCCATGCCTCTGTACCCCTCCTCGAAAAACCTTCAAAGGTGGAGACCTCCTTCATCTAGCCACACTTAACGTTTGTTCAGCAAACAAACACTCCGCCGGCATCTGCCTCCTTGAAGACTTGGACTTTGACTTCCTCGCTCTTACCAAGATGTGGTTCAATGCCAGCTCAGCCACTGCTTTAGACTCCCTTCTCCCGATGGCTACAAGATCATCTCCAAGCCCCGCCCTAACAGTTGCCTTGTTTTTCCATGAGTGGGTCCCCTTCTCCCTCATACCCACACAGCCTTACTCTTCCTTTGGCTTTGAGAGCCTGGTCTACAAATTGGTCATCTCTCCCTCCTCCTCTCTTACCATTGTCACTATCTACCAGCCCCTTGGCTCTACCACCCTGTTCCTCTCTGAATGGGCTGACTTCTGTTCCTCTCTCCTCCCAACCACCTCTAAACTTCTCCTCAAGGACGATTTCAACATCCATATGGACTCTTCCATAACAGCATCCACTCTCTTCCATGACCTCTGCACTTCGCTATCCCTCTCCATTCTGCATTCTGGTCCAACCCACTCGGCTGGACACACTCTGGACGCCCTCATCCACTCTGATCCCTCTCTTTCCTCCCCGTGGGTCACCCCTCTCTCCTGGTCAGAACATTCTCTCCTTCCTTCTCACCTGGGTCCCATTGGCCCGGTGTCCGCACCTCCTCAAGTCCTGCCAACCTCAATCACGAACATCCATGCAATGAAACAAGCGTCAGCTGCTGCCTTCGCATCCACCTTCATACCCCCTATTCCCCCACCCCATACTTCCCCAGTGACTCTGTTCTCAGCAACCTCCATCTGGCTACCACCAGCACCGTGGACATTCTTGCCCCAGTCATGAGGATCCGCCTGAATCCTGCCTCTAAACGTAACACCTGGTACGACTCTGAACTAGCAGCCCTGAACCGTAAGTGCAGAGCTGTGAACGGAAGTGGCATACCTCCTGCTCACCCCCTGACAAACTGGCTTGTCGCCTGTTCCAAAGACAATATAGACTTGCCATCCGTGCCAAGAAAAGAGCCACATCCAGGCACGGGTCTCTGGTGCTACCAACAACTCGGCTGAACTCTTTATAATCAAACTGGCCATTCGTTATTGTTGCATTTCTACATTAAGCAAGCTGTGTGTTTATCGCATTTGCCTTGCATTTCAACATATACATTTATTTTTATATGTTTTTGAGTGTCTATTGGTGCAGGTAACATTCTTCATGTGTAAATACAAGGTTGACCTAGTGTCTGTGTATCTTCATGGTGAGTGCATATCTGCTACGTGTCTTGTGTGTCTACGTGTGTCTGTTTCAGCAGTGATATTACATGCTCTCGTCATCTTTGGTTACAACATGTTCATTTGTGCTAGAGCTTGCAAATCCATATTATCTTCAATCTCATCAGGATGAGGTTGGTTGGGTTGCCTTAGTGAATAGCGTCTCTCGTACTTACAGTATGGCATCAGAGAGGGGACAGATGCCATAAATGACGCACTTCTTTCGTTCTTGCGATATAAAGGCTGGGGAGGGTCCAGCGCTATGGATGACTCAGATCCCAGATCACTGTGTGCTGCTTTTGTGGGGCTTGCCTCACTTCACATGGGTACCAGACCCTCGTGTGCTGCTCTTGTGGGGCTTCCTCGACTTTGTATGGGTCCCAGACCATTGTGTGCTGCTCTTGCGGGGATTCTCTGACTTTGTATGGGTCCCAGACCCTTGTGTGCTGCTGTTGGGGGGCTTCCCCATCTTTGTGTGGGTCCCACACCCTTTTCTCAGGTTTATAGTAAGTAGTACACAGTTTCTCATATGTCTCTTTCTTGGATCTTTCCAGGTACTGGTACGAGGGAGATGGGTTCTTCAGCCTTTCCCAACCGCCTCCTTCGTTCTCCTTTATCTCTACCATCAGTCACGATAACCCATGTACCTGTTATGGGATTATCGGCTTGTTCGGGTGGCTTAGCATAGCTGTTTCCACCTGCTATGTGCTTCCACACGCCTTCTAGCGGTCTCCACGTACCCTCACACCCTTCCCAGTTCTGGTCCCTCTCAGCGTGTTTCTTGGTCTAACCGCATGGTCCGACTTCCGGTCTCTTCCTGGCCTCCGATTCTCAAGCCTGGATGAGGGTGAACACTGTGTGTGTTTGGAGAGACTCAGTCAATCCGCGGCGAGCCTCCAGCCAGCTCTTGGTTCCTCCAGGGAGGACAAAATACACAGTCATGTTTCCCTTTTTATCTTTATGTCTGGCTTGTGACTGTACCACGTTCTCTCCAGGTCATCCCTAGTCCCAGGGGGGACACCCTCCCACTAGGAGGGTTGGGACAACATCCAAACATTCGTCACACAGCTCACACCCCTCCTGAAGAGTATAGCCTTCCCCTGGCCCATGCTAGCTGAAAGAGACGAAGGAAGTATAACTGTTGGGCTGTTCCTGTTTCATCTTTATGAATGAGATTACTGCTCTTTTAGTACAAGTGAGGTGTACAGCATGAGTTTTATCAACTACGTATCCCCGTACTCCTGCAGTAGTATTCACTTCATTACACAAGGCTGAAATGGGAAAAGTAAGGCCAGTATGGAGGATGTACTGTTGGAAGGTGGTTGGTGTGAGTGCAGGGCTAATTGAAGGAGGGGACCATGGTTATTAAAGGAGCAAGGCTGTACATTTTCCCAATTATGCATTCATATATCACATAGAATGGGGCACCTTCTCCAGTCAGTGCAGGTATTTTCAACAATATAGCAAAGAAGTGGTTGAAATGTGTAAATGTGTAAAAGGTGACATAGAATGCAACAAGTGTAATCAGTGTAGCAGGAATGCTTGGTTTATCTGCTGAGTAGGGAGACTGTGTCGTCAGTCCTCCTGGCCGTGTGCACAGTCCCATATGCCATGGGGTGTGGTGACATCAGTCAAGGGGCTGATTGGCCCATTGAAGTGGAAGGGCCTGTCAGCTCCCTGCATTTGATGGAGGATAATAGGAAGAAGTGAAAGGACAATTAGCACCGGGGGCAAGCATAGCACTTCACTGTTGGAGTGCCACTGTTGTGCCACTAAGGTTACAATGTTGGTCCTTGTGTTCAGAGTAGCATTCTGTACAGCTTGTATGAAGGTGGGGGCTCTGTGGCAGGCAGACCCTTCTCCGCCGTGTTAACATATGGTTGAAAATCCCTCTTTGGCCTGAAAGGGATATCACTCATGCCCTGACCAACAACACCCACGACCCAGAACTATTGCCCTCTGCCAACTCCAACAGAAAAAGGACCTTTGTATCCGGCAGTGAGAGAGTGGTGAGTTTGTGAGTCATTGAGTGAGGATACAAGTGAACTAGTGAATGCATCGTTAGAGTGTAAGGGTGCCTGGTCAAATGGGAGAAACATTGGATAAGTCACTGCTATCATCATTTTTTTTGATATCATTAGAAGCCCATCTACTCAAGGCACAAAACTGGCCCTCCCAATCACACGGATGGGCAAAGGTGTGGAGAGGGTAAGCCTCACCCAAAATCTATAAATGCTCACTCAGTATCGCTGCACCCATCTGAGCAGTGCATCAGCTAATACAACATGGCAGCGGCACCATACAAGGTTTTTGCTAAGGCGGAGGATATGGTCCGGGTGCTCCATGTGAGTTGCTAATTCTACAGCTAGTTTTGGGTAGGAGGGGTGAAATGGATCATAAATCCTCTGAGAGGCTTGATGATGCTGGGCAAAGCAAAACCACCTAGCGTTGGTTGAAGTGGGCTTTGCGGTCACTTGCAATTGATTGCATTTGCAGGATTTTCCAATTACCGTGCAAACATTGGCGCAATGTGGGCAATATGGAAGTGAGATTTCAAATGAGCATCAATGGCTAGTGACCTTCAATAAAGCACGTTAGATTCCAGTTCAAAGTCACAGTCCCTGCATGGCTCTGGTTTGTCGTGTTGGGTCTATCCCATGAGAATGAAGAGTTCATTGTGATCAAGACTTGAGAAGTTTCTGAGCAAATAGGCAGCTGATGGTCTAACAGAGCGGATCAGTCAGCGACCTCTGCCTGTTTCTACGAGTCTGGCGGTAACACTTAAATGCGGCGGTAGCGCTATTACCGCCGCATTTAAGGGTCCGCCAGATCATGGCTTTGGCGGATTTCCCCCCAGCTCAGAGCTGGGGGAAATCCAGGGCAAAATTGCCAATTTTCGGCACGATTACCCCACACCAGGGAATAGGCAGAGTGGGGCTTTTGATCGACTGAATTTATTGGATGAGTCAAGGTTTCCACGCAGATTGGTTGCAGTGCTGTTCTTGGCAGCAGTGTAACAGCAGTGTGCCGGGGAGGGTGGAACCTGTAGAGGACCACAGTTTTGAGGTTTCTGGTTAGTGGAACTTCAGGAAAGCACCGGTCTGCAACCACATGGCAGCAGCCAGACCACAGAAAAACACATATCACAGCAGTAGCAACTATCAAGCAGACCTGCGTCCACAGAACACAGGAGGACCTGCATACAGGTGCACAATTGGTCCACAACACCATTCACAGTACACAGCAGCATTCACAGAAGACACCAACATACGGCCTGCAGCAGAACCTACAAATGACAGCAGCCCCCTGAGAACACACAGAAAATAGGAACACTGAATTTTTCCTCACAGCATGTTCTTCAGAAGGTTTTCACGCTTTCAGAGGAAACAGTGGAATGTACCTTTTGAAGATTTGATATAAATCTGTTGAGCGATTACTTAAAATATACTGCACTAATTTCGTCAATTGTGCTGTAGCCTGAGTAGAAACATTTGAATGCACCAATTTCAACTGGATTTAGGTCAGCCACCTTGGACGCTAGGACTCATTGAAACAAAAAAAAATGGGAGACACTGTTGCGGTACATATGAGTCATTGATAAAAATGAGGCCCTAAAGTACCTTTTGGGGTGTTTATGAGGATTTTGTCTGCCACCATGGATGTGCAGATTGGGAGTATCAGCGCTTCCTAGACTCTATGTGGTTCTCCCCAAAAAATGGAAACACATCAGATGCAGCGCAAGGCTCGAGAGTCTAGGGTTCAGGTGGGGGGCTAAAACTAAGCCTGAAAGGGTTGTTTCTGAGAGGTTTTGAGTTGTGTTTTAGCCACTTTGGTGAAAAATTGAGTCAGATCCTACGATCCGGATCAGATCCTGGGATCCAGAAGGCTACTTTGGATGGTTTTGCTGGGCTTGGGCATGGGCAAAGGTCATGCCCAGGGCAAATAGCAACAGCCCGTGGTTGTCAACAGTGATGTTGTCTGTGATGCCTTCTGTGATGTCAGCCATGGTCTCATTAACTGCATAACTGAGGAGCTCAGAATTAAGGTGGAGTAGCCTCCAGCACTTGCCGAATATCATTTTTTTTTGTTCCAACAAACCATCACCTTAACATCAAGTTTTTGTTCTCAATTTAAATATACACTGTATGACATGGTCAGTAGCCTGACCAACCAGGAAGCAATAGGGACATCTCTCAGCCTGGGCTGGGAGGCCTACCAGGGTGGAAGTCAGCCCCAGTCCTACCCCATAGGGGGAAGGTGGCATTTGGGAGGGCTCCAGTCCCTGTCACTTACCTATGTGCCCTTCTAATTGAAAACTGTACACCATTAATCACCCCCGTCTCTATTTCCAAATGCTGGCCAGTCTTTCCTAGAGAACTAAAGGAACCAGCAGCCCCAGCGGTGGACCAAACAGTGAACAACCACAACAGCAACCGTGTGCCAGAAGTGTGTTTGGTTGTGTTTGCAAGAAGGACCTGTTCACTTGCCTCTCCAGCCCTCAATTGGATTTTGACCAGAAATACCACAGTCTTCTTTCTATTTCTCCAGTCGAACTTCTAGCTACAAACACACCACGCATGCGCAGAGCACTGCGCAATGTGCCAGCAGTGTGTTTGGTGTGTGGGGGTTTGCGGTGCAGCGGCTGCGGAGACCGACTGCCCGTGTTGTGTTCTGGATGGGCTAGTGGGTAAGATTTCTCCGCCACGATATTCTAACCTGTGAGCCCTCGTGTTCCCATATTTATGTTTTTGCTTTAAGAGTTTGTTCATCCGCAGACCTTATTTTGATTGCACTGAAATTAAAGCCCCTCTTGTCATTGGAACACGCTGGACGGCTCTAAGTCAGCAGATTTTTAGATGTTGTGATTCTCGGGTTCCTCTGGTTACATTATAAACTATTGGCCACGTTCGTTGCGCTCACTGTGCTACATCGAACAACAGGAGGTTGCAGTTGAAAATAGGAGTCATAAGGAAGTATCAGGAGTCACGCTTGAATGTGGAATTTGATTGGTCAATAATCCAGTAACTATCTATTATTGTTAGAATTAACGCGACCAACGTGAAGCAGCAACAACACCTGAAATACTGACTTCTGTTTGTAAAGCGATTTTCATAATCCTCCTCATAAATTCCCTTCGATTTTGGCACATGACGTGCAGTGCCCTAGAGTGTTAGATACGTGGCTCCTCGTGCCAAATGACTATATAGGTCTGCAGTTTGCATCGTTAGGATAGACATACAGAGGTGATTTGAAACATTATTTTCATTGTATTAAGCCAAAGGGTGGTTGTGGGACATAGAGCGCTTGAGCACATTGTGAAACTGGAAAGAAGGGTTGGTGGACGAGGCATAGTGGCATTTGAGCCTCTTGACAACTTTTAAGACATGGGCTTGTGATCTGGAAAATCGGTGCCACTTGATACATTGATCGTGAGGAGTGACTGTGGGACAGAGTTCTTTGAGCCCCTTAACGGAATTGAGTGAGATTAAGTAGGGGTGACATTTGGCCTTATAGCTCTTGACCCTCTTGGGAAATTGGAAAACAAGTGTGGGCAGGAATGAATGAAGGGTGATTCTAGATCCAATAGGTGCGCTGAAACACGGAATAACTGAGTGACTCAGAAAATGTTATTGTGTACTTTTTGTGAGGGGTGACTGTGGGCTTTGTGTCCTTGAGCCCTGATAAAATAATTTTCGAGATTTCAATCAACTGTGTATCAGAGGTGAAGGGGGATTGTGGGCTATATGCCTGGGAACTCTGAAACAATAATTCACGTAAAATCAATTTATTCTGTAATAGTTGTGTGGGGCGACTGCGGGCCTTGGGCCTTTGAGCTGTGACACAGCAATTCTGGAGAATTCAATCTGTTGTATATCAGTTGGGAGGTGTGACTGTGGGCCTTAAGCCTTTGAACACTGAATTAAATAACTCACGTGAAACCAATCTACTGAATAGTTGTGAGGGGTGACTGTGGGCTCTGAGCCTTCGAGCCCTGATACAATAATTTTTGAGAATTCAACTTGCAGAGTATCAGTTTTGAGGGGTGACTGCGGGCTTTGAGCCTTGGAACCCTGACTTACTGACGTGAATCCTAATCCAAATAATTCATGTGAAACCAATTTACTGTGTATTAGTTGTGAGGGGTGACTGTGGGCTTTGTGCCTTTGACCCCTGATACAATAATCCTTGAGAAACCAATTTACTGTGTATTAGTTGTGAGGGGTGACTGTGGGCTTTGTGCCTTTGACCCCTGATACAATAATCCTTGAGAAATCAATCTACTGTGTATTAGTTGTGAGGGGTGACTGTGGGACTTTGTGCCTTTGGGCTCGGATAAAATTTTGTGAGCAACTCAATCACCGTGTAATTCTGTCTGGGTCTTACTGTCTGTTAACTCTTATAAAAGAAATAGGTGAACTAGGTGTGTAATGTTTGAGAGGGGGGCTGCAGTGTGCCCCTGAGCTCTGACAAAACAAAAACCTTGTAAGTGTGAATAATCTCACTGAGGGATAGCATATAAGAAGCAAAAAGAAAAGTTACTATTTGGAAAATTACCTTGGCTATCGTATGGCTACCTTACTACAAAGTGGAACATTGTGCACACTAATAACTAAACTTTCTTCTGCTCTGAATAATTATCTACAGCCACTGTCAACCAATGATAAAAAAAATGAAAAAAGCTTAATACTGATTAATTTGGGTAGTACCTTGGATTTTCCTCCTTTGCCTGTCCATTGTGAAGGGTCCACTGATATGGAATTCTCCAAAAGCACAATAGTACAGGAGGTAGAGTTTGAATTTATGAATGCCCAGATTAAACAGAACTTGAAAACTTCCACACAGATGGAAAATATCCTAGATCCACCGATCTCAGGGAAGTTGTTAGAAAGGGAGTTGACACTCCAGAACAGTTTCCTGAGTATGCGTGAAGAGTTACTACAGCCCCCGGTAACTGATGGCAATTTGCCGTCGGACAACATACATATAGAGGATACATCAATGATGGCCCCGGCGTTAAAATTGGAATTGGGTAGAAGAACGAGGTTATGCTTAGGTCCATCTACCCCGGTGAATGCATCTAGAAATAGTGTGGATAATGTGCATTTATTTCACACCTCACTATGGGAAACATTTCCCTTTAGAGATTTTGGCCAAGGAAAAAAATACTTCCCACAACGTTCTGCTTCTGAAATTCTAGATGTAAAATTAGATTTCAAACCGAAAAGGGAGGAAAACCATCAAATGCTCTGTAATCAAAATATGATGTCTAGCTCCTTATTGGAAGAACCCATCTCTTTAGCCAATCAGGAAGCCTCATAATTAGTAGTAGGAACAAGGGCTCTTCTTACATCGGATAATGAGGAATTGGTAAGAACTGTCCAGTGATAACAAGTATATTAAATTTACTGGACAAGGGCCATGAATTAGACATGGAGATTAGAGATCTAAAGTATTTTGTATCGGATAATTTAAACAAAACAAATACATTGGAGGGATTCCTGATTGGAAGGGCAACAGTGTCTGAAGATGGGGCAAAAGACATGTCAATGTAGTAATGTAATGGAGTCCCGGGCAAATTTAAATATAGTTTTAAGGACCAGAGTGAGCAAACCCAAGCAATTTGTTGTAGTCTGGCACTTGTGGAATGTTGGTCCGCTTCATGGAGCAACATTCCATGCGTGTCAGTTTGATTTCCATTGAAGCTTGCTGGCGGCTGCTGTGCCCGGGTCCAGAATAAAGCGGTTACCTCACCACTGTCTTACTTGGTTTATATCATTGGCGATGATGGACTTCTGGACCCTGTGCTCCCCTCTTCCACGCGTGCAGAGAAACCTACATTGGAAGTGCCGGCCGGTGTTGGGTGGCGTCGGCATTACACGGGGTGCCCTGCCCCTGTCATACGCCTTTCGTTTGACGCTACCGGCACTAACTCGTGCCCCTGTGGTGGGGCGCATCACCATTGCCGGCGGCCTGGTGCAGAGAGGGGTGACGCATCATAGCGTCTCAGCAGCGCCTGCAACTGATGGCGTAGAGGAGGCGGGGGAAGCGTTTAAATAAGCTTTCTAATTGGATACTGTGCATCTCAGCAGTTCCTGGAGGAGGTGCTGCCCAGCCAACTGGTAGGAAGGCGGGCGGGGCCGTGAGCGGTAGGATCCCTCATTGGCTGCCTGCCCCTGCGTGGCCCAACCCACAGCAGTCACTCGGAGGAAGGTGGGTGCGGTTGCGGTCACGCACATTTTTCAAGTCGCAGCGGTCTACTGCAAGGAGTTGTGCCTGGTGGTGTCTCATCTCAGCGTGAATCTTTAAAATCGCAGCTGCCGACTGAAAGGAGTTGTGCCAATGTGTGTCTCATCTCAGCGGCAGGTACTGGTGCAATTTCAATTTAAGGTAACTACCTTATGTTACGTGTTAGAGTGCTTAGGAGCATACCGCTTACCACCTGAAGCACTGCTCAACCGAGCTATACACTGGGCACTCAAGGATGATAAACTGCGCTGGGGCGAGTACTCTTTGGCTCCTAACTGGTTGGCGTATCAGTTTTGTGCAACCTATCAGGTGCATTGACAATCGGAAGTGGATGTAGTACACTTCTAGGTGCCTAAGGACAATTGTTAGTGGGTGCCATTATCCAGAGTTTTGACATTGCATAGAGCGGGCCAGTAATCACTAAGGACAGCTCCGATTTGCTGTCTATTCATTAATGGCTGCCATGTTGCACACTGCTGCCAGGCCTCCACCAACATTCTTTCCCTCACCCGGTGAGCCCGCATCTCCATGGGACCAATGGATTGATGCTTTCAAAGTATATTTGAGGGCTGCTGGTGGTGGAAATTTTAGCGACGATGAGAAGGAGGCTGCACTTCTTAATTGCATTGGCACAGATGGCCTGCGCATATTCCGCCATTTACCAGGTGAAGATAGGTATATTCCTGGAGGTGCGGAAGGGGCAGAGTAGTCAGTGCTTATGAGACTGCTTTAAAAAACTGGAGGGGCGATTTGGCAGAAGGATCAATGTGGTGTTGGAGCGGTATCAGTTCTTTTCAAGAGCGCAAGGCGTGGGAGAGTCCATTGATTCTTGCGTCACAGCATTACGTACATTGATGGCTACTTGCAACTTTACTGGTATCCTGGATGAGTACATACAGGATCAGGTCATGATGAAAACTAGCAGCCAAAAGATTAGAGAGAGACTATGGATTGAGAGCAATCCACCTTTAGAGAAAGTTGTGGAGATCGCTAGGGCCATTGAAGCATCGAGGGCTAGTGTGCAAAACGTCACAGAGAAGGAGTGTTCAAAGGATACTGTACAAGCGGTGTTACCCCAAAATAGGAGGGGCAGTACAGATGTAAAAAGGAGACCTGAAAAAGGGGACAACCAGGGTTGGAAGTGGTCTAAAGGTAGAGAACCATGTAAAAAATTTGGTTGGTTCAGTCATCAAACAGGTGTAAAGGAGTGCCCAGCTATCAACTATGATTGCAGGCGATGCAAGTGTAAGTGACACTATGTACGTATGTGCAAGGTTAATAATGATGTGCAGTCTAGAGGTGCCGTGAGTATGGTGGCGTCTGATGGTAGTGTTGTGTGCCAGGATGCCAGTGCATTTGATAAACCCAATCAAGGTGTGATATTACATGTGGATGGTACAACACGAAAAGGGCCGTGGGAGACTGCATTAGTCAATGGGCAACCCCTGGAGATCTTGGTGGATTCGGGTTCACCGTATACCATGGTATCACCTGAGACATATCTGGAAAGGTTTGAAAAGGAGATATCCAGTTTGTGTCCCTCCAACATAAACCCCAGAGCATATGGCCGAGCACCCATTGAAGTATTAGGGTATGAGCGGGTTTGCATAGAATTGAAAGGGCGGCACACTGTGAGGAAGCTTTGTGTAGCTCTCAAGGGGGCTAGTGTTTTAGGGTGGGATGAGCAGGCTGCTCTCAATATTGTAATTCTGCCGGGAATGGAAGTGCCTGTGTTGAGTATTCAGGAGGATGCAAGTGACAAAGGGAGTGGATTAACTGCTGAGGTTTTGCGGGACACATATCCAGATGTGTTCTCAGATAAGCTGGGAAAACTCAAAGGTTTTGCCTATCGTATTGTTCTGAAGAAGGGATCGATACCAAAGGTGCACAAGGTTAGGAGCGTTCCGGTTCTTGCCAGAGAAGGTCTGAAATGTGAGTTGAAAAATCTTAAAGCAGAGGGAGTTATTGAGGAAATAGAGTGCTCTGAATGGTTGTTCCCAGTGCTGTTGGTAAGGAAAGGTGATGCGGGTTTGAGGATGTGTGTCGATCTTCGGGAGTTGAATTCCAGCATATGGGTTTATCGCCATCCTTTGCCAAATATCAATGAGTTGTTGCTGACCATGGGTAGTGCAAAATGGTTTTCAACGTTTGACTTATCTGCGGCATACCATCAAATTGATTTACATGTGGATTCACGGCCCTTGACTTCATTCATAAGTCCATTTGGGGCTTATCGTTTTTGCCACATGCCTTTTGGCTTGGCATCGGCATCTGCGGTATTTCAGCGCCTCATGCAGGAATTGTTTAGTGGTGTTACAGGTGTGAGTTACTTCCAGGATGACATTCTGGTTTGGGGCAGTAGCCGTAAAGAACATGATGAGAGGGTGCAAGAAGTTATGAAGGTGTTAAGTCAGAAGGGACTCACTGTGAAACTGGCGAAGTGCAAGGTTGGTATGACAAGTGTGTCATATCTGGGGCACATGCTCAGTGCTGCGGGGGTTAGTCCCAAACCAGATATGGTTAAAGTCATGAGGGAGATGCCTGCTCCCACAAACAAAGATCAGTTAAGGTCTTTCTTAGGATTAACAGAATATGATGTGAAGTTTATTCCCAATTATGCAGAAAAAACAGCATCCATGAGGGCTCTGCTCAAGAAGTGTGCCAGGTTTGATTAGTCCAGTAGGTGTCAGGAGGAGTTTGATACAGTAAAAATCGAGGTGGACTGTGCCCAGTGTTTGAGATCTTTTGATCCCAAGTGTAGAACAGTGCTCACTATGGATGCCAGTGAGGCGGGACTTGTTGCCATGTTGGAGCAGCGGTGCGGGGGTGAGAATAGTCCAGTCACATTTGCTTCCGGAGCCTTGCGGGATGCCGAGGTCAGGTATTCAGTGATTGAAAGAGAGGCCCTAGCAGTAACGTGGGCCTCCAAGCATTTCAGGACATTCTTATGGGGTATTCCTTATGTGGTTAGGACTGACCACTAGCCGTTGGTACATGTGTTATCCACCAGCGGTACGGTATCAGTTTCCCCGAGGATATCCAGATGGGTAGTGGAGTTCCAAGAGTACAACTTCACCATGGAGTATATGCCCGGACGAAAGAATGTTGTAGCAGACTGCTTATCTTGTTTACCGGTGGTAAGGCTCAGTAGTGAACAGGAATCGTGTGAGGTGGGTGTGCAGGTTGTGAGTATTATTTCAGCGGTGGATAAAGATGAGTGGATGGTTGAAAGTGATAAGGACGCTGAGTTAGGTTGGATTAAGGAAGGTTTGCTCAAGGGATGGGATGCTGTTAGAGGGAGAGCAGAAGGAAAAGGCTACACCCAGGTGCTGGATGAGTTAGCTTTTGGGCCATGGGGTGTGTTTAGGGATATCCACGTACTGGACCTTAAGGTGGGTCTAGTACCCAAACCTTCCCTTTGTTATCATGTTTTCACACTAGGATTTGGGCAATTTTGCTTGTAATAAATTCTTAAAAAACAAAGGTTTTATAATACTTTTGTTGTTTGTCATAAAAGGCTGTCCTCAAGGTGAAGCAGTATTGACTTTATTGGGGTTCCCTTGAGGGTAGGTATTTCTTAAAAAGACCCCCACTGATCCCTAGTTGATATCTTCACTGGGAGGTGGGTATGTTTGCTACATCTGGGACCTAGGGTCCTCACGTCAATTTCTTTATATTCTTCTTTTTGTGTTTTTCTTTACTCCTTTTTCTTGATGTTAATGATATAAAGAATTTTTTCTTTATATATCTCTGTGTATTAGGTACACGATAATGATCCTTGATCAGCCCTTATCTTCATTAGGGTTGACCAAACTGTATTCTGGCGTATTTTGTTCAGTTATGCCGATACAGTGTTGATGAGCCGACCGGTTTCAGTGGTGAAAGACCACTTTCATCAGGGCTAGAAAACAGCTGGCCAGAAGTGACGCTGTTGTGATTGAAAAATGGCTATGATTAGCTTCTTTAGATGCAGGTGGACCAGTCTGTAGGATTACAGAACGGGAAGGGAACGGGTGGGGAGGAGAGGAGGGGAGGAGAGACACAACACAAGGGTGAGTGATGCAAGGGCTGCACAAGTTATCTTAGTGTGGTAATTGGCTTACCCTCAACTCGAGTGTCTTCTCTTCTTGAGGATGGTTCTAGATGGGTAACTGTAAAACTTCAGTACCACTGCAGATACCAGTGAGTATCAGGCTTCTGTGTCAGGCCCCTAGATGTAAACCAAAATGTGGTTTATGTCAATCCTAAACGGCCCGCGGGCCAGTTGCGGCCCGCAATGCTGTTTTTTCCGGCCCGTGAGGCACAAAGACTTTCCTAATGGAGGGCAGCCCGCAAGCAGCATCGGCCGCCGTCCTTTAGGAAAGTCTTTGTTGTCTTCCGGGCCGGACAAAACACTGGCCGTCATTGGCTCAGCACACACGCACCACGTCACTCCTACGAGCCACGTAGTGCGTGTGTGCTGCACCAATGGAGTGCCAGCACTACGGCTGGCGTGGCCAGTAAGGCTTGATGCCGGAAGGTATTTCAGCCTTGCTTGCCACGCCAGCCGTAGTACGATTCCACTTACCTCGCCAGCGTTCCAGCTTACCTGCCTTCCAGCACGTCTCTGGTAAGTGGTCTGTGTGTTTGTTTTTGTGTGTCGGGTCTGTTCTGCTGTATGTTTGTGTTGTGTATGTTGAGATGGGGGGGTGTGGGGGGGTGTCGGATGTGTATGAATGTTTGTTTTTGAGTGTTTGTGTTGTGTATGTTGAGATGGGGGTGGGGGGCGTGTCGGATGTGTATGAATCTTTGTTTTTGAGTGTTTGTGTTGTGTATGTTGAGATAGGGGGTCGGGGGCGTGTCGGATGTGTATGAATGTTTGTTTTTGAGTGTTTGTGTTGTGTATGTTGAGATGGGGGGGCGTGACGGATGTGTATGAATATTTGTTTTTGACTGTTTGTGTTGTGTATGTTGAGATGGGGTGTGGGGGGCGTGTCGGATGTGTATGAATGTTTGTTTTTGAGTGTTTGTGTTGTGTATGTTGAGATGGGGGAGTGGGGGGCGTGTCGGATGTGTATGAATGTTTGTTTTTGAGTGTTTGTGTTGTGTATGTTGAGATGGGGGCGTGACGGATGTGTATGAATGTTTGTTTTTGAGTGTTTGTGTTGTGTATGTTGAGGTGGGGGGTGAGGGGGACGTGTTGAATGTGTATGAATGTTTGTTTTTGAGTGTTTGTGTTGTGTATGTTGAGGAGGGGGTGGTGGGTGGTGTCGGATGTGCATGAATGTTTGTTTTTGAATGTTCGTGTTGTGTATGTTGAGATGCATGTATGGGTGCATGCTTCAGAGTTTGTGTGCTGAGTTGGGGGTTTGGGTCTGTGTGGGTGCATGCTTGAGAGTGTGTGTGCTGAGTTGGGGGGTGGGGGGTTCGGGTCTGTATGGGTGCATGTTTGAGAGTGTGTGTGCTGAGTTGGGGGGTGGGGGGTTCGGGTCTGTATGGGTGCATGTTTGAGAGTGTGCTGATTTGGGGGGTGTGGGGTTCGGGTCTGTATGGGTGCATGTTTGAGAGTGTGTGTGCTGAGTTGGGGGGTGGGGGGTTCGGATCTGTATGGGTTCATGGTGTATGCTTGAGAGTGTGTGCTGAGTTGGGGGGTGGGGGGTTCAGGTCTGTATGGGTGCATGTTTGAGAGTGTGTGTGCTGAGTTGGGGGGTGGGGGGTTTGGGTCTGTATGGGTGCATGTTTGAGAGTGTGCTGATTTGGGGGGTGTGGGGTTCGGGTCTGTATGGGTGCATGTTTGGGAGTGTGTGTGCTGAGTTGGGGGGTGGGGGGTTCGGATCTGTATGGGTGCATGGTGTATGCTTGAGAGTGTGTGCTGGGTTGGGCGGTGGGGGGTTCGGGTCTGTATGTGTGCATGTTTGAGAGTGTGCTGAATTGGGGGGTGGGGGTTCGTGTCTGTATGGGTGCATGTTTTAGAGTGTGTGTGCTGAGTTGGGGGGTGGGGGTTCGGGTCTGTATGGGTGCATGTTTGAGAGTGTGCTGATTTGGGGGGTGGGGGTTCGGGTCTGTATGGGTGCATGTTTGAGAGTGTGTGTGCTGAGTTGGGGGGATGGGGATTGGGGGGTTCAGGTGTGCATTAATGTTTGTTTTTGTATGTTTGTGTTGTGTATGTTGAGATGCATGTATGGGTGCATGCTTCAGAGTTTGTGTGCTGAGTTGGGGGGTGGGGGGTTCGGGTCTGTATGGGTGCATGTTTGAGAGTGTGCTGATTTGGGGGGTTCGGGTCTGTATGGGTGCATGCTTGAGTGTGTGTGGGGCAAAGTGTTTGGTTGGGGGTGAGGGGACCATGGGGCATAGTGTTTGGTTGGGGTGAGGGGGCCATGGGGCATAGTGTTTGGTTGGGGGTGAGGAACAGGGGGCATACTGTTTGCTTGAGGCGTGGGGGCCATGGGGCATAGTGTTTGGTTGGGGTGAGGGGGCCATGGGGCATAGTGTTTGGTTGGGGGTGAGGGACAGGGGGCATAGTGTTTGCTTGGGGGGTGAGGGACAGGGGGCATAGTGTTTGGATGGGGGTGGGAGCCATGGGGCATAGTGTTTGGTTGGGGGTGGGAGCCATGGGGCATAATGTTTGGTTGGGACTGAGGAGGCCATGCGGCATAGTGTTTGGTTGGGGGTGAGGGACAGGGGGCATAGTGTTTGCTTGGGAGGTGAGGGACAGGGGGCATAGTGTTTGGTTGGGGGTGAGGGGGCCATGGAGCATAGTGTTTGGTTGGGGGTGAGGGGGCCATGGGGCATAGTGTTTGGTTGGGTGTGAGGAACAGGGGGCATACTGTTTGCTTGAGGCGTGGGGGCCATGGGGCATAGTGTTTGGTTGGGGTGAGGGGGCCATGGGGCATAGTGTTTGGTTAGGGGTGAGGGACAGGGGCCATAGTGTTTGCTTGGGGGGTGAGGGACAGGGGGCATAGTGTTTGGTTGGGGGTGGGAGCCATGGGGCATAGTGTTTGGTTGGGGGTGGGAGCCATGGGGCATAATGTTTGGTTGGGAGTGAGGAGGCCATGGGGCATAGTGTTTGGTTGGGGGTGAGGGACAGGGGGCATAGTGTTTGCTTGGGAGGTGAGGGACAGGGGGCATAGTGTTTGGTTGGGGGTGGGAGCAATGGGGCATAGTGTTTGGTTGGGGTGAGGGGGCCATGGGGCATAGTGTTTGGTTGGGGGTCAGGGGGCCATGGGGTATAGTGTTTGGTTGGGGGTGAGGGACAGGGGGCATAGTGTTTGCTTGAGGTGTGGGGGCCATGGGGCATAGTGTTTGGTTGGGGGTGGGAGCCATGGGGCATAGTGTTTGGTTGGGGGTGAGGGGGCCATGGGGCATAGTGTTTGGTTGGGGGTGAGGGACAGGGGGCATAGTGTTTGCTTGGGGGTAAGGGACAGGGGCATAGTGTTTGGTTGGGGGTGGGAGCCATGGGGCATAGTGTTTGGTTGGGGGTGAGGGGGCCATGGGGCATAGTGTTGGTTGGGGGTGAGGGGGCCATGGGGCATAGTGTTTGGTTGGGGCTGGGAGCCATGGGGCATAGTGTTGCACTCCAAGAGTGAACTCAATAATAAAGCTAAAACAGGCACAGTTAGGAGATGTACATCCTTTGCTTTTTTGAGGAAACCTGACTCAACGAAGGCCATACTCCTCTTGGGCAACCCAAACAGCAAACTATAGAAGTCCAAAATAACGGAATGTCCAATCAAGGGTCAATAAAATATATATAATTTAATTAAACAGACGATATACAATAACTAAATCGAAATAAATGATAACAATGGAAAATGTGTAGTACAAAATGTAAGTTTGAAATGCAATAAAAATCGTTACCCTCAAAAACATATTCTTTTTCCGTGTGTTTAATACAAATTGGGGGTGGAAAAAGCCTCCTGACATGTCCCGCCTACCGCCCGGCCCACTTTTACTTTTCGGCCCACTATAGCCCTCATGTAAGGTACTTTCGGCCCTCTGTCAAAGTCAGTTGTGCACCCCTGCTCTAGGATATCTGTTAGACTTCATAACAAAAATAAACAAATGCTACTCAAAAATGATGTTGAAATTTAGGGGCCTAGAACTTTTTGTGGTAGGAGACCTCAACGCGGAGATCAGTTATGGTAGGGGTCAAAAGAAAAATTATGGTGCAATTTCACTACGAAGTAATGAATCAGGATACAAAATTGAAGGTGCTTCACTAGGTACGACAAGCGAAGAAATTCAGGGTTGCATCTGGAATATCTTTTCGATAAATGGGGTTTATATCATGTAAATGCGCTGTTCTCAAATACTAGTATAGCGGATATTTGGTCGTCAGGAAATAAAAGCTCATGCATAGACCATATGCATAGACCATTTGTTTCTGACAACAAAACTCCTTGATCGTTGAGATGGGGATTCTTATTTAAGTGATCATATATTTCTCCAACTGGAGATAATTGATGAATTTGGGGAAAGTACTATGGGTACCATGGGGTCTATACAACCCTAAATTCTCAATGTAACTGTATTTGATGGCACGAGGGAAATGTTAACAAATTTAAAGCTTTATTTTTTAAAGACCATCAAAAAATCCCTGGTTTTCCAGAGTATATGGACTCTGTCTTACCTAATTCGCTCAACTTCCTACAACCTAAAGTAAGTAAATCCCCAAGGTTACATGTTTTTGACCCCTTGGTAAGACAAGGACACAATCATCTAAATAGAATGATTAGATCTATTCTAAAAAATGGAGGAAATCAAGATCAAAGGTTGGAAAATATTCACAGAGAAAAACAAGCCTGGAAAAATTGGTTAAGATCATATAGAGGGGTAATGTTACAAGCAGACAATGAATCCATGCTTAAGTCACTGAAAGACTCCTCGGGGAGACAATTTTGGCTATCAATAAATACATTGGAATCTCAACAGGGTACCTTTTTGTCAAATAGCATCTCAGAGGAGGCCTGGACTCTACACTTCCAGTGTCTATATGTGGGAAAATATGCCTTTCCGAATGAACTCTTACAAATTAGGGAACATTTATGGGATTGTGAATTTATGATTCCAGAGATAGAAACACAGATAAAATCTTCAAATCCGTCTAGAGCCTGTGGACCAAATGGTCTTTCCAATGTAAATCTTAAAGCAAATCCTGAAATTTGGGCAAAAGCTCTGTACCTTCATTTCTCGGATGCAGGGTTGAAACGTCAGATACCTACTTCATGGAATATTTCTTACATAGTTCCCGTTTATATGAAGGGGGATAGACAGTCTCCATCAAACTATCGGCCCATAGCCATTATGGCTATATATCCTGAATCGAAAATCTTTGCAGGACTTATTCCAAAAAGAATTGTAGCATGGGCATATTCTAACAATATCCACTCTAAAAAACAATTTGGATTTAGAAAGGGAATGGGTACGCAAATTGGAGGTTTGATCTTTATTCTTTTATTGGAAAAGGCAAGTAAAAAAGCTGCAATCCCAATATATATCGTGGTGATTGATCTTTCCCTCGCCTTCGATAAGGTTGATAGGATACTTTTGTGGACTAAGCTTCTACATCTGGGACTAACTCCAGGGATTTTGGCAGTCTTAATTCATCTTCATGAAGGATCCATAGTACAGGTTAGATTAAATGCAGAAGGATCACAATTCTGTCCAATAAAAACCTCCAATGGACTATGCCAGGGCTGTGTATTTGAGCCAACACTGTTTAATCTTTATGTGTCAGATTCAGGGAGGTTCCTAGTTGAAGCTTTTTTAATCTCACCTAAGATAGAGGGAATTTCGATAAACTGGTGCTCATACGCCGATGACTTCCTGCTAATAGATGGTACTCCAATAGGCTTACAATGTAAACTTGCAGCATTTGAAAAATACACAAAAAAAATGGATTGATAATAAACGAGAAAAAAATTGGTAATAATGTGCTTGACACATCGAAAAAACAAAGCCAAAAATTAAAATGGAGTATAAATAAAGAACATCGAACACGCACGAGGTCAATGCGTTATTTGGGTTATTCAATTTTTGACACTGAAAAAATCTGGCTTTATAGGAATTGCGTGTTGGATAGAGCACTAAATTTAATACCGCAGATGAAAAAGGTTGCAAATAAATATGGTAAGTACTCGTTAATCCCACTCATTATATTTTATAACTTAAAAATCATTCCGAAAATTATTTATGGATTAGAGCTGTTACCGATTTTCTCATTGTTATTTCTTGACAATCTGGAATCGAAAATTTGGAGAAAGATTATTTACTTTCTCCCGAAAAGTGTACCATTAGCTACTCTGAGATCTGAGATACAAACTAGGTTTAGTTTCAATAGTTTGTGAGGTACAATGGAGAAGATTGATACTATATACAAATCTGTTGGTGACTAACAAACATAGCCTGGTGGCAGACATGCCTGATGATGGGGAAAGGAACATTGAAATCATTGTGCTTAACCACTTTACACTTCGATTGTCAACAAATATTGAACAACATAAGCTCCTCTTACTGCACTTTGATGCTCAATCCTAGTAAGGTGAAAAATGCTTTACAGAATATAGACTGGATTAATACAACTGAGAGAGTACAATCCTCAAAGTTATACCATCATTTAGTGCTACATGGGAAACTTTTGGGGAATATGGAAACGTATCTTACTAAATTCCTAGACCCGGCTCTGCGTATTAAGTATATGCGGTTCCGCTTTAATGTTCTATTGACAGGGGAAATCTTTGGTATAAGAGAGGGTGGGAAAAACAAAATCCCCTGCCGTTTTTGTAACAACCTCTCAATAGAGGAGACTTTGAAACATCTACTAGTAGACTGTGAGGTTCTATATCTTCAAAGAATTGAAACCTTTGAACAATTTGTCATTAATTCTGAGAGGGTTGATTTGGATGCTCTATGGCTTGAAATGATACATGGGACATCTGTACCACTAAAATTGCCGATTATTAGGTTTCTAACCAAAGTTTGTGAAATTTTACTGATAACAGACTAATAGATTTCTGTTATAAAAGATAACTTGTCTACTGAGTTGACCTATCATTCGAAGGATTTATATGTGAATTTTGTTTAATTGTAAATAGTCATGCTAAATGAAAGTTAACTGTCATCTCATTTTCTTTTTTATGTAAAAGAATTTTGTAAAGGTTTTGTTAAACCAAATGGACATTTTTTTTTTAAAACAGCATCTTAAAGGAGTGTAAGGCAAGTCTCTCTCCAAGTATAAAAATCTATCCAAAAGAGACAAAAAATGAATGCACAAGGTATTTTATTTATGTATGTATTTATTTATTGGACATTTATAAGGCGCATATACAACAAGACAGCATTTCTAAGCGCCAAAATGCACATGGGAAGAGAACAAGGCAGAGGAAATAAACAATGGAAATATCAATGAATAAATAGAGACAGCGATCCTACTAGGCCTTGTGACATTCGGAGCGTGCAAGTGCAGTGAAAAGAAAAGTGGGGGAGTTGAATGAGGGTAAGTGCTGTTAGGGCCCCTCAGGGGAGGAAGTGCCAGAAGTGCCCTTTGGGTAGGCAACAGGTAAGTGCATGGGTAAGGACGTCCCACGGGAAGCGGTAGGTCTACCACCAAATAGGTAAGTGTCGGCCAGAGGCAAACACCAGCCGATAGGTGAGTGTGGGCCCCGTGGGCAGTGCAGGGGCAGTGCAGAGGGCTGCTGGGGCCAATTGGGCAGAAGGCCAGGACCCTATTTGACTCTTGAGGGACCATGCCGCCAATCTCAGTGACAGAGGGAATGGTGGCATGGAAGGGAGAGGGGGAAGGAGGAGGAGAAGAGAAAGGTCTTGAGTTGTTTGCGGAACTGGAGATGGTCTGGTTCAAGACAGAGAGAGAGAAAGAGGGAGACTGTTCCATAGAAGGGAGCCAGCTGAGGAGAGAGATCTGCCCCCAGCTTTCTGCTTGGAGAAGCATTTGATCAACAGAGAGTTGGAGCCAGAAGATCAAAGGGATCTGGAAGGAGGGTATTTAGTAAGAGAGAGTTGCAGTTAGCGTAAACCCAGGCCACTCCAACTGTTGGGGGCTGTTCAGGGGACTGGGATTGTCCTTTGGGCAATTGTACATGCTTCTCAGGTATCATAATCACAGGGGCATGCACAGTTACCAGCAAGCAGGGGTCATTCCAAGAGGGTGGTAAGTAGAAATAGGCCTTGGTGCCATATTAAGTCCATGATGGCGGCTGTGCCCTTGCTAGTGCTGGCATCATGTATGTTCGGTTGCAATTTCTGTTGGTGACTATGGGCACACTCCCTTTGCCTCTTAAACAAAATGAAGATCAAGTGAGTTTCTGTACTTTTACAGGTTGATCATGTTGATGCATACTTGTCAATGTATTCACATGTGATTCCCATACATGTCTACAGCTCTCATCTCTTTGCATTATTTTTTCTTCTGTAAATCCTATTAGCGCCTTGGCATTAAACACTGGCTGCCCTTTCACTCATTTCTTGTTCCAAAATGTTGCACCTTCTATAATAATTTGTGGTTTTGCTGGACATTGTATTTCTTCATATCTTCCAACTCCTTCGCACTCATCTTTGGCTCTTTTTCCATTTTAATTCAGACTGTGGGCCTCATTAGGACCCAGGCGGTAAGGGGTTTACGGCGGCGTAAACAGCGCCGACCCTTACCGCCTGATTCCGAGGTCCCTTAGCGCCATGGAGGTTTTAACACCTGCTTTTAGCAGGTGTTAAAATCCATGGCGCTAAGGGACCTTGGTGTTAATTACGCCACCGTAATTTACGGTGGCGTAATTAACGCCTTCCCCACTCCCATTATGCCCTATGGGGCAAAAATGGGAATGGGGAAGGGTAAATGGGTTAATGGGGACTTACCGCCCCACTCACCTCGGAATGGGGCGGTAAATCCGCCAACCACCATGGCGTAAACATAGTTTACGCCATGGTGGTAAAGGTACGACCCAGGCGGTAACTTACCGCCTGGGTCGTAATGAGGCCCTGTGTGTCCCTTCCATTTTGCAAAAAAATGTGCTAAGCACTGTGCCTTTAAAGTCAGCACCTCCTGAGATAAGAACAGTCTGGGGGTGCCAACTGCATGTGGTATAAGCCCACATATATAACATTCATTTTTTTTAATTTAACCCTTGTCAAACAGCAGCACACATGACAGTTTATTAACACAATCAACAACTATATAAATAAACATCATAAAATATACATTCCAGTAATGTGGGAATCCCAGAAAGGCTACCCAATCAAAGCAGTCAGACACATCATGCCTCCTAAGCATCAATAAAACTACAAATGTCTCAGAATGCAAATCACTTTTTTTCCCAAAAATGATAAATATAATACAGGAGTCATTGTTCCCTCCCGTTAACAAATCCCATAGGGCCCCACGAATAAAGGTGTGCCCGAATAACAGATGAAAGAAGGGCCACAGACCTAAGGGTTTCCAGTGCTTCACAATAAATCAGTAGATGCTTAACGGTATCAATTTGATCAGAGCCACATAAATGCATAGGTGAGACAACCTTGGGATGTTGTTCCCCAAGCACCTGTGATTTCCAGGGTCTTAAGAGAGTTGGTTTGAAGTTTGAGGTAACTTGATTCATTTACTTGGGCCTACTAATGGCTTTCATGAGGTCATACTACACATTGGTACCCCCTGAATGATGTTCATCTAATATGTTATTGACTTCTTCACTCAGCTGTCATTTAGCTTTTTGCATATCACTTGCTGTCCTTGCTCTGCTGTGCCCAAAAACCATCATTCTCATTATGTACTTGTTCTACAGTTCACTCATTGTTGCTTATTTGTTTAAGTCCCAATGTCTGTTGCTCATCAATGTTGCAGTGCTGTGCTTGAGTCTTTGCGCAGATCTGTAAAGTGAGCTCAGGCGTGACAATCTTTCAGCTTGGCTCCACTCGCTGTTGCCTATTCCACCTCTTGGGGACCAATGAATTTAGGTTCTTTCCATCTTCCCACGTACGGTCTCCAGGTTGTAGCTGAAGAGGCTCTTCTGTGACTGTGTTGTGCTGACCATCTGGGACCCCGTTGCATGCTTTTATGTCTATCTGTGAAGAAATTAACTTTGTACAGGTTGACATATTCTTAAGATATGCATTGAATTCCTCTCTCAATAAATCTGAACTTCAGTTTGCATCAGACACTGTTGGTGGGGGCATAGCTGGAGCATGCATTCTCCTTCCTGCCACTACCTCATGGGGTGTAAGGTGGTGGTCCTTGCCGGGGTGATTATGTAAACTGAATAAAGCCAAGGGCAAGCAGGAGATCCAGCTCTTTTTAAGAGTATAATAGAGTTTAGCTAGCTTTAGTTTTAGCAAGCAGTTCATCCTTTCCACCACCCCATTTGCTTGTGGGTAATAAACCGTATTTAACTCATGTCTTATTCTTAACAGTCACGTAACCTCTCCTAGGAACTCATTCACAAAGTGGGTCCCATTATCATATCTCAGAATCTCACATATGCCCCATAATACGTCCCTCACTAGAAATCTAGCGGTGGATTTGACATCTGCAGTGACACAAGGTCCAACCTCTATCCAGTGGGAATATGGGCACACTACCACTAGTACATACCTGTATGTGTTGCATCAGTTCAACATATCGATATAATCGATATGAAGCTCCTTGAACGACCTTGTGGGCTGAGGCAATGTTGCCTTCAGCGTCCTGAGGGTGTGCCCAGGATGAAATTTGTGGCATTTGGTGCAATTTGCCATGAACTTGTCAACTTGTTCAGCCAAATTAGGCACAAACTAGTCCTTGCTGATGTCGGCAATAATTTGCTGCTTAGGTGCATGCATAGAGAAATGGAGCTGCTCTACGGCCATGTTCAGTAGCTCAATAGGCATGACTACTTTACCTGTGATATTTTGCCTCTACATGACATCCATGGGTGACTGTGTACAACCTATTTTTACCCATAACACTGTATCTCTGCTGGGGCTCTCGCCTGATACTCAATGATGTGTTCCTTTGATAATGCACTGTAAGCTTCTTGTAGCTGTTCTTGCTGCACTGCTTTAACAAGCTTTTGACATTTCTCTTGAAAGGGCAAATAAGCTGCCTGCTTTGTGGCTGCATTCACAGCTGCATTTCTGCATGAAACTAAATCTTTCCCTTTGGAGTGCGCTGCACAATTCAGTATGACTACATGTAAGGGGCCTTTTAATGCTGCAATAAGACTAGCTTTCAAGACTAAAGTTTGGACCAGTGACCGATCTGCCCTCTTGCACCCTCTTCTTTTCCATTTTGACAGTCCTGAGTGTACTGTAGATGTCATATAGGCAGAACCAGTATAGATGGTGATATCCTCATATGCTGACACTTGTTGGGCTTGTATGTATGCGGGTAATCTCTGCTGCATCACTATTTGAAATTCGCCTCCTTGGTCCTTCATATATTTTACTACTGCTGCTCCTGTATGTCTCTGGCTGCTCAGTTTATCTATGCTTGATTACACATCTACACATGGCACTTCTCCTATGTCAAGAGGGTCTTCACTCACCCTGTTGTATTCTTCTGGTTCTCCTTCATATACTGTGCAGTCATGGACTTTCTCTTGGGGCTCAACTGGTTTAGCTATAAATGTGGCTGGGTTAACAGTGTGGCACCTCAGTACGGTAATGGCTGGATTTGTCAAGATTACCTCATCCCCACTGACTCTATGTGTGGTGAGTGTTGATTTGTTTCTTTCTAACATGGAAAACACTCCATGCTCAACGAACAAAGTGTAAGAGGATTCAATTCAGCACTACAGCCAAGTCAACGCCTAGTCTAGAATACGGAATGAAAACCCTTATTGATATATCTTTATGTCCAGTTCATGCGTTCTGGATGACTACCCCTATATAACACCCCTCTCTCAGAATCCCCCTGACCCCACTGAGCCAAGAAGTAGTTCTGTTTTGCAAATTAAAAGGTTTATTTGAGAAGTAAAGCAATATATATCTATCACACTTTATAATAAATTAATAATTGAATATCACACTTAATCTGATATGATAAAGATTAACAACGGAGAATCTGGCACTAGCACACTTCTTGATAATCACTAAGGAGTTGACGTGAAATGGATAAGATAGCAACAATACTTTTATGGTTTCCAATGGATGCAATGTGGAATGAAATGCAGTACAGAAAATAACTTGATAGGATTTCAGCAAAAGACAATGTAATCACTTTCTTGGACAATTCACCCCCCCCTTTATGCAATGCAAGGAAGTGGAAGGAAGGCACACAATTCTCAGAAATGCAATTCAAATGTAATTCAGTTCACCCCAGCAACTTAGACTACGGAAGTTGAAAACACAGGCCCAAATGCTTTTAAATGTGCTGGAAATGAAGAAAAAAAATATGCTAAAATGCTTTTAATTCCCTCTAGAGGTTCAGGGTGAGTGAAATCAAGTTAATATTAGTCCAGGCTCACACTAGCAATGATTCAGGGATGATTAGCAGGTTAAACGAATTTCTGGCAAATGGAAGGCAAGCAGCAGCAGATTTTTACACATGAAGAAATTTGCAAATCGCGGCAAAATTCGCGAATGCGTGTTCCGCGATTGCGGTAAAACTATAAGGGGTAGGAATGTGGTTCTTGGTGCGATTAAAAGCTAAGATTCTAAGCTTTCAGATGAAAGTTACTGCAAGTCTCTAAGACAAACGGTCGCGGAGATATGAGCGATTTAGTGAAGGTCGTTTTTGGTTTTGCAAATTTTAAACGCAACACTTTTTCAGCTTTAAAATTGATGGCAGAATAACACAATTGCTAAGCTGCAGTTCTACTTAGATTAAAAATGGATTGAATTATATGATTTTAACTAAGAGATGTGTTCTGAGTTTTGCTGAGTACTCACAAGAGATTTTGAACCGGAAAGCGACTTGGTCACGGACTTCAGTCTGGTCAGGTCTTCCCGAGTTCCGCTCACAGCGCCTGGCCTCTGGAACTGCTCACAGCATCGGGGTCAGCACTCTGGATACAATGGCCTGGTCTCTGCTAGGCACCGGTTCTCTGGGTCGGGTCCTGCCTTCTCTTTGGATATTTCTGTCACCGGGTTCTTGCAAAAGTTCTTGGCAAAATTCAGACAGCGTCAGCCGGCTGTCTGAAGAGTTCAGTTGCAAAAAGATTTTCAGGCCTGTTGACAAATACTCTTGCTGGCAGTGGCCTTTTTGGTTAAGGTTCTGTAGTCTCTGTTTATCTTGGAGTCTAAGTGTTGGCTCCTTGAAGGTTGATGGAGGTAAGTATGGATTTTTCCGGCAGAGCGTCCCGCTGCAGATGGAAATGAATGTCTCTACCTAAGTTTCAGTGGTCCATTTATATGTTCTGCAAGTGGGTGTGTGTGTTGGTCATAATTAAACTTGCCCCTCTCACTTGTCATTGGTCCAGCTTTCATTTCTCCCCTGATTGGGGGAGCTAAGTTGTGTCAGAGTGATGTCAGCCATTTATGATCTCTTGAAAAAACTCCCCTGTCATCTGTGCACCCAAATCTATATATGATCAAAATACATATTTCACAGTTACACAGTTGTTTGAAATTACATACCCATGTCACATATCACATGAGGTATACTCTGTCCCAAATCTGCTGTTTCTAAGAGCTTGCATTCAAAAATGGCAACTTTTAGCACTTTTTAATGTGCTAAACAACATTGGATCTTCATTAAATTTTATACAACTGTTCCTCACATATCTACCCACATACCAATGCATTTTCGTTTGTCTAGCTGAAACAGGGAGTCTGTAATATTAATAAAAAGCAGGGTTTTGTCCCAGAATATCCCACAATTTGGAGTTTGGGCTTGAATTAAAGGTACATTTTTTAAATTAAGTCTCTCAAAGTTATACATTTCTGTCATTTGATTACAATTCAGTCCTCAGAGTGTTGGAGTCCGCCTCAAGACTTGGGTGGGTCAGTCACATGCATCCTCTGGGCAGGCAGGCCTTTGTTGACAGGAAACAGTAAAAATCAACATATTCCTTTCAGAGGAGAGGGGCCATTGTGTGGTCTCTGGGAAGCTGACATCAGGAGGCCGGGGAGCCACTTTGCATTTAATTAACAGAACCCTGTGATTTCCTGGCTTCTTGTGTTGAGTTCTGAAGTGTCAAGAGTTCTCAGGACAGGCAACCCCTTTGAACTTTTGATGAAATGAGACCCCTTTCTTTGCACTAGACAGTTTTGCAAGACAGCTCTCCTGTCAGAGTTTAGACCGCCAGCGCCACCCTCAGGATTTTGCGGTTACTGCATCCCTCCTTGGGATTTTTTTTAGATTGATTCATTTCAGCAAGTGATATTACATGGAGTATATTGTCCATGTTCAGGACATGGCATTGGTGTGTTTCTGAAGTAAAGTAATTCTGTGCCCATGATTTTGCCATATTTGACATTCAAGAAAAATGAACTCCCCACAATTCTAGGTGGCTTTTGGCAATCAGCATTGCCATTCCCAATGGTTTCAGACTACTGTGCGGGTAGTCCAATGGTGGTTTTAGGCAGTGCCCTTCTGTGCCCATAACATCGGCAAATGAGTGGCAGCCTATTCTTCATGCATTTCCCTGTGCATTTTCTGGGAAGCTCTGGCCATCATGATGTTTTCCATGTCAGTACTGCACAGTTTTGAGGTAGGGCTCGGATGCCTGGGTAAATACATCCCACAAGCCCCCCTCTTGCGATGGCCATTCGGTTTCACTGATGGGACTCGCAAGATCTGGGATGTTTCCTCATCTTCTTCCAATAGATGGCACAGTTCAGCATCTTTTCCTCCATCCGGTCGGATCGATCGGTTCTCCTCGCCGGTCCTGATGGGAATATTGGGCGGTACCCCGGGCCCGTTGCGTCTCTGCTCCCGGTCTCCGGATCGTCGTCCTTGGCCCGTCTCCAGGTTTTTTTTCTCCTAGGACGACAAAGGAAGAGCGGCAATACCTACTCATAGACGTGTTTCCACCACTGTTGAGATAGTGGGGCAGCATATGCATTTCATCATAACGAAACATTACATTCTTATTTTGAAAAAAAAACAGTATAACTAAGAGACAGTTTCATGCAAATCACAATATTTTAGAGACTAGATGTGGTATGTTTTATGGTTGGAACTGAATTAGTCTGAGACAGTACCCGCTAGGATTCCAGAGGATTCCTCCAGTTGTTGCAGAGTGTGCCTGGGATGGCAACATTTCAACTGGTTTATGTGGACCCACTTGTCTTCCCCCGCTGCCAAAGGACCTTTGGGGATGTGGATTTTGTAGGCCACAGGGGAGATCTTGTCGATGATCTCAAAGGGCCCCTTCCATGTAGGCAAAAATTTGCGCTGCGTGGCCTGGTTCCTTTGGAAGTTGTATAGATAGACCCGGTCTCCCACCTGATATTCCTTCCTGGAAGTCTTCAGGTCATAGTGGGTCTTCATGCTATCAGCTGATCTTTCTAGATTCCGCTGAGCATAAGCAAAAGCATATTGGAGGTGTTTCCTTAAATTCTCCACATACTCATGAGTAGTGGAGGCATTTATCAGTGTCTGCTCTTGGGTCCTCTAGAGCAAATGCTGAGGAAGCACCATCTTGCGCCCAGTCATCAACTCAAATGGTGACATTTTGGTTGCAGATGAAGGGGTAGATCTGATGGCCATTAGGACCAGAGGTAATCGGATATCCCAACTTGGCCCAGAATCTGCCACAAACTTCTTTAATATGCTCACAATTGTCCGGTTATATCTCTCTACTGCCCCAGAAGAAGCTGGTCTATAAGCAATATGCAGCTTTCTCTTGACCCCCAGTATCTCCCACATCTTTGTCATTACTTCACTGGTGAAGTGGCTACCCCTGTCTGACTCAATCCTTTCAGGTAGACCAAAACGGGAAAAGATGTGGTTAATCATCAAGGCAGCTGCAGTTTCTGCCTTGCAATTTGGGGCTGGGAGACATTCCACCCACTTGGTAAACAAGCATGTCACAGTCAACATGTACTTATTCCCCCTAGCAGAGCGAATCACGGGGCCTACAAAGTCGATTTGTAAATCTGACCATGGCAGTGTCATCCCCCGCTTTTGGAGAGGCGCTCGGTGCGTGAGGGATGATGGCTGAAATTGTGCACACACAAGACACCCCTTCAAGTATTGGTCGAGGTCCTGCTTCATGTGTGGCCAGTATGCAACCTCTCTTAAGATTTCCAATGTTGTGTGAAACCCCCTATGACCGGCGGTGGCCGCATCATGGGCGTGACTTAACATCAGGCTTCGGAATGAGGTAGGAACCACCCACTGGTCATGGCCAGCTTTGGATTTCCTTACCAACAAACCGTCTTGGATCTGGAACATTTTTGGACATTTCATCAACACTCTTAGGTCCTCTTTCCCAATGTAATCGGTATCCGTCAGGGGAAAGTTCTCAGGGTCCTCAAGGTGTTGGTAAAATTTACCAATAACTGGATCCCCCTTCTGAGCTGTAATCAAATCAGCATCAGGGGTCTCCTTACTCCATTGTGCAATTGAAAGGTCGTTGTGAGCATTTGTCTGGGACCTAGTGATAGCAGTGACCTGGATTTCCCCCAACAGGGACTCAATCTCAATTAGATCCCCTTGGATGGCCCCAGTTTTGGCCAGCTGATCAGCTAAGTCATTTCCAGTTTTGTCTGGTCCCTCTACTTTGGAATGACCCTTGATCTTTTTCCAATAGATGGTCATCTCATTCGAGGTGACCAGATCATCAATGTTTTGGATCAACTTCCCATGTTTCAAGGGTTTGTTGTTAGCGCATAACATGCCTCTGGTTTTCCAATTAACCAGGTGCTCCACGAACCCGTTCCGTACATAATCCGAATCTGTGATTATGACCAGTTCGTGGAGTTGATGCTGGACAGCAGTGAGGATGGCCTGATGCACAGCCATCAATTCTGCCACCTGACTACTTCGGGGACCAATTTTGTATCTAGCAGAGGGTTCTGGGGACTCATTCACCCATGCATTCCCTACGCCGGCCACCAGTTCTTTCTCCCCGTCGTTGTCAACATGGTAAGAGTATCCATCCACATAGACAGTGGGCATTCCCTCACACTTGTCTTCTTCAAAGACTTTGTGTGGGGAATTAAGGTATGCCTCCATGTTGTCCTTTATTTTTAGACTTTCGTCCTCGAGACAGTTTTCTCTGGCACAATCATGCAAGTCAGCCAGACCTTGCGCGAGGGGACTCTTCTTGTTTTGGCCATATCTGACCTCCACAGGAAAACCTTGCATTGACAGAATCCAGGAAGTAATTCGGGAATTACTCACATTTCCGGCCCGGATTCTGTCACTTTGGAGATATTGCAGAGGCTGGTGTGGAGTCTCCACTATGATGTGTTCCCCCTGGATAAACGGGCGGTAATTCTTCAATGCCCACACCGTTGCCAGGAGTGCCTTCTCACAATCGTTGAATTTTTCCTCCACAGAGGATAAAGTTTTGCTCGCATAGGAGATTACTTTATTGACCTTGTAATGCTTTTGGTATAATACTGCCGTCAAGCACGTATTAGAGAACCCCGTCTCCAGGAAGAACTCCTTGTTTCTGACAGGGTAAGCTAGGCAGGGCGCTTGTGAGAGGCTTCGTTTGAGTTGTTTTACCGCCTCGGCTTGTTCTGGACCCCATTCCCACTTGACCCCCCCTTCAGGAGATGAATCAGGGGTCTGGTGATCTCTGCGTAGCCCTCAATGAACTTTCTGCTGTAATTAGTCAGTCCAAGGAGGCTCCTTAGTTCCCGCACAGTTGTGGGGTCTTTCAGTTTCTGAAGTGCTTCCACTTTCTTTTCCTGGGGACAGAGATCCTGAGGAGTAATCTCATGCCCCAAGAAATTAACACGGGTTCTACACCACTGTGCTTTCTGAAAGGAAAGTTTTGCTCCGGCGGCCCTCAACTGTGTCAGAACATAACGGATCTCCGCTATGTGTTCCTCCACAGATGAACTTTTGATGAGGACATCATCTACATAAGCCAGGTTACCCCTCGCACCCAGGTCGGGCATGGCCTTATGTAGAAAAATGTTGAATTCATTGCCGGAGTTGAGGTATCCGAAGGGAGTCCGGGTCCATGTATACTGCTGGCCCCCAAAGGTAAAAGCCAGATTGTATTGGTCCTCCCTGCTGACAGGCACGGTCCAGTATCCATTGGTCAGGTCTATTGCAGTGAATACCTGTGACCCCTGAATCTGGGCCAGCCCTTGGTCAATGTAGGGAAGAGGCCATCGGGAAGTATGGACCCGTTTGTTGCGCTCCCTGAGGTCGGCGCAGAGTCTCCACTGGCCGTTTGGCTTCAATATTCCCAGCACCGGATTATTGAAGGCGCTGTGGACTGGACGGATTATTCCCCTGGACTCAAGGTTCTTAATTATTTCAGTAAGGGACTCCATTGATGCGAGAGGCAAGCGATATTGCTTCACAAACACAGGAGTCATGCCAGGGTCCGTGGGGATTGTTGTTGTGTGGATGTCGGTGCGGCCACAGTCATATGAGTCTACCGCAAAGAGATCTTGGAAATCCAAGAAAACTTGTTTCAGCTTTTGCTTTTGTTCCAGAGTCACACAGGCATCAGCTAGGTTGACTCTCTCTTCCACCATCTGCCTGAAGCCTGGAAAGACTTCTGGTTTGGCTATCTCCGCGGCCTCCTCCAGCTGGGTGGAGAAGTCCCTGGTCAGAGTGCTGATTTGGACCGGAGGCTTCAGGTGGGAAAGGCAGCCCTCATGGACCTGGAAAATCACCTCATCCCGCCTGAAGTCACAAGTCACATCTTCCTTACCATAGGGGCAGGAAGTGTACACCAGGAAGTTCCCCCCTGCCGGGTAAAAATCCTGTCTGGTGTTGTATTGTCTTCACTGTCACTGTCAAAGCAGTCCTTGGGGATTGGCCCTAACAGTTCATTTCCAAGATCGATGGAGAAATGTCGGTCATCAACCGCCATTCCAATAATGGTGCCTGCGGCTAGAGTAATACTCTTTAAGTCGCTGTTATCCACCTCTATTGGAATGGTGTCATGTTCTATGTTGACTAATGGAGTTGGGTTTACCCCCAACCCTTGCTGTTGGAGAGAAGCGTTTAGATGTATGTAAGCATCAGGGTTTTGCAAATATTGTCCTCTTTTAGCTTTCACTTCCAGGGAGAATTGTCGGGTCCTTTCTGGGATGGTGACTTCCTCTTTAATCTGAATTTCAACTGCATAAGGTAGCAATTGAGCTGACCTAAATGCTTTTTCTGGATCATCAAAGCCCATGGGATTATCCGCTAATCGGGACCAAGCTTTGAAGTTTATTAGGTCCAAACTAATGGCAAAGCGATTGAGAATGTCACTGCCTAAGTAAAAGGCGGCAGTGACGTCTCGCACGACCCAACAGTTATGGACTATGCTCTTATTGCCAATGGAGATTTTGAGCATACACCTGCTTGGCAGGAGATGTTTGGAATTGGGTGCTTCCAGGTCCATTTCCCATTTGTCTATCAGTTTGAATGTGGGAATGGCTGGATCTTTTGGGAGTTGGCGGAACATGGCTTCGCTGATGAAGCTCTTACCGTTGTTCACACACACTCGAGCGAGAACAGAGTCCTTCCCATCATTTAATTGGACAGGGATGAACAACTGCTCTCCAATTTGCTGAATATCAGCCAGGCTCTGAGCTGATTTCGCATCTTTCTGGACTATAGGAGTGGGAGTTTCAGATTGTGGATTAGTATAGAATCTCAGAGTGTTTCCTTCCAGTGTGGAATACCACCTTAAACTGGAAGGAAGGTTGATTTTCAGAAATAGAGAGGACCCCCCATCACCAGTCTGTTGTCCTACTGCTATTACTGTCACGTCTGGAATTTGGCTATTCTGGAAGTGAAATTCTACTTGGTCAGATTTTTGTTCAACCATGTGGCAGGTGCCGTTTAAACTAACATGGTTGACACTCTGTTTTAATTTTATTGGTCGGCTAGTCTGGGTCCAGAGGACCTTGTTTACGCAATCTATTAGGGGTGACAACCTTCTCAGGAGGTCATTCCCTAGTAAACAAGGGGTGCCCTCTGGGGTCACAACTATGACTGGGTGTTTCAACTTATGTCGCCCAATTTTTATGTCCAAATCTGCCGTCCCCTCGACGGGAATTTCCTTCCCGTCAAAGTTCTGCAGTTGTCCAGGAAGAGAGGTGAGAGGAATTTGGTAATTCCCTCCCCTTCCTGCATTCAGTTCGTCAAAGGCCCTTCTGGACAGAAGGGTAGCTTGAGATCCAGTGTCCACCAGTGCCAAAATTGTACCCTGCCCCTGTACTTGTACCGGGGCATAGTATCTTCCCTCCTTCTACTCAAGGGGGCACAGATAATGTACATTTTTGGACAACTGGTGGGCTAATTTTCTGGTTTTGGACATCGCTAGCGAAGAGATTTGGGCAGAATTCTGTGGAGAGCCTTGGGAATCTGAAAGAAAAAGTTGGCAACTGGAGATCAGAGCCATTGTGGGTTCCCCTGGCTCCGGTTCCGGGCCGCCCCCCCCTTTTTGGAGGCAGTCACCAGGATGGGTTTGAACCAGGGGATTTTCTTGCTGTTGGTTCTGGGATGAGATGGTGGGCGGCGGTAGCTCAGTCTCCACATCTCCCCAGTCTGGATTTGCATCCCTAGGGACCCATTTTTCTTTGGGAGGAGTTCCCCCCTCTCTGAAGGAGAAGATCCTTTTCCCAGGATCCTCTGAGGATCCCTCTCCCTCAAATTGGAAGATCTGTACCTCCTCCTCAAACTGAGTCTGTTTGGGTCTTTTGTTTCTCCTACCCCCCCTCTGCTCCTTAGGAGGCAGACTTTCAGGGGCAAGAGATTTTGTTTCCGGTTCCTGGGTTTCCAGGGGCTGTTTACAAGTGAGGAAGGAAGCTTCCTCCAAGGCTTTACACCCCCCTTCCCTTTGTGCCTCCTCCCTGGGAACCGGTGAGTTATCGGGGTGCTGCCCCCGTCATTGTTCTGGGGCACCAGGTCCAGAGTTGGGTGCGTTCTGCGCCGGCATGCCAATCTGAGGGTTCTGCTGAGCCCTCAGTATGTGACCCAGATCCCGCGCCATGTTTTGAACCTGGCGCTCTTACTGGGAAACCCGCTCAGGCTGATACGGGGCCCTGTTTTCTCCCCTGGGCTGATCCCGGGAAGGGTAGCTGTCCCTCCTCTGGTAATACCCCGGGTTGGGAAGATTTGGGTACCCCTCCACCCTTGGCCTCCCCTCTCCCGGATTAGGTTGTCTGGGCTCAGGGAATTGGGGAAAGAAGGATGGATGATTTTGGGGTTGGAAATTGGGTGGTTACCTGGGGAAAAAGTTCTGCCCAGGATTTGGAGAATTTCTGCCCTCCTGTGGGAAGTTGGGAGGGAAGTTCCCTGGGTTAGGTGCTTGGCTGGATCCCCCCCTTTGGCTGGAGGAGTCCACACATAACCCAGGATGGGTCGATTTCCCTTGTAACGGGGACTTACATAATCAGGAGAGCGAGGGACCCCATTTGTGGGGCTGCCTCCCTGGCTCCCTGTCTGTGACTGGCCCGAGGACCTTCTGGGCCTAGCATTATTAGGTGCAGGTAGGTTTTTAGGCCCCCCCATCTCCAACTCTAAAACGGGGGTGACCTTTACCTCTGCCACCTTGGCAGCAGCAGGGGTGCTGTTGGCTTTGGGGTTTTTCTGAGCATTATTTTTGCTATCTACCGGTTTCTGCACCTCATAGATCCGGGTAGCCTGTTCAAGGACCCAGTCTAAAGATCTTTTCTCGTGAAAATCCCTCACGAGCCGGGTCATTATGTATTTGGGCAAGGCATGAAAAATGTATTTATGAATTCTCTACTGTCTGTGCGCACCCTTCTGGTGGTCTGCGCAAAAGCACGTTTCAGTTCTTGCACAAATTCTTGTGGGGCCTGATCCTCCCCACATTGCAAATTGTAGGCTGCCTTGCGAGCCTCTTGAGGATTTCTATGAATGGAAAAATGTTTCAAGATGGCCGCCTTATAGGTGGACCATCTTAAATGATTTTGGTCCTCCAGCCCCGCAAAGAAACTGGAGTATTCCGGGGAGAAGGTCCACTTTACATATTGAATACAGCTTTGGCTGTCCTTCAAATGGAAAGTCTCCATCATTTGCTCAAACAACTCTAAGTGCTCCCAAACAGAATACTTAGCGTTCTTATGGTAAGGCGTGATGACGCTCCTGATCGCCTTAATCTGCTTTAAGGGGTCCTTAAGCAAGGCCCTTTTTGCCTTATTGGCCTTTTTGGTTCGGGTAACCCTTGTCCATTCATCCTCTGACTCAGAGGCACTGCTCCCAGAGGTTCCTGTCTGCTCTTCCAGGTTTTCCCGGATTCTGCGAGCCTGGGAATGGCTGGCAGAATGTGGGGACCTGGTCTCCTGTGTCCTGCGCAGTTCAGAGGAGTCTTCAGATTCCTCCTTGCTGCCAGGATTTGATGGGTACCCCCTCCACTGACCTAACTGGGCAGAGGTTTTCAGGATGCCCTTAATGGGCCTACTCTCCTGGGGTTCCCCACTGAACTGTACTGTACTTGGGTGCCCATACCCGGATGCCCACCCCTCCATTCCTGAGTGGTACTGGCCTATGAGCCCATACTTTTAGCTGGATAGTAATCTGCCATCCCTGTGGCCCTGTGCTCATGTGCGCCAGGGGACATGGGGGTGGTAGAGTCCAGGGACTGGGAGAGATGAAGGCCCCTGGTGTTAGGGCTCCTGAGGTTATGGTCAGGAGTCTCTCTTTCCCAGCGGACCTCATCTCTATCCGCCCCTGCTCCCTGTTGCAATGCAAGGGCCTGCATTTGTGCTTTCAGTTCCTCAGTCAAGGCCTTACTACACTCTATCAGTCTCTCCTGCATCGCTACCTGTTGTTGGAGCCTATCATTGTGTTGACAGAGGGCCTCATTTTCCCTCTGTGCTTCCTGGTTGGTCCTGGAGAACTGGGCCAGTCTTTGCTGCAGGAGGTTTACCTCCTGAGTCCCATCCCTACCGGCCTGCTCCTTTCTTGCCAGAGCATCTTCCACCCTTCTGGTGTGCTCTACCAAGTTCTGGTTTTCTTTTTGGAGGTCACCCAGCCCCTGGAGGGCCAGGTGATTTTCTTCAATTTCCTTTTTTAAGTGGCAGACTTCCTGGCCTAAAGTGTCTCTTTCCTGACTGAGAGCCTGCATCTGTGCTGCCAGGTCATCCCTCTGCCTTTGAAGGGCACCAGCTTTCCGGCGCTCTTCATCAAACTCTGCCTGGGTATCCAGGTCTTTCAGAATCAATTTATTGCTTTCTGCCTTTTCCCTATCTAGGTGGCCTTGCAGGGTGACTACCTGCTCAGCACATACCCTGTTGAAGTCCAGTTGTTGCTCCAGCTTTTTCTGGCTTTGCAGTAGGGAGTCCAAACCTTCTTGGTGTTCCTTCTGCAAGGCCCGAAATCTGGTATCCTGTTCTGACTTTTCCTTTTGCAGCACATCCATATCCTCCTTTATTTTAGTGATGTACTGTCTGGTCTCATTTTCTGACTCCTGGCTTCTGTGCAGCCTTTGCTCAGAAGAGTCCAGATCAGATTGGGCCTTCTCTAACGCCATCTGTTGCCTTTTTGCCAGATCATGGCCTTCAGCACATTTATTCTGTATGGCTCCCATATATAAATATAAATATGCCGCTATCCTAACAATCTTGTCGTGTTCATCTTTGACCTTAGGAGCCATATATAGTTCACTCAGGGCCACATGTAATGGACCCTGATCTCTCCATGAGTCTGACCCTGTTTCAGTGGCCTGTCGCGTGATGGCCTGCAACCAGGCCTCCTGGCCCTGCTCAGCCCATTCACCTCTCACAAATAGTTTATGTAAGAAGTGCTCTCTGGCTATTTTCATGTCTACTAAGGTCGTCATTCTAGAGATTGGTCTCTGTCCTGACTTACAGAAGTTTGTATTTTATTTTTACAGAACAGAACTTTTCTTGGAGTGTCCCTTTTGAGGAATGCTTTACAGCGTAACACAGCGTGGTGATCCGACCGGATATGTGTATCTGGTCAGCTGGCACGCTGTATTAATCTGCACAAATGGTAGATCTAACCCAAACATCCCGGACGAGCCCCCAATTTGTAAGAGGATTCAATTCAGCACTACAGCCAAGTCAACGCCAAGTCAGCCGGTCAAGTGGCACAGCGAGTAGAGCGCTCGCTTTGACATCAGTGCAGAGACTGCGAATGCAGGTTCGAATCCCGGCAGCGCCAAACTCAGCGTTTCATCCTTCCGAGGTCGATAAATGAGCACCACACACCGTGGGTAATAATAAGCAGCGCTCAGATACCTGAGGGTTCGTAGCGCTATATAAATGCCAAATTATTATTATTATTTATTATTAGAATACGGAATGAAAACCCTTATTGATATATCTTTATGTCCAGTTCATGCGTTCTGGATGACTACCCCTATATAACACCCCTCTCTCAGAATCCCCCTGACCCCACTGAGCCAAGAAGTAGTTCTGTTTTGCAAATTAAAAGGTTTATTTGAGAAGTAAAGCAATATATATCTATCACACTTTATAATAAATTAATAATTGAATATCACACTTAATCTGATATGATAAAGATTAACAACGGAGAATCTGGCACTAGCACACTTCTTGATAATCACTAAGGAGTTGACATGAAATGGATAAGATAGCAACAATACTTTTATGGTTTCCAATGGATGCAATGTGGAATGAAATGCAGTACAGAAAATAACTTGATAGGATTTCAGCAAAAGACAATGTAATCACTTTCTTGGACAATTCACCCCCCCTTTTATGCAATGCAAGGAAGTGGAAGGAAGGCACACAATTCTCAGAAATGCAATTCAAATGTAATTCAGTTCACCCCAGCAACTTAGACTACGGAAGTTGAAAACACAGGCCCAAATGCTTTTAAATGTGCTGTAAATGAAGAAAAAAAATATGCTAAAATGCTTTTAATTCCCTCTAGAGGTTCAGGGTGAGTGAAATCAAGTTAATATTAGTCCAGGCTCACACTAGCAATGATTCAGGGATGATTAGCAGGTTAAACGAATTTCTGGCAAATGGAAGGCAAGCAGCAGATTTTTACACATGAAGAAATTTGCAAATCGTGGCAAAATTCGCGAATGCGTGTTCCGCGATTGCGGTAAAACTATAAGGGGTAGGAATGTGGTTCTAGGTGCGATTAAAAGCTAAGATTCTAAGCTTTCAGATGAAAGTTACTGCAAGTCTCTAAGACAAACGGTCGCGGAGACATGAGCGATTTAGTGAAGGTCGTTTTTGGTTTTGCAAATTTTAAACGCAACACTTTTTCAGCTTTAAAATTGATGGCAGAATAACACAATTGCTAAGCTGCAGTTCTACTTAGATTAAAAATGGATTGAATTATATGATTTTAACTAAGAGATGTGTTCTGAGTTTTGCTGAGTACTCACAAGAGATTTTGAACCGGAAAGCGACTTGGTCACGGACTTCAGTCTGGTCAGGTCTTCCCGAGTTCCGCTCACAGCGCCTGGCCTCTGGAACTGCTCACAGCATCGGGGTCAGCACTCTGGATACAATGGCCTGGTCTCTGCTAGGCACCGGTTCTCTGGGTCGGGTCCTGCCTTCTCTTTGGATATTTCTGTCACCGGGTTCTTGCAAAAGTTCTTGGCAAAATTCAGACGGCGTCAGCCGGCTGTCTGAAGAGTTCAGTTGCAAAAAGATTTTCAGGCCTGTTGACAAATACTCTTGCTGGCAGTGGCCTTTTTGGTTAAGGTTCTGTAGTCTCTGTTTATCTTGGAGTCTAAGTGTTGGCTCCTTGAAGGTTGATGGAGGTAAGTATGGATTTTTCCGGCAGAGCGTCCCGCTGCAGATGGAAATGCCTGTCTCTACCTAAGTTTCAGTGGTCCATTTATATGTTCTGCAAGTGGGTGTGTGTGTTGGTCATAATTAAACTTGCCCCTCTCACTTGTCATTCGTCCAGCTTTCATTTCTCCCCTGATTGGGGGAGCTAAGTTGTGTCAGAGTGATGTCAGCCATTTATGATCTCTTGAAAAAACTCCCCTGTCATCTGTGCACCCAAATCTATATATGATCAAAATACATATTTCACAGTTACACAGTTGTTTGAAATTACATACCCATGTCACATATCACATGAGGTATACTCTGTCCCAAATCTGCTGTTTCTAAGAGCTTGCATTCAAAAATGGCAACTTTTAGCACTTTTTAATGTGCTAAACAACATTGGATCTTCATTAAATTTTATACAACTGTTCCTCACATATCTACCCACATACCAATGCATTTTCGTTTGTCTAGCTGAAACAGGGAGTCTGTAATATTAATAAACAGCAGGGTTTTGTCCCAGAATATCCCACAATTTGGAGTTTGGGCTTGAATTAAAGGTACATTTTTTAAATTAAGTCTCTCAAAGTTATACATTTCTGTCATTTGATTACAAAGAGTTATCAGTGTTTTTGTAAAATATATATTTTACTTTCAATTCAGTCCTCAGAGTGTTGGAGTCTGCCTCCAAGACTTGGGTGGGTCAGTCACATGCATCCTCTGGGCAGGCAGGCCTTTGTTGACAGGAAACAGTAAAAATCAACATATTCCTTTCAGAGGAGAGGGGCCATTGTGTGGTCTCTGGGAAGCTGACATCAGGAGGCCAGGGAGCCACTTTGCATTTAATTAACAGAACCCTGTGATTTCCTGGCTTCTTGTGTTGAGTTCTGAAGTGTCAAGAGTTCTCAGGACAGGCAACCCCTTTGAACTTTTGATGAAATGAGACCCCTTTCTTTGCGCTAGACAGTTTTGCAAGACAGCTCTCCTGTCAGAGTTTAGACCGCCAGCGCCACCCTCAGGATTTTGCGGTTACTGCATCCCTCCTTGGGATTTCTTTTAGATTGATTCATTTCAGCAAGTGATATTACATGGAGTATATTGTCCATGTTCAGGACATGGCATTGGTGTGTTTCTGAAGTAAAGTAATTCTGTGCCTATGATTTTGCCATATTTGACATTCAAGAAAAATGAACTCCCCACAATTCTAGGTGGCTTTTGGCAATCAGCATTGCCATTCCCAATGGTTTCAGACTACTGTGCGGGTAGTCCAATGGTGGTTTTAGGCAGTGCCCTTCTGTGCCCATAACATCGGCAAAATGAGTGGCAGCCTATTCTTCATGCATTTCCCTGTGCATTTTCTGGGAAGCTCTGGCCATCATGATGTTTGCCATGTCAGTACTGCACAGTTTTGAGGTAGGGCTCGGATGCCTGGGTAAATACATCCCACAAAAGGGAGTGGACATCCCATAACTATGGTGGTGGATTTGTGTACAGTAAATGCTGCAGCAGCTAGTGCTTGCTCACATGGGAAGGGGCGTTGAATTACTGGATCTAAAAGACCACTGCTGTATGCTAAAGGCTTGTGTCTCTGTGATGATCACTGTGTGAGTACTGCTGTCATTACCTGTTCATTTGAATGTAAGCATGGAAGGATTGGCTTGTTATAATCTGGAGTTGCTAGTACTGGTGCACTGCTTATTGATATTTTTAGGTCTTCAAAACATTCAGTCATCTCTTCTGTCCATAACAAGTGTGCCTTTTATCTCCTGTGCTTCCTTGAGTGCCAGCAATAGGGGTCTGACGTATGTTGAATAGTCAAATACCCAAGTTTGGCAATAATTGCAAAGGTCTAGGAATTTCTGTATTTCTCTGATTGTTTTAGGCTGTGGTGTGTTCCTCACTGCTGTGGCTCTGTCTGGGCTTATCTGTCTTCCTGCTGAAGATATGATCTGACCCAAGTACACCACTTCCTTTTGGTAGTACAGTAGCTTGTCTATCTCCACCTTGTACCCTTTGTCTGCAAGTATTGTTAGGAGTTGTACTGTGTCCTTTCTACATTGTTTTTCTGTTATGCTGCACACTAACAAGTCATCTACATATTGTAGAACTGCACTGGTCATGTTGATGTTTCCTAAGTCCATCTGGAGAACCCTGCTAAAATCACTGCGGGATTCATAGTACCCTTGGCGCAAACAAGTGTGCTGGAATCTTTTTCCATTATACATAGCGTGGTCAATTATTGGGACTCTGGATGTAGTGGTATTGCGATGAATGCGCTCTTAAGATCTATCACATAAAAGTAAACTGCGTGAGCGGGTATGTTTCACAATTATTGATGCTGGGTTTGGAACTAGCGGATATTGTGCTTCAACTATATCGTTCAGAGGGCGGAAATCCTGGATGAATCTCCTTGATGATCCCCTTGCTTTCTTTAGGGGATATATAGCTGTGTTGCATGGTGAGTCTGAAGGCACTATACTGTCTTGGTCAAGCAGTGCATTGATTGTGTTATAAATTCCCTAATCTGCTTATTTGGACAATGGATATTGCTTTACTCTAGGAAGTATGACGCCTGGTTTTAGTTTGATTTTAACTGCCCCTATGCTGGTCAGTTGCCCTATGTCATATGGGTTACTGGTCCATAGTCGACTAGGCACTTGGTCTAAATCCTTGTTAATCTGCGATTGTGTTGCTGCAGCTGTCTGTATTGTCTCTGGTTCTTCCCTATGCTGTAATACCATATGACAGGGTATGCAGATTTAAAAAATTACTTCTCCATCTGTATCCATGTTTGCAAATAGTTGTTCATCTGTTATTTCTCTTAGTGTCAATGTGGGGTATATGCATAGTACTGTTCTCCACTCCATCCTTTCCTCATCTGTGCCTGATATGATGACTGTGTCTTTCCTCATGATCACTGCCTCAATATGTAACGTGAAGACTGTTCCTGGGGATTCCTCGTGTGGAACTGCTGGTCTGAATAAGGATTCTGCTGGCAGCCGAAATATAAGATTTTGCATACCTATTAACCAACCAATTAAACATTCACTGCATATGTGAACAGAGCCTCAGGCAATGGTAATACTCATATTGTTTTGGTGCTGCAAAGTGCCTGTATCACTGTGCTATTCTGTTACAATGCATGCCCATTGTTGAACACATGATTCCTTTGTCAGTGAATGAAATGGTCATGTTTAGCTTCTGTAGAACATCTCTCCATAGCAAGTTTACTAGTGTTTATGTACTGTTCAACAATGGTGCAACTTTCTCTTGGGTCCTGATAGCGAGTGGTAAGTCTTCTGTGAAAGGAACACTTACAATTGCCCCAGAAAATTCCTCCGTGTCCATGCTGTTGTTTGTCAACAGATACCGTCCTTCCCTTATGCAAGAACATTTTGTTCTCCATCTTTACCCACACTTTGGGCTCCTTGTCTGCATCTGGAGTGATTGAGAGAAGTGGGCACATCAGGGCATCCTGTGGGCTGTCCTATTGTGTGTATATATTGGACCCTGGAAGTGGGAAAGCATTGCTTCCCAAAACACTAGCTCCAGTCTAATCTGTTACAAACCCTCATGGAAGGGAACTCTGTTCCCATTGTACTGTAATGGCGTGTTACTGTATGGGCTGTCCATGTGTGGGTTTGATCATTTGTACTGGGCCTACCTTCTGGAGTTGAGCAGATACTGGGGAATACATTGGTACTGGGGCCATGGCTTGCTGTGGGGCATAAAATACCTGTGTTTGCCCTTGTGCATAATAATTCCTGCCCCATCCCTTCTGTGAGTTACCTCTTGCCTCTTGGATTCCTCCCTTGTCTCACCTATTGTTATTATTATTGTGTGTATTTGTCCATACTGGTGTGGATCCTGACTGCTGTTGTGCATCTGTGGGATTAGTCACTACTGCTCCTTCCATACTGACTTTTGCTAGTTTCATTTGCACTAGTTTGACTTCTGTATGCTTCACCTTTTCTTCGCTGCTGTTTCTTTCTCGCACTTGAGCTTACATAAATGCACTATGTGTGACCATATCTTGCTGCATCCTTTAGCTTCCATGCCTACTATTCTATCCAATTATACTTGCACCTCAGTGGGAAGGCCTTTTCATAATACATGGTAGAAAAATCTAAATTCTTTTCCCATGTTTGCCCTGTTTCCTCGCCACATTTCCTGAATAGACAGTGCATGGTCTTCATCGTGTTTCATGGTGCATGCCATTATGTCTGTCAGGGTATGCCCTTGTTAATGCATCCCATACACGGGCTCAGCAGTTATTAAATGTAACCCCATCATGTGCATCATTCTCTAATCGAACTCCTGGATACCCTGCTCATTCCCAAATTGTGTTTGTCTGATCTCCGATTATGCTGTCTAGTAGGCTTTCGATGTCTCCAATTGCTACGGTATCCCCTGCTGTATGTTTTTTCTACTGCACTGATCCACTTACTCACCTTTGCTGTAAGAGGTGGCAGCATCTTAATTAAATTAATCTTGTCCATATGTGGCCTTGGTATATATTGTGATCTGCCCACTCCCTTCGGTATCCATAGGAACGGCCTCCCCGTTTTGGGCCATGATGTTTTTTAGCCTTTTTCCTCCCTCTAACCACTGCCTCCCTCTTACACATGGTTCTAGGGTGAGGTCTTAATCATCTCTCCCAGGGAGTCCTCTGTTCGGGATCCTCTTCAGTTTCCCAGTTCTCCTCACTTCCTTCCTGCTCATCTTCACTTTCAATCACCTCCGATTCATAGTCTACTTCCTGGTGCTCTGGTTATTCAGTTTCTACTTTCACATCCTTAATTACTGCCATGTGAAATTTCAATAACATTTCTCCTGCTGCCCATGTTTTTGTATCTACCGTAGGGCAAAGCTCATCCCTTTTCCTTGCCGCTCTTCACAATTCTCTTCTGTCTTGCGTATCGCAGCTTCTAAATCTGTGTGTGCTTTATTTTCTAATTTCACTATTGCCGGGTCTCGTCTGTCACTTGGTGCACTTGTTCCCTTTAAATGGGGTTGTTTCTGAATATGCTGGGGGTTTATATCAGGGGTTTGTATATCCTGCAGCTGGTTTCAATGGGTAATGGCCCATTGTGGGTGGGGCTGTCGGACTCTACACTCGTTTGGGCTACAGACTGCACAGGCGTTGAAGCCTGTGTCATATTAGCACTACCTGACAGGCGTGGGGTGCATACACCATCAATATTCTCGTTTCCTTTAGTACAGCTCTCACCTTCTTCGTATAGCTTCCATAGTTCTAATATATTTTGCCTCTTTTTCAGCTTCGTACCCTTATATGTGGACAATAAGTGGATATACATCTGCACTACAATACTCTTATCAGGCGTTCCCTCAGCTGACTAAGCTGTAAAAAAATCTCCTTCCCTTCCTACAAGTTGGCAACTCTTTACACATGTGCTCTAATGGAGTACTCAGTTTTGGTTTTGGCGCTTTGGTGACGTAAGCCACCTCATCGCTAAAACATTGATACTAAAAATGTTTAAAACCATGGGGAAAGGGGAGTTTGAGAGCAGTGTATGGCATTGCCATGGCAACTTGCTGTGCGTGTCGATGAAATGGCCATTGCACCATCTGGGCCTTCACCCTCTCGCTCACGTTTGGCGGCCTGATGCTATTGTTGTGGAAGATGTGCAAGTTCAGAAGAAGGAGCAAAATTACTGCACTTAACTATAAACCTGTTATTTTTTTATTTGTTTGCACCATTGCCTTTTGCCACTTAAACTCCTATCAGACTATTTGCTGCCTTGCCCTGCTGCCGGCATCCCCGGCGCGTGCATGACGTTCATGAGTCTGGGCATCCGGCATTCTAATCTAAATGCTTGGGCCGATTGCATCAGCCATTTGGTTCATCCCCAAATGGGAGATTTCTTTTGTGTCAACCACTCCTATCCAATCCCCAGCAGTTCACCCTACACACTAATTTATTTTAAAATGTTTTTATTGGCATTTATAGTATACTTTAACAGTTTGCTGCTCTACATTCCAGCACTTTGCATGTTTACTCAAAACAGGTTAAAAATAACAAATAACTTTATAATAACAACAAACAGTCTTCACTTCCAAGTACGCTCATGTGGGCATCCTACTACATTTCCAGGGAAGCCCCGGTGCTTGGGGTGTCACCAGGGGGCTTTGGGGTGCGGAGGGCGTGCGTCCAGAACACCTCATCTTGATAGCTCAGCTTTCAGTGAGTTCTAACCATCCCGAGTGCAGGCCTGTTTCATTTATGGGGGTTTATCATCTGATGGATGAAACATGTCCCAGATTAGTGCCTTCCAGGCCTTGTATGCAGGGCTTGCATCACCTCCCGCCTCGGATACTCCATCACCGCATACCCTCGTTTCTGCCCCCGTCCAATGTTCCAGCTCACTGCGCCATCTGGCATATTGTGGGCCCCCACCTTCTTGCAATGGCCCTCTTGGCCAACACACATACCATGTCCATGAATTTGATTAGATGCCTAAACTTACTAATTCTTGGGTGAGCCCCCAGGAGGCATTCCTTGGGAGTCCATTCATACCACGCCACCTCAGCCCTCTGCAAGCTTGTTCAATATTGGCCCAGAAGCCCTGCATCTTCAGGGACCCCCAGAACATATGCATCGTTCCCACTCCCTCCGACCTACACCAAGGACACAGTGGGTTTGTGTTGCTACTGAATTTGGCCATTCTACTCGGTGTCATATAGGTCCTATAAAGGACGCTTAGTTGGACCAACCTAAATCGGGCATTTCTCGACACTTCTCTGGGGTACATTAGGATCATTTCCCATTCTTTTTCCACCCTACACACTAAGACCACCCCAGACACATTTTACATTGTATGCTTGTGTGGGCGAGAAAGCCACATGGATAGATCCCCTCCTCCAATGTGAGCTTGTCTGCCCTGATTGAAGACAGTGTGCTGCGAGTAATATCTTGATTGGTTGGACTAGAATGTCTTGTTAAGCACCACCCTTCAGTAGGAGGCGAGTCTTGCTGTTTTTTCTTCCGCTGAACCAATGCCTGCCCCTCATCAGACCCTACAACCACACCCCTCACACATATGCTTCTATGAGAGTGGGAGGTACCATTTTTATCAGCGCTCCCCCGGAAATGCCATGCCTGTGAATGGCTGCCATGATGCTCCAATCATTATGTTTTCAGCTCCTCCCTAGTTGCAGAGTGAAAGCCCTGTCCGGCACACGTCCCTTGCACAGCCACACTCCAGCCTGCTCTTTCAGGGCTCCTAACTTTCAGGCCTGCTCCTTTCCTGCACGTGCCCAGACGAAGACTGGAGCATTTCCTCCTTTTCACTGTGCGAAATTGCCGTCCGGATGAATATACAAATACAAGTAAGTGCAGATCACTTAAGTCTGTGATGCAGAAACCTTGAAGGCTGCAGCTTGCCTGTCAGCGCCTAATATTCCCAAAGCTCTGACGTAATTGCAAGGCGTTATCACTGCAAGAGAAAGAAGAATGCAACTGTTACACACACAGATTGTAAATGTGAAATCTGTGTTATTTAATCATGTGGTTTCACTTCGGAGGTTCCGCCATTTGCAGCCCGTGTATGTAGAAGGTGCAACATGCAACGTTTCTGCCACACAGTCTAACGTTTGCAGGACCCTGGTGCACTGGAGTGAAAGACTCTTGATAAATGTTGCTGGCGTTTTCGAATGCTGCAAATCCGTGCAGGGTCTGGCTGAGCATGCCAACTAATCCTCGCTTTCCGTTACTCCTGGATTGCAAGTTGCAGGGGCTGGCATCTCTGTGGCTCATCATCTTTATTATCCCCACCTGTGCCCAAGGTCCCATGTTTTGTAAACAGCCGCATCTGTCTCTGTTTGTGTCAGTTCCAGGGTCCTTGTGTCACAATCTGCTTCAACAATTTCTCCTCAACAATTTCTGTCCTTGCACCTGCGCCCACCCCCCAATACCTCACCATAAACCCCTCACTACTTCAAAACATCTCCATCAGCATTTCACTGTCCACACTTGCGTCAGCACTCCCCATCAGAATGCTGAAGGGGAACAGAGAGACAGGGGGCCTCATTACGACCCTGGCGCTGACGGAATGAAGGGGGGCGGTACGGGACCGGCCCCCCTCATTCCGTCAGGGCCGATTACGAGGTTCCCTTTGCGGGACCCGGTTCAGACATCTGATAAAGCCAGACGTCTTTTCAGGGTCCCGCGAGGGGAAGCGGGAGGTAACAACGGGACACTTGTAATGTGCCCGTTGTTACCTCCCTCCCCATTCCCATTGAGCCCTATGGGGCTCAAATGGGAATGGGGAATGGTTCCTGCAAGGAGGACTTACCGGGTCCTCCTATGTCGGAATGACCCGGTAAGTCCTCATTGCAGGAACCCGGTAATGGAGCCCGGTTTGGAGGCAGCCATGGAGCTAGTAGCACCATGGCTGCCTCCAAACTCGTAATGAGGCCCAATGTGTAGCAGGGCAGTGGGGCACAGAATCGTTACCCGAGTGGGCAGGGCCCACAGTTCCACAACTTTAGCCCCTTTTGGAGAAGAGTTAAACACGGGGAGAGCATGCTCTGTAGAAGGGGGCTTTCCTATGTACACATGTTCACATCAGCTGTTTCAAGGATTGAATATGGTTATTCTTGAAATGTTTCTTCAAATCCGCACCTGACCAGTACCCGTCACAGCCGGCATCTCCCTTCCATGCAGTATTCATATGTTTCGCTCTAAAGCCCAACCAACCTCCCAAAGGGCATCATGAATACATTTATTCAGGCAGGGGATTTATACTTCTTTGCTATGGCAGGGTTAGAAAAAACCGACTCAGCAAGAAACAAAATGAATTTGCAATGGAAACTCGGAAGGGAAATGCTAGATGGAGTCACCGGCCGGGTTTACCATAGCTGTGCTGCTGCAGGCACGCACATCCCTGCAGCTAGGGCTCAGCTGCTCCAAGGCAGGGTGAGGCGCAGCAGCGCGGTTAGCAAGGCTGATGTGCTGCAGGGCTGAAGGGATGGGATGCTGCACCAAAGTCTAGCTTGCAGAAATGGAGGTTTGCAGCAGACAGTCTCCACATTATAGATATGGCTGCTCAACTGTTGGGATGAATCGTGAGGTGGATCTACACCTTTGGCGGGGCTGAAGTGCCGAAAGGTGTCTAGGGATCTGTATGCAGAACCGGAATGCTGCTGCATGCATCTAATGCCCTCTGGCACGGGCTCAGCTGCTGCAAAGAATCATGTGGTGCAATTGCACTTTTGGCTGCGCTATTGCACAGCAGGGCTGAAATGCAGCAACATCTAGAGTCCTGTATGCAGAACAGTACACACATTCTGTGTACTAGGGCTCAGCTGCTGCAGAGCATAATACTGGGAAATGCGCTCATGTGCTGCAGGGTTGAATTGATGCCGTGCTGTACCATAATATAAAATCCAGCATGCAGAACTGGAGTGTAGTTGCATGGATGTATTGCCCTGTAACTAGTGCTCAGATGATGCAACACATTACGAGGTGCAATTGCTCTGTTTCCAGGGCTGAAAGGTGTTGAAGGGCTCCAGGGCTGAAGTGCTGCAGCAAAGTCTAGAGCCCTGCAGGCAGCCCTTTCTGGCTTCCCATCGATAGAACCTGGCTGTTTGGGGTTAGCGGAGTAAGTAGAGGGGTTTTGATTGCTGTTTTTTCTTGGCCATGGTTTCCACATGCTTTGGCTCACCATGAGGGAGAAGGGGGGTTCGGGAGCAGTCTATGGCGTTGGCATGGCTGAAGCACCAGCTGGGCCTTGTTTTTTTTCCATCTACTTTGCTTGTTTTTTTAGCCATGTGCTTCTGCCATTCCATGTGCTTTAATGAGCTCCTCAAGAAGGGAGCGCACACGCTCATTTTCAATGCACAAAGTGTAAATTCCTGTAGCACCCATTCCACACAAACGCAGTGTTGTGGACCACTGCAAGCCAGCAGCATGTTTTCATGGCTCCAAAGCATAACAAAGCGGTAAGATAGCTCAGTGGGTTGAGCGCTTGATGTGGCAATGTGTGTGGAAGCCCTCACCAGGTTCGGTGCCCGCATGTTATGCGCTGGGGTTTGGGAACATCAGGCTTTTGTTACAGAGGTGAGGTTGAGCGCCTGCTGTGGCTATGTGTCTAGTGTCGGCAAGTCTCAGGTTCAAATCTTGGCAAGGACAAATGAGCCTTTCAATTTTCTGAGGGCCATAAAAGAGTACCAGCTACAGTCGGGGTGATAATTGTATGTTAATATGTGCTATGTACAGCTCTTGAGAAGTTCCCTAACAATATTTGCTGCAATCAGCAGCTTTATAAGAAGCAAGTCGGGCGCCTGGCTTTCCATTTGCCAGCTACAGTTATTTCATATTGGGCTATGTTAGGGAGAATTCTCCTTCTAGGGCTAATTTCCCTCACCTAGTGAGTTCTCCGGCAGCTTTTCTGGATTTCTGGAGTTTATTTTTTGTACATCTTTTTCCACTCTTACATGTGTTTTGGCCTATGTGTTTTTACTCATTGTGGGATCTTGGGCACTGGAGCACACCGCTCAAGGTGCCCCTGTTCTTGTAGGGGTTACACAGCACCTTTAGTGTAGTAACCCAGGGTTGTCTTTTAGACTTCCCTCTGACTCCATTTCGCTGGGGCTGACTACTGTCCCCCAGAGAAAGATAAAGTTGCCATTTACTTTACATAGTCATTTTTACCACAGACTCAGTAAACCCCATCTTACATGGAGTACTGGAAAGGGCTAATCGGTACCCCTTTTCTGTCTGTACCTCCCTGAGCATTGTTTTGCTCTTTTAACATTTAGACTTGGCTGGTGGCAGTGGTATCTACCCTAACTTTTCTACCGCGATTATATTAGATAAACGTGGTACTGTTCTTGGCTATTATATTAGTCTCGAACATAAACCCGCTTGACCAAATCGTCTTTCTTTTGGCTCCGGTTGGGTTTATTCGCCATTTCTTTTTGTTAAAGTCCTTCTGGTGTTTTACTTTGCGTGGCAAACTCTGTTTGCCTTCTTTGTTCACTGTCTTTTTGGCGGGCTTCTGCAGAGAAGCCCTCCTCAAGGTGCCTGGGTGTCTAGGTGGGCTGAATGTGAGGGAGGGTTGTAGTCACCCCCTGCACAGGGTATCCTAGGAAACCCAAGTCGCACTTTGCCATGATTGGCTGAGGTGGTTGTCCCGGTTGGACAACCCCCCTGCTGCATGATTGACAGCCAGGCTGTGTGAATGGGGGTTTTTGCGCATAAAAGGCAGGTCTCTTGGGCTAGAAGTCAGAGTCGCCTCTGGAACTACAAGGAACCGAAGAGAAGCAGAGAGAAAGACGGCTGCTGCAACTCTAGAGGGATCTTCTCAAAGGGCCGCCCCTCTATGGTGCACCCCTAACCTGCTTCAAAAACCACAAAACATCAAATTCAATACTAAAACCAACAGTTTAACACAAAATCACAGTGCGCTCATGCGCATAAACAGAGATCTCCAAGACCACACCCACTTCCAGATGCAGTCTCCACCCCAACCTTTTCCCCACTCAAAGTCTTTCCAACATTTGCCTCTGATCAGTTATCGATATTTAAAAATAAATACAATGCTAGGAAAAACCACAGTTCTACAACTTTTGACTATTCTATGCCTCTCACCCCTTACCGCGGGCAGAGGTTACAGTCCTCGCTAGTGCAGTCCCTCCCACTCTTATTTCTAATGCAGCACTGCCCCTCCCTACTTTACAGAGGGATGTGCAGACTTCACTCACCAAATTTTTAAATTGTGTGATGTTGCCGCTCCTAGCTACAGGAGCACTCTTCACTTTCTACTATAAACACAAAACAAAGCAAACAACCCGCGTAACTCACACCGCCATTCACTTAACTTCAACATTTATACTCACTTCCCCGTTGTAGTTCTTGCATCAGGCGCACTGGCTTGCTATGGTCATCCAAAGTCTCCTTCACTCGAGGGTCGAGATCAGGCACAGCTTCTGGGTAACCGCAGTGCCTGCTACCGCCTTGTGGTTTACATAGTCTTCTGCTCTCTCCAGGCAGGCCTTGCTTACCCCAAAGACCGGCAGAGGAGCTCACAGCTTTCTGGAAAAAGCTGGATCCCCCTACTGAGGCCACCAAATAAGTAAGACAAGTCCCACTCCAAGTATCAAAAATCAATCCAAAAGAGCAAAAAAATGAATGCACAAGATAGGATTTTATTTGTATATTTATACCGCGCATACCCTTGAGGGGACTGAGCACTAATGCTCCTAGGCGAAGGATATTCTTCAGTGATTTAACACAGTGTTGCAAGGGGGAGGTGAGCTACTCATAGATTCTGTATTAAACGAATAGGTATGTTTTTAGTTGTTTCCTGAAAATTATTAACGATTCAAGGAGTCGAAGGTTCAGTGGAAGAGCATTCCACATTCGAGGGCCAAAGACGGAGAACCGTTGTTCGCCCCAAGTAACCATTCTAACCCTTGGATTCTGTAGGGGTCAATGATCCAGAGAGCGCAGCCTCTTGATCGGAAATGTTTGCACCCCCATAAGCAGGGCATTGCAATAATCCAACCTGGCGTTGATTAGTGTTACAACCACAGCCGAACAATCCTTTACCGCAATCAGGGGCATCACTGGTTTTAGCAGCCTTAGTTGGAAATATACAGATTTCACCACCTGATTGACTTGTGGGTTGCAGTCCATACTGGACTGCCAAATAAAGCCAAGGTTTTTTACAACCTGTGCATACCTGGTGGCAGTGTCAAAAAAAGATGGACACGTGATGATGTCAGTCATGCTCCGTACCTCCTCCTTGCGCCCAGTACTATGACCTCAGTTTTTGCTGGATTCAACTGTAATTTATTTTCCAGCATCCATTCCTTGATCCTGGTAGCGCAGGATAACACAGTGTTTACTGCCTCAGCTAGCTGGTTTAGTCGCAGTTAAATTTAGGTGTCATCCACATACGAATGGTATGACAAACCAAATTTCGATAGAATATTCAGCAAAATGCTAATGTAGATGTAAAATAATAGAGGCAACAGTGAGGACCCTTGGGGTACCCCACACTCGACCAACACAGTTTCAGAGAGGCAGTCACCAATTTTTAACCTGCTGGGTACGATCTAGTAGTAAAGACACACACCATCTCATGGCCTCCTCTGAGACATGTGCCACTGATGACAGTCTGGAATGAGAATGTCAAAGTCCACTGTACAGATCATCCCAGACCGTCACCAGGGCAGTCTCGGTTCCATGGGCCGGTCTAAAGCCCGACTGAGAATTTTGTATTTATCTATAAATGTCTGGAGTTGGTTTGTCACTACCTTTTCTAGATTTTTTGCAGGCCATAACAAGCTGGCTATTGGACGATAGTTATCCAAAACTGTATGGTCCAATGATGGCTTTTTTAACAAGTGTGTAAGAAATGATTGTTTTAGCTCCAGGGGAACACTGCCTTGTGATAGAGAGGCATTTATGAAGGACGCCAAAGGTTATGAAGGACACCAAAGGTTTACTAAGATCCGAGGCATCTTGTTTAGCCAAGTACGCCGGAATTGGGTCATAGGCAGAGTTTGTAGGTTTTAATTTTTCCAAATATCTGAGAATTTCATCGGACCCAAACAATTTTTTTTAACAGCCTAGGCAGGGAAATATCTAAAAAGAATTCAACTAGCAAATTACAGAAAGGAAAAGACAACAAATGTTATGAATCAATCACAATTTCCAGGCTTCTGATTCACCATCGTCATTTGCACTATAGGTGCTTCCATACATTTCCTAACTCTATTGGTTTATTCTAACCTCGTGACTAAATTAGATTATTAAAATATAAGTTCCTTTGCATTGAGATCATCTCCTTTCACACGTTTTCTGAGTGGATAAAATTCTCTTAACAAGTATCATTTGAGCTCAGCTTGTAATTGGTTGCTCCAGGAGGAGTATGTGTGTAGGGAATGATTACATGAATTTCAACCAATCCCTTATGTGAGATTTGACAGTGTGATATTGAATTATACTTTTACTTCCTTTCTCATTGACCTAAACGATTAGCACATTCTTATCTTTTCTCACCATTGTAAACTGTTTATCTTCAGTAAACTTTGTGATTCGTCGCTGGAAACATTTCTTGCTTGGCTCCCTTTCTCATGAATTCATCTATCCTGCCTTTGACCTTAAGCACTGGGGCTTAGTTGCTTGCAAACATCATTTTCTTACAATGACAATAATATGTGTATATGTTTATGTGCATATATGTGCGTGCATTTATGTAACTTGTAATTTCACAAAGTTGTCTTTACTACTATTATGTAAATGATATGAGGGTTATGTGTTTGCTTCTAAAAAAATCACTGATTCCTAATCAATTCTACTTCATGTGTAATAGGGTTTTGCATGGCTTTTCTCTTAGCAATTGGTGCTCTGTTAGTGTAATTTATCCTACAGAGGGCAGTGTTGTGCCTTGTTCATTCTATCTCGTCAGGCATGTTTTCACACAGTTTATTGCTCCCTTCTCACTGGCTTACAACCTTAATTATAATACATTTTGATGTACTGCTCAGGAACATGAATTGTTATATCTGTTTTGAATACTGACTTGGGAACTTGGCTAAGCCGATGCGTTTTGACCAATCAGTGTGCAATTTCTGTCCTTTAACTCTGGGGTTGGCTATCTCTCTTTGCTGCTCTTTCATACCTCACTACTGCAACTAAAGCCTGGGAAGTGGTTCACCCCCCTTGTCTAACCAATCACTGCACGTCATTTAGTTTTTTGCTCTGGGAAGTTGCAACTTGAAATGTGTGCACTTCTTTTCTGCTATGGGGTGAAGACTTTCATCCCTGTGAGGAGGCTAACTAGATTCGAGGCCTACATGTATTGACTGTTCACTTAGTGTAAAAGGGTCATTGCCATTAATTATTATTATTAATACTCTTTTATGTTTCCCTAACTAATGTTAAGTGCAGCTGTTTTCACTAAGGGCAGTGGGTTATGTTCAGCTTTAAGGTGAATGTGCTATGGCTCATTGAAACATGGTTACTTGCGCTTCATTGGGCCTAAACAAGGACATCTCTCTTTCTGTGTGTGTGGCTGCTGGCTTCCATGCTGGGCATCTATTTTACAGGGACTTTTGCAGCTTGTACTTTTGTGCACGTTTAGGGCACTGAATGTATTCTCCAATGTTGCTACATTCTTCACATTCTCATACTCCCCAACACTAGGACCAACGCACCCCATCTGGCAGCTTGACACCATAAAACCACTGTGCTACTCAGAAGAAGGGACCAAACTGAGTGTGGGCACATGTGCAGAATTCTGCCATCTGCTCCTGACAGTAATTGTGCTCACCTGCAACAGAGCCGCTGAACGTCATTTGAAAAAACACTGTCAGCTGCATTTGCTAGAGCAACGGCTTACCACAGAATGGCTCATTAACAAAGACTTCCCTACCAGGGATTTGGACACTCACACAAACTGAAACTTTGATGGTAGTGAGCCGCCATTGACTATCTACAGAGGACCCACATGACAGAAAGGGGTGGGGCTTAGACTTTGCTATATGTCCTTTACTGCCTGTAACATCTACCGGGCGGGGAAAGCAGGCAAAGATTGAACTGTGGAACAAGAATGGGAGAACCAATGGAGGCCGGAGGGGGAAAATATAAGGGACAACAGGAAACACGAGTGTGTCGATAGTTTGGGTGAGGTTGGAGGAGAAGGAGCTGGCAGACCAATATACCAAAATGAGTAAGGATAGTGGAAAGGGATGTAGGGTAAGTTTATTGCAAATGTGCAGCTTTGGCTGGTGCAAGAAAGTGTAGTGTGTTGTGAGTGTGCGTGTGATGTGTGTGAGTGAAAGTGGTAGTAAGGAGAGTAGGGAGTGAGTGAAAGGTGACTGAGGGAGTGAAAGGAGAGTGAGTGAGGAGACGGTGGGGTGGAATAGTGTTGGTGTTGAAAGAAGATAGTAATAGTGGTGCAAAGGTGGCAGTAGTAGGAGATGGAGCAGTGGCAGGGGGATACATAGAGTAGTAGGTAGGTGAGAGAAGAGAGAGAGGGATAGATCATAGAGAGAGATGGGGCGGTGGAGCTGAGTCAAGAGAATGAAAAAGAGAGAGAAAATAGAACAACTAGGAAAGGAGTGGAAGGGTGTGGAAGATCAGGCAGGTGCCCCAGGTTGATGAGGAGGCAATTTTCAACCGGGGTGCTGGGCAGGTGTCACCTAGATTGTTCTAGGAGGAAGCTGAGATAGATACTACATCTAGGAGTTGGTATTTTCTTGACTCTGTCTTTGACAACAGATTTACAGATAGATAAATATAGATAGATATATAAATATGAATAAGCCATGGAAACAGTGAAACGTCCCTTTTTTCTAACGGCACGGGGAAGTGCTGTGGTGCAATTGTGTGGTAAATCTGAAAGGACATGGATACTTTAGGGGTGATTTGAAGAGGCATGAAGGAACACAGAAGGCAATGAAAAGGGGCATGGAGCAATTATTGCTGAAATGTGAGGTGGCATCTGGCCATATTGCGTCCATCTGAAGTGTCATGGGTCATTTGTGGGAGCTATGTATAGTGGCATGGAGCAACCCGTTGGGGCAATTTGAAGTGTTTCTGGGAAATTCTAGGGTCAATGTGAAGTGGTATGGACAACAGATTGTGGGGGCAAGTTAACATGACATGTTGTAATTCTGTAATGAACATGGTATGTGCAATTCTGGGGGCAGTAGGAAAGTGACATTGAATAAATATGATGGCAATTTGAAGTAACATTTATAAAATCTGCGAGCCCTGTCAATTTACCTATGGATATTCCGGGATGTAAAAGTGACATGTGGTGATTCTTGGGGCAATGTGAAATGGCGCATGCCAATATGAGGCCATTATGAGTAGCATGAAACAATTCTGGGAGCAATATAAAATGATATAGGTAACACTGGGGGCACCGTGTCATGCTGTTTTTGCTGTGCAATGTTATGTTAATAGGATTTGCCAAATCACCACCTTGTATCCTCAAAGGACTCATGTTTGTCTGTGGAGTGGTGTGTACTGTGCCCCTGTCAGGGGTATTCAGACCTTAGTCTGCTCCAAGAAATACAATGAGTGAAGGGAACTTAAGAGGATGGGAACGCACACGGTGAGGGAGGGATGCAGGAGGGGAAGATTGTTTTCTAATTGTCTGGGAGTTTGTCAGTTCTTTTAGGTGGACTATTGTTCTGCAAAAGGGAGGAGAGTTACATGTCCTAAAATCTTGTTAAAATCGGGTTGTGTGTTCCAGAGCAGATTTGGAGACTTGTGAGTTAGTACACAATATAATATTTAATACATGGGGTCAGTGGTCGAAGTGGGTGGGAGCGGCTGGGAGCGGCGTACCTCTACTTTTAAAAAAAAGGTGTTAATGTTCCTATACTTTTATTTGAAAAACTAACTGTTCCGGAATGGTTTCGTTTTCAAATGAAAGTGTAGGAAGAAGTTGAAACGTGCACTTCAGTACACTGCACTGAACATTCCCTTAAACAGCAGGGGTGTTTTGCGGATTGGATTGCGCGGGAGAGGGGGCGAGGCAATGGGTTTGGTGATGGGGTTCTTGGGAAGCAGGGGCAGGCCAGCAGGGAACATAGTTCCAGTAAATTTTTTGTACACTTCGACCGCTGCATGGGGTGCTCGAGAGTGTGCTGTGGAAATACTGGCAGTTTGACGGCTTATTTGCCTGGGTATTTATACTTTGTACCGCACGTCAAACTCCAAAATGTTAATTCTGTGACTGCCAAGCCTGAGCCAAGAGTGACATAGTCAAGGATAGTTGTTGAATGTTGTTGGCAACAGACGTTAAGTAACAGACTGGTCAAATTAAAAAAGGCTTGGCACCTTGATGTCTGAAAGGTTATTATTAAGTGTTTGTTTCATGTCATGTCATGCTAGACTTTATTTTAGTTCAAGTTGAGACAGGGTGGTGCCTTACTTGGAAGTAGGCTATACAAATATGCTAATACTTAGCCTTCTATTTTGAGAAAATGTAGCCTGGGCTTCCTTTGCAGGATGTGTTCATTAGACTATGTGAAATATGGCAGTGGATTTTTTCGACCAAACAGGTTAGGCAGGGAGAGACGGGTCAGATATTGTTCTGTATGCAGTGACAGTCTGGCACCCTTCTCTCATGTTATACTACTATGTTTTGACTGTTACTATGAGGCTATGACACCCTCTGAGCAGCGCTTTATGCTAAAGTAAGTCCATCTCAAAGGACTGATGAGCAGGGAGGGAAGCTTTCATAGCCCAAGCCAACACACCTGAATACCAGTGTGCCTAAAGATTAGCATTGAGGGTCCCCTCAGCCAGCCTGCCAGATAGCCAAAGTGAAGTGAATGGCATTAAACAGAAGTGAATGTGCCCCAAAATTGACCCGTAGGCAACAGAAATGGTGATGCAGGTATCTTGTGCACCTGGAAATCCTTTTAATAATATTTTCAGAGGGATTGTATGTCAGAAATGTGAATTTGCAATGTAAGCGACTCGCTGCAAAGTGAGCAAACCCACCCCTTTTTTAATTTAATTTAATTTTTTATTTTATACTGCTCCAAGTCAGCATCACAGTAGTCAGTTTCAGAACCACTTAGGCACGTGCCTTTGGGCAAAGTGTTTAAGGACATAAACACTGTCTTTAGCTCAACAGTGGTGAGTTTTAAACCTTCCACAGTGCTGTGGTGCTATTGTGAGCCTGGGAATGTTGAAACCATGCCCAAGAAAGCTCAGAGGTCAAAGCCCTTTTACTTGCTCTCCTAGGCCCTGAACGGCCAGGTTCTATAGGTGGGAAAGCTGAAAGGAAATATAGGCAGATTTAAATGAGGTTGGATTTTCACCCATGAGTGCCCTTTGGGCAAAAGCCGCAGACACGGCTTCCTGGAAATTCCTGAGTCCTTCTAAAACCTGTTGGGAATGGCTATAGCCGTGCATGATGCAGGAATCATATTTAATTGCAGGTAATCTGCATAAACTAGATTTTAAAAAGCATTATAGACCTGGGCTGTAGTTACCTTCTCCTGTTAATAAAGGGCTAGATGCAAATGTTAGGTCAAAACAGGTGTGTGGTGTAAGGTTATCAGAATGCATTTCATGGTCTATCCTCCGCTCCTGTGTTTCATATTTATTTACATGTTTAGGAGAGTGCTGCCTGCCACCTTATGGCTGCTTCAAGGAACTTGAACATTAAAGCAAAACGACATAATGAAACATGACATAGCATGACATAATCAGCTATCATAAATGGAAACTGGCATAATGTCCCCAAAAAAAATAAAAAAGAAGGGGTGAATAACTACATAAAAATGCAAGTGAAAAACAAGCAACACTCAGGTAGAGTCCAGTTCACATACCTTTAGCTTTGGAAACAAAACACACAGATGCCAGTGGACAAAACATTACACAATATGTTCCTGAAATTTAAAAACATGGCATAGCTTACCATAACACAGTGTACCATACTACTCTTCTGGAGGTTGACTAGCAACATGGGAATAGAGATCTGAGGTGGAGGACAATACCCAGAGATCAGAGGCTAAAGGCCTCCACCTTTCAAACCCTAGCTTCTTTTTGTCCTGGGGCAAATTCCTATTGCCTTGTATTAAAGGGTTCTATGTGAAACTGATTTGGGCCTTTCTTGGGACCAATGTGGAATATAACACGTCAATGCCAGTGCAACATCGCTGGACTTTCGCTCTTGAATCTGCCATGATAATGTTTGCAAGGCAAAGTGCTGTCATGTTTCCGAATGATACTGGACTAAGGGTGGTTGTTGGACCATATGGCTGCGCCCGGGTAAGGAAAGTGGATTTGGAAATGGAGCTGCTGGCTGCAGAATGAGTAGCGTTTTCGAATGATGTGGCATCTAGCATAACTATGTGCTTCAATTGGGCAAGACGGGTAAGCATGAGAGGAATCCGGATTTGGAGCATGTTGGGGAATACAAGGATCCGAGAATCAGCTCGTGCATCCCCAGAACCGGTTTAATCAACCTAATTCTTCCTTCACCATCCTACCATGGTTTCAGGAGTTTGAATCTCATTAATCTGTGAAGGAGGATAACTACTCCATGTTTTCCCTTATCTCCTGCACGCAGCTATAGAATACCCTCCCCAACCATTCTCTCTGAGTTTGGAGTTCTCTGCTTCGGTTTGAGGTATTTATTTATTTATTTATTCATATATTTATAACGTGCCGAAGCTCGCAAGCATCAGGGCGTGAATTCTAGTATCTTCTTTCTTTTAATGCCTCTTAGAAAGGATGTTAAGTGCAGACATGGCTAATGCTAGGAGGATCTTGCAGTTCATTCCTTTTGTGGCAGAAATAGGTGTTTTCCCCAGGATCCCTCCTTTGTCACTCAATTCTTCAGGTCGTTTTGCCATAGCTCAGTTGCTGAACTACCTGACATGGATGTGGCTCTTTTGCATTTGACAAACGGAGAAACCTAATACGAACTTTGTAGCAAACATTACTCCGGGCCGGTTTCCCATGTTTGCCTATTGAGAGTTGGCAACTCTGTGCTGAGGGGCACTTTTTCTGAATCCCTTTTTCGGGTGTCACGCCTTCATTCCTCGAGGGCTCCCAGAGGCGGCCCTTTTTCGGGCGCTTTAGGTCTATTTTCGGGGGCGTGTTTTAATGATCATGGAAGTCATATGGTGGACAGGTTCTTTTCACTTTTTGTTCATTTTTCTTCATTCCTTTTTGGATGTTGAGAGAATGGGTGAGTGCAAAGATCTAGCTGTTTTTCTTTTTTCCTTCTTCATCGGGAAGCCATGCTGTCTTTCGGGTTTCATTCTGCGTTCTTCCGAGGAGAGTGCTATTTGTCTCTCATGTGTTCCTTTTTCATAGCAAGCGAGGATGTGATGGTGCACATTGAGATAGCCTTTGTGTCTTTAGCGCTTTGTAGATAGTGAAACGGCTCCCATCTGTCTTGCACCGTTTCCCTTTGCTGATGAGAGCTCAGGCTGGCGACCTCTTTGTTCAAGGACCAGATGTGCATAGCTTCTTGCTCTAGAGCAGTGGTCTGCAAACTGGGGGCCCAAAGGGTGTCCAGGGTGGGTACGAGGCTCTTCCAAAAGGGAATACAGCGACTGATTTTAATAGAAAATATATTGTTTGTGCGCTATATAAATGAAATAAATAAATAAATATAGGTTTGTATATGCGCTATATAAATGAAATGAATAAATTAACAAGCAAAGAAATGAATACGCCGAAATTACATCTAGGAGGACCAAGCAGCAATATTTGTACTCAAGAGGGGGCTCAGCAACAAACGTTTTACTCAAGGAGGCTTGGCATAAAAAAGTTTGGCTACCACTGGTTTAGAGAGTCCAGAAATGTGCGTAGCTTCTTCTGGGTCTGTGTGTTCCGTAGTTGCCTTTTTTTGTGACGATCATCTTTGCTGGGTCTAGTAGCCCATATTTGAGATCCTATCTTTTGGGAGCTTGCCGCAGGCTTAAGAAGCGTTTTCTCTTTCCCAGGGTAATTTCGAAGAATCTGCTCTAATGTTAATGTTAATGTTAAAGGTATTTGTATCGCTCACCGTCACCAACGGAATTGGTCCCCAGGCGCTCAGGTGGATCTGTAAATGAGAAGGTGGGCTGGGTTAGTAAGGTGAAGAGGGAGTAGGATAGTGAGAGAAGTGGTGTCCTGTTGGCGGCTTCAGTGTGGTATAAACTGTGTGCTGAGCTATAGTGCGAGTATCGGATCGATGTCAGACCTCGTGTGCTGTTGGTTCGGCTTATGTGTTGTTTGTTGTTGCGGTGCGGTGAAGTGCACGCGTCTTTCTGCGTGAGAGGTGGTTGTGTCCCCTATGGGGGCTCAAATGGGAATGGGGAATGGCTTCTTCAATGGGGACTTACCGGTCCCGCAAAGGTCGGACCACACCGGTAAGTCCCCATTGAACGAGACCGGTGCCGGACACGTTATTGGTGGCAGTCATGGCGCAAATTATGCCATGACTACCTCCAATCTCGTAATGAGGCCCAGTGTGTTTCAAGGCGCAACAAGATAGCAGTGGGAGGGGAGCAGAGCTCACAAAAACAACACGGTAGGCCTTGTGATATTCGGATCGTGCAAGTGCAGTTGATATCATTACTGCTTTGGTGCCAACTCCCTGGTAATTCATTCCCTCTCATTCTTCTTTCTGATGGTTTCTACTCTCCCATCCTCTCTCCTCTCTTTCTACTCTCCCCTCCTCTCTCCTCTCCATTGTCTCTTCTGTCCCTCCGATGTCCACACACTCTATCGACTATTCTTTCTCTATTCTCCCCTATTGTCCCCTCTCTACTCTCTCCTCATCTCCCCTCTGTACTCTCTCTACTCTCCCCTCCTCACTACCCTCTCTTCTCTTCGCTCCTCTCTCCTCTCATTAACCTCTTTCTCTCTCTCAATCACGCTCCTTGTTCCACAGTTGCATACGATTTTGAAATGGTCAGTAGCCCCACCCCCTTTTCAGGTGCTTGACATAATGCAGTGTTTTCGTTGCAGGTCATGTGGGTTCTGCTGCCAACCCGGAGATAGGCTGTATCTGAAATAGAAGATGAGCTGTTTTTCTGAACCAGTGTTAATGCTTTTCCTTTTACGAAGCCTGTGGTTTCTTTCCATAGTGCGTGGCGAGAAACCTTTGAGGCATGGCCTGTGAGATGGGTAGTCCTGTAAGAATAGAAACAAAATCCTTGCAAGAATGGGGTAGGATCGGGCCCTCCCAACTCCCTCGCCCTGCCTCTGGGTCAGGACTGGCTCTGGTGAAAATCCTGGTAAACCCCCTGCCCCAGGTTGAGAGGGCTCCCTATACTCCTTCTGTTGTCAGACCTCTGACCCTGTTACACTGAGCGTGTAAAAATCTGTCTCCTAATTCACTGTTGGCCAGCCAGTCATTGATGCCTAAGTGTCGGATGGTGAATCAATCATGGGCACTGCCTAGCAAACTTGCTATTTTGAGAAATGGGGCATTTGGGCACCTGCTCCCACCTGGACATGGCTTTAGCTTTATACTTTCCTGTTTCAATTCCTCTGTCATAGTCAACTTTTCTAACCTGGTCACTACCATGTCCCTCACACACCTCAACAACATCTTGCTCTGAGACTATAATGGAAATACTTCTCAGCCTATTAGACACACATAACCCCAACCAGCACACAATTGACCCAAACCACAGCCAAGACAACGTCCTAGACCTCATTATCACTTCTATAATGACCCTATATTACACACACCCTTAACCATTTGCCTCCACCAACACCATTCAACCTAAACCTTTTAACCTTTAAAGACATCCCTATAGAAGCACTCATTGATGACCTCCGCAGCCTCAACTCCTCCCTTTCAGGACACCACAAAAATGACTGTAACAACATACTGGAAACTCTCAACAACATCAACATATTCACCACAGAGAAAGCATGTGCAATCAGACATAAACCATCACCCCCCCCCCACCCCCCCGGTACACACAGGAGCCTAATATGAACAAAAGAGTATTCTCAAAACAAGCGGAAATCTGCTACAAGTCGAAAAGCTCATCTGACTTGTCCCGAGTTAAACAATTCTGGGCTGTCGGCAGACAACTGATAACTACAGCTAAAGCTACCTACCTTCCAGGAAATAACTTCAGATCGACAGTAGAGGCCTGTGCCCTTTCTCACTTAGACCGTGCAAATAACCTACCCACTGGCCTAACCAAATCTACCCTGACACCCATGAAAAGCATCCTCCACACCGCAGTCTGCCTCATCAAAGGCCTCCTAAAATATGACCACATACTCCCACACTCCTGAAGTTACACTGGTAGCCTCTACAAGCACACATTGCCTTCAAGAACAGGTGCATCATTTACAGAGCGGTCACTTTGCTTAGTCCCTCCTATGTAGCCGGCAAGGTCTTAATCTATGACCCAGGCTGTGTAACCTCATACCAGTCAACATTAGACTCACACTCACCCTCAAAATGCAGTTCAGAAAGGAGCTCAATACCCTCCCCTCAAAACATCAATTCTATCTGCCGGCTGGTCCTGCCTCAACCCTATTTACTGTTCCTGCTGAATAATTTGATTGTAATAATGCCCTAACTGAACTTGTGCCCACCTACATGTATTCATAGTAACAGTTTTTGTACAGCGCTCTGTTGCTTCTCAAAGATAAATCCATGCTCAATAAATACCCAGCATAAATACAAAAATCAAGAAAACTTCCTGTTTTTTAGATGATGTACAGATCAGGATATGTGCACCAAATATCACACCTATAACATCAGGCAAGTGTACCAGTGCATACAAATCTGTTTTCATTTGCTGCCATTCTGCCTAGATGTGTGGGTAATGAATGGCTACCTCCAATTTGGAGAGAATTTCCGTTTAGGAAATCCAGAAGCAGCTTAACACTACACCATCCATTGTCACATGTATCTGTAACTCCCTGAGGGTAGCCAATGCAACAATAGGAACACATGCTCATGTGTAGGCAGCAGTTGAGATCATTCAGGGTCCCTTCATAAAACAGGATGCAGGTGACATATTAGCTCATACAAGATTTCTTTGACAAGTTGCCTCATAGGCAAGTACTGGGACTTGGAAGAGGGACGTGAAGGTAATGGTGTATGTTTGTGTTTAAAGGGGTAGTTAGTTCAGAAATGTTATTGTCCCAATCGATCGGCATGTCTTTTCGACCCTACATAGATTAATCTTAAAAAAGATTCCTATGCATCTTACCTTAGTTTTCTTCACTTTTTTAAATGCGAAAAACGACTGCCTGAGCACCACCATCTTTTCAAAATCGTATTCGTTTATCGCCCTGAGTTCAAGTGCCGTTGCAGCATAATACATATCACCCTTCCCTGTAGCCGTTGGTGGGCAGTGTAGCCAAACGTACACGGTCATCACCCATGTCATAACATTATCTAACACAGGAACATAAACACACACATCCACAAAGTACGCACAACTTTTAGTTCTTATCACAAAAAGGGTAAAAAAAGGTATTTTTTCAAAGAAAACAGCGATAATCGGAATGGTAGCAAGTACTTTTATTTTTGTCATAACGCTGCAAAGAGGAAAAGAGCAGATTAAGTCCACGAGAACATCTTATAATGCTGTTTCCGTTCAGCGATCGATTAATTACAGCCTTTGTATTGTTCACAGAAAGTTCTTATTTTCCATCACCGATTTTGGATCAACAGACATTGGCCCTCATTACGACCTTGGCGGAGGACCATGGTGCTATTAGCACCATGGTCCATGGCGCTAAGGGTGCAATTCCGCCATGGTGGTTGGCGGACTTACCGCCCCATTCCGACCTTGGCGGGGCGGTAAGTCCCCAATCCCCATTTTACCCTTCCCCATTCCCATTTTTGCCCCATAGGGCATAATGGGAGTGGGGAAGACGTTAATTACGCCACCGTAAATTACAGTGGCGTAATTAACAACAAGGTCCCTTAGCGCCATGGATTTTAACACCTGCGAAAAGCAGGTGTTATATCCGCCATGGCGCTAAGGGAACTCGTACTCAGGCGGTAAGGGTCGGCGATGTTTACGCCGGCGTAAACCCCTTACCGCCTGGGTCGTAATGAGGGCCATTGCGATCCGTTAGTGAGAAGAATGGAGTGGTTACAAATGCAACACTTTCACATCTGCACGTTTTCATAATCTATAGGCTGCCATGTTGCTCCTTGTTACTTCAACAGTAAAAGGACAGATTGGTGTCTAGCGATCTTCCCAGATAATGGTTATCACAGATGTGTTGTTCACTAGTAGTGTCCAATTTTGGTTGAAGAAGCCATCAATTGGAAGACTCACCCCATGACAGGCACACATCGGTACAATGTAACTGTGTAAAATCAAGATACATTTTTATATTTCAGTACCCACTTTTTAATATAATGTACACAGTACATAAATATGTTAACTATGAATACAATTTATAATTAATACGTACAATGTCTATTCTTTGCATAAAATTGAACATTCATCTGTGACGTTGTTAATCATGTAGCATACAGCACACTTGCCATCATCACAAACTTTGCTTACATTGGGCCTCATCATGACTCTGGCCGTAGCCGTGCAGGTAAAAAAAGGCAGGCTGCTGCCGGAGTCATGCTTTTTTTCCGGCGCCTGGCAATGAGGAATCACTGAGGCATTACAGCCCCGGGGGTCCCTCCGGCCAGGCGCCGGAATAATAAACTCCCCTTTCCCATTCGAGACCCATTGGACTCAATGGGAACGGGGAGGATGGTAGCACCGGCACCACTCATAATGGTGCCGGTGTTACCGTCAAAGTCTGCGCCGGTGCCGTTCCGGTCCTGTAACAACGGTGCCAGTAGCTTACCATCACCATTGTTAGTGCGACCGGCATGGTTGTAATGAAGCCCATTGTGCATTGAGTTTCCATTCTCTTTATGTGATGGATGACCACCCGCTTGGAAATACAGATCTCAGTAATAGAAACCTAACTTTCCTATTTCCACTTTCAATGTAGTGAATCTTATCAATTCTTTGAGGATATTCAAAATATTGGGCCTCATCAGGAATTGGGCGGTACCCAGGCGCATGTACCGCCAAGCATTATTTGCATTGACGTTATGAGTTGTGGTGCAAACAACGTCCCATCACGAGTCAGCGGGCACGCACACATGGCCCGGGCGTTAACACAAATACTGTTCAGCAGTAATATTGGCTGGAAACCCGAAAACTCAGTGAATATTGTGTTCGTGCCAGCGGCTAGCGCGCGCTAATAGCGCCTTTGGGAAATGCGTCACTGCCAGAATAGGAAACAAAGCAGCGGCCATTTTGGAAATCACAATCCACCTAAAATCAGAGTCTCTGGAAGCCATCCACTCCAACAAATTGCAGAAAATGTCCCAGGAGCGTGAGAGGGGCAAGTCTGCCCTGGAGAGGCTGCGCACGCCCAAGTTCTCAGACTATGAACTCACAATACTGGTGGAGGAGGTGATTTCCCACCAGGATGAACTCTATGGCCCCCAACAGAAAAATACAGTGTCACATAGACGTAACTGCATCTGGGCAGACATCAGCGAGAAGGTCAGTGCAGTGGGCTGTGTGCCCAGGGATGGTGAGGACTGCTGCAAGCAATTTAGCAACCTGCGGGTCTGTGTCCGGGGCCTCCTGGCACAGCACAGGAGTGAGAGCATGGCCACCGGGGAAGAGCCACCACCACCACCACCAGAGCTGGCACCATGGGAAGAGCAGTGCACCACTCTCATCGACATGGCATCCATTGAGAGAGTGGGAGGAGCAGAGGCTGGTACCGGCACCCAGGAGGCTGGAGATGAGTCACCCCCCTTGCAAGTTGCATTGTGAATAGGCCACCACTCCATCCCCAGTGTGAATGCCTGACAGCCAGACACTGTGAGTGGGTGCAGTGCGTGGGAGTGATCACAGCCACCCACAACAGCACCCTTGTACCAGTGCACCTAGGCGACCCCTGGAATCCAGAGTCATGAGTAGGGTAGCCATGGATACATCCAAGCAACATGCTACACACATCCATGACGGGGGCTCAGCATCGTCACGTGGGCATGTGTAGTACCAGCCCCCCTCACTGACTGCAGCATGCCAGCTGTGCTGTGCTGAATTCCTACAAAAGAAAATAACAATCCACAAGCCAACGAGGCTCCTCAGATCAAGCAACGAAATCCGCCTGGAACAAAAACCATACCTTAAGAAAAAACGTGGGGGCTCCTCCTTCTCCCACTTAGCCGCAAAAACCTGGAACAACATCCCGAAAGAAATAAGAAAAACCAAAGACCACCTACAATTCAGAAAATTACTGAACACCTGGCTCATCAACACCACAGATTGAAACTGAATAACCGAAACAACCGAAAACGAAACACACAGAAAGGATGATTAAATTTAGGAGGACACTAACAACACCCAGAGCCGACCAGAAGAAACTCTTACTACAACAAGAGAGACGACACTAAGTCGAATAGGACACAAGCGACACCCATGAGTACAGAAATCAGCATCCCTACCCAACTCCAGCCAACAACCTCACCCGTCCTATAATTGCTACCAGGTATCATACCTGTATAGAGTTGTGTGAATGTGGGCACTTGCCACACTTAAACTAAGTCATGGACATTGGCATGGGCATTGACCATATGGAGTTGTGAATGAAGGCAGGTGCCGCCCCTGGACGTAATTGCAAGCGTTGGCATGTGCCACATTTTGAAGGGGTCTGGAGCGATAGCCTGCATAAACAACTGAATAAAATGATGAATACCAACCACCCGCCACATATGGATGGCGTAGCCTTGGCATCAACTGGATTAGGAATGCTCTGTGGGCCAGATTTGAAGGGACACACAAATGCCTGCCTGCCCTGCATACAGACAAGTGCCACGTAGGTGGCCAATGCCAAACTTGGGTAATGTTATGAATATGAATGGATGCCATGTGTGAAAGGGACTGTGCATATCAGATGGCCCAGATCAGGACAGAGACGCAGTGATGCTCCCGAACCCCTCGTGGAGAGAATGCAGAAATTTAGCACCTCAGGTCCAGACAGCAATGCCAATTAACCAATCCACTAACAATTTCAACCCTCTGCATACACCTCTCAAGCTCTGAACAAACATAACCACAAGCCTACAGCACAACGATCTGCACAAACTTCACTACACTGCAACAACAAAACAAACCACAAATAGACTCGCACAACAGCACACAAGGACTACCGACCGTAAAACACCCCGAGCACAGCCAACTGACCCACCGGGCTGAGGCCGCCAACAGCACATCACTGCTCTCTTGCACTTTTCCAGCTTACTCCCACTAACTCATCCCCTTTCCCCTTTTCTTTCAGAGGCGCCAGAGCACCAGGGGACCACTCCGATGGTGATAGTATACAAATATCCTTTCACATTAACATTAACATTACCATGCATGAAATGGCTAGGCCAACAATTCCAAACTGTGTCCCCCTCACGTAGTATGCACCATTTATACCAACATCAAAACAAAAGAGGTCAGGCCCAAGCATGAGTGAAACTGTCCTGTACAACGCGTGCCCAGACGTTCCTCCACCAGCACCACCACCCTGCGAAGGGCCCAGCAGGACACGCCAAGGTGGAGGACCCACCCCACTGCAGCAGTGCCACACCACCTCAGCGCGCACAAGCCACCAGTGCCTCACCCCCACGTTGCACCCAAGCCACCAGGGCCGCCTCACCAAGCCCATCCCAAGCCACCGGGGGTTCACAGGATGTGGAAGTTGCCACAAGTTCAACCACCCCAGAGGAGGGGGCATCATCCAGTGATGACCAGCATGCTGTATCTGTCTTGACACCGATACACAGCCCTGCGCAGCAAATGGTCACACCCGAAGGGACCCCTCAGCATGTGGAGACTCACAGCCACAGTGCACATGTCTATGCACGCCGCCCCCACGCACACAAACTAGTGACGGATGAGGACACACCATCCTATGGGCCATCTGCTGGCAGCCCCTCCATCCACAGCAGCCCCACCAGACAGCCCAGCACCTCCAGCAACAGCAGCCCCACAACACTGTGCAGCTCTGCCCGGCACAGCAGCCCTACAACACCAAGCAGACCTTCCCAGCACAGCAGCCCTACAACACTGCACAGACCTGCCCAGTACAGCAGCCCTCCAACATTGTGCAACCCTGCCTGGCACAGCAGCCCGTCACGGCACACAATAACAGGTCCCACCAATGCTGTCATGGCATGCCTGGATGTTATAGAAGCATGCCAGATGAGGATCGAGGGAATGGCCAGCGAACACAACCGCCATATCAAGGTAATCAGCATTGCAATCAGGGTGGCAGCCAAATCCATGGCGCATGACAGTGCATGCACACATAAGGTTGTGGAGGCCTGCAATGCGGCCCTCACAGGGTTTGGCCAGCGAGTCCACAAATTGTGCGAGGGGCAATCTGCACATGCAGAACAGATGCGTGAGGTGAACAATCTTCTCCGATAGCAGCTGCAGTTGGCTGCATCAGTGCCATCCATCTCAAACACCCCCACAGAGGGCTCTCTATAGGGGTCACCCAAGTGTGGGTCACTGTGTCATTTGCAACGCTGCTCACCTGAAGGCTATGCACGTGGGAAGTGTCAATGTCCATGTTAGATGAACAATGCACTGTTTGCCTGAGCGCCGGGCACATGGACCCATTTCCACTGTGTGGATGGAGGGGGGTATGTGTGCTGGGGGAGTTGGATATGTGTGCTGAGGAGTTGGTGGGGGAGGGGTTATGTGTGCCGGGGAGTTGTTGGGGTGAGTGTGTGTGTGCTGGGGAGTTGGTATGGGAGGGGGTATGTGTGCTGGGGAGTTGGTGGGGGAGGGAGGTATGTGTGCTGTGGAGTTGTTGGGGGAGTGGGGTATGTGTGCTGGGGAATTGTTGGGGGAGGGGGATATGTGTACTGTGGAGTTGGTGGGGGAAGGGTTATGTGTGCCGGGGAGTTGTTGGCGGAGGAGTGTGTGTGTGTGTGCTGGGGAGTTGGTGGGGGGTATGTGTGCTGGGGAGTTGTTGGGGGAGGAGGGTATGTGTGCTGGGGAGTTGGTGGGGGTAGGGCGTATTTGTGCTGAGGAGCTAGTGGGGGAGGGTTGTATGTGTGCTGGGGAGTTGGTGGGGGGAGGGGATTAGTTTGGCTGTCATTCAAGCCTGTTCAAACATGACATAAAGCAAGGACATTCATGATTGTGTACAAGTGTTCTTTATTTTACAAGTGCTGTTCGTGGTATGTGCACATTCACCATGTTAGAAGAAATTGTCAATCAGCACCTGTCTGGCCAACCTCCCCTCCCTCACCCCATGCCTATGTGCAATAGCCCCAGCACTGAGCATATGGTCATCATCACTCCCATCCACTGGGGGTTGCGCATGTGCGTCAGGGAGTAGTGGCACATTCCTTCGGCGGCAGATGTTGTGCAGCATAGCACAAGTGAGAACAATCTTGTCAACTTTTTCAGGCGCATGCATTTGTGCCCCTCCAGTATGGTCCAGGCACCTGAAACGTGCCTTCAACAATCCAAATGTCCTTTCTATACATATGCATGTCCTACTGTGGGCATTGTTGTATGCCTGCTCTGCCGGAGTTTGTTTATTCCGCACAGGGGTCATCAGCCAGGTGAGCTGCGGGTATCCTGGGTCACCTGCATGGGATGAAACGAGTACATGAGCCCTAGGTCACTTCAAGGGGTGTGCAAGGACTAAGCATCAATACACTATGCACTGTAGTCCTCTTTGTGTGCAACAGGGACATGCAATGTGATTGGCTGATTGGTATACATCCATCTTCTTTCAGGCCATGCAGCATCTGACCCGTACAAGCAACCTGTGTGATTGAGTGGGCTGCCCTGTGGGGGATTACAGATGGCTGCACATGGGATGACTGAAGCCGCACCGGTGGATGATGCACTATGTGTATGGGCTTGTGTGTGACACTTCTGCTCATCAAGTATTGTCATGTAACCACTTGTACTTGGAATATGGTTCAGTCATGTTCCATGGGTTTGCTCTGCAATGGACGCCATGTCCCTTGTAGCCCACTCGCTACCTGCACTGCTACCTGGGTGTTATTGGCACAGTAGTGCATCCATACCCTCAGGGTGAGGCCCCGGTCATGACTGGCTGTTTAGGGCCAGTGGTGATTTGTATTTGGATGTGGCTGTTTCAGTGGATGGTGGAGATTTAGCTACACGGCACTAGTTTTCGTTGTGGTTCTCATGCATGTAAATGTGCATTCATGGGTCACTCTCTCAGGAATGTTCCTGGCCGGGTTGGATCCTGATCATCTACATTGGTTTAGGGGATGGGTATTACATTCCTCTCACTTTGCATTCCTGTGTGGTTGTTGTGGTCCCATTCGTTGTGGTGTTTTGAGAAGTGCTTGGTGATCACCTTGTGTGGGTCCAGGTGTGGTGGCCATGTGCAGGTGACCTTGTGTGCCACACGTACATGGTACTGGTGCTGTGAAGGTGCTGGCTGTGGCTCCTGGTGGCATGCAAGGCATCCTGTGGCTCTGCCCCCCCCTTCATTTCTTGCACTTTGGCATGCATTTCAGGCAGGGTTTGTACTCACCCACTATCCATGTCCGTTGTCCTCTGTGCCTCTCCATATAGGCCGACAGTGTGTTGTTGCGCAGCACCATGGAGTCGTGGATGGATTCAGGGTAGCGAGTGCAGCAGTGGGTGATGGTGAGGTCTGGGTTACAGGTTATCTGTACATTCAATGAATGGAAATGTTTCCTATTCCGGTACACTGCCTCATGGTCCCGGGGTGCAACCAGTGCAACATGTGTGCAGTCTAGGGCTGCTATCACATTGGGCACTTGTGCAATCGCATAGAACTGTGCCTTAAATCCATTCACCTGTGCCTGGGTGGTGGGCAATGCCGTATGTTGGTTCACATGGCACAGCAGTGCATACAGCACCTGGCCCAGGACTGCACTAAATGTGGACTGGGTCATGCTATGCATCATAGCAACTGTGTGATGGAAGATGTCGTCTCAAGGTATTGCAGGACTGTCACCAGCTTCAAGAGTGGGGGCACAGTAGTGCTGATGGCAATCCTGCTCCCAATGTCCCCTTGAATTGTGGCAAGCAACTGTGTGATGGTAGCCCTGTCCAGCCTGTACTATGCAGCCAACTGGCCATCAGTCAGGGCCCAGGGTGATGGCTTGACCCTGGGGATGGCTCTATGCCTTGCTGGGGCTGGTCTCCCCCTCCTCCTCCTCCTCCTCACACCCACCCCATCTTCTCCCTGTGCCCTGGGCTCGTTTTCAGGCATTTTTAGCTACAGGCACAGCATGTGTAAGTCCATGTCAAAGCTCCCTACTCCAAATGGCAACATTTATTGTATTGTATTGTATTTATTATTTGTTGTGCGCACCTAACCCAAGGGTAGCAGGGCGCAGAAGCAGCAAGAGGATTGTAAAGCTAAGTTACAGTACCGCAATAGATGGAGTCCAATTGAGGTTACATTGCTGGAAACATCAAGAACAATGAGCAAATTATAGTTACACGAGATATACAATATTTACAAGTTATATAATATGTCGAAACATATAGGATCAGCAGATATACATAGTTATACACAATTTACAGTAACTATAGTGTGGCGCAGCAAAGGAGGAACGTTAGGAATCATGTTCCTTGAGCCAAAGGATAGTATTGGATCTGAATTGTGGGTAAGGGAGGTCTTCCCTAATGGATGGTGGTAAGGAGTTCCAGAATTGTGCTGCTTTAACAGGAAAGCTGTTCCCTCCAGCCATCGTACGTTTGAATCTTGGCACTAGAAGGAAATTAGAGTTAACCTTTCTGGAGGGGCGGCAGGATACTAGTCTAGTGAATCTAGTTATCAAGTATTGAGGGGCAGCTTGGTGGAGGCATTTGTGAGTCAGAGAGACAGAGACGGATTTAAGGAAGATTTTGTCTTTCGTTGAAAGCCAATTAACAGATCTTCTAGTCTCAGACATATGGGCTTTCTTCGGGGGGCTTAGAGCAGGTCTTAAGGCATTATTTTGTAAAATTTGAATTTTGTTCGAGATATATTTGTTGCAACCTACATATAGAGCATTACAATAGTCTAGCTTGGACAGGATCAGAGCTCTGGCTAGGGTGATACAGATGAAGGGTGAAAGGAATGGTTTAGCTGCTGTAATAAGTTTGCATGTATAGGATGTGGCGGATGCCATAGCGTTAACTTGTTTTTTGAAGGTGAGTGTGGAGTCTAGGTAGAAGCCGAGGGTTTTGACCTCCTTGGCTACGGTGCTATTGTTATTGTCAATTAAAAAGGAGGAGTAATGTTGGCCTAGTTTGTTGAGGTTGGGTGTGGTACCTAGGATGAGGATTCTGTTTTGTCATCATTCAGGCATAGACCGTGTGAAGCCATCCATGCCTGAATGATGAGGTACACTCGATTTACAAAGGCCAAATCCCTGTCATAATCCCCCATCAGCAGGATGAGGATCTGGGTATCATCAGCATAATTAGTGTAGGTGATACCCAGACCATCTAGATCATCAAAAGGGGCTTTGTGAAAATGTTGTACAATGTAGGGGATACGCAAGAGCCCTGAGGCACGCCACAGGTGATGGGCGTTGGGTCAGCAGCTGCTAATGGGGAAAAGACTTGCATAGTACGGTTGTTAAGAAAGGATTGGATCCAGTCGGTTGCCTCTTGAGAAAAGTGGGCTGCCGATTGTAAAGGATTGCAGAGGATCTCATGGTCAACCAGACCGAAAGCAGCTGAGAGATCAAGAAGTAGCAGGAATGCAGTCTTCCCCTCGTCTCTCAGCTCATCTATCTGTGCCTTAACATCTATGAGAGCAGTCTCAGTTCCGTGCTGGGGTCTGAACAGGGCTGGACTGGGAACTAAAAGAGGCCCTGGAAATAATTACTGGGGACCGAAAGAGGCCCTGGAAATAAAGTTCAAAGTGGCCCTATATGACACATTTTCAGCAAGCCCAATGCTTTTCCTATGAGAAAATTTGGAAATACCACAGAAAAGAGGCCCAGGGTGCAGAGGCCCACCGGGAAATCTCCAGAGTTCCCTAAAGGCCAGTCCACCCCTGGGTCTGAAGCCAGACTGCCGGACTCCTAGAAGGTGGTAGTGTTCAAGGTAATGTTGGATTTGTTGGTACACTATTTTATCAAGGATTTTAAGTAGGAATGGCACTGTGGTGATGGGATGGTAATTAGTGGGAGTGGAGGGATCTAGGTTAGGTTTTTTGAGGCGAGCGAGGACACAAGATTGTTTAAAATTATTAGATATGATGCCTGATGTGAAGGATGCATTTATTAATTTGGTGATAAATGGTGCAAGTTTGCGAGCTGCATCTTTCATCAATTATGATATGATATGGCATTTGTAACGTGCCTATACACAAGTGTTTCAAGGCGCGACGAGGCAGGGAGGGGGGAACAGAGGGAAGACAGAAAACGATCCTACTAGGCCAGGTGTCATTCAGATCGCGCAAGTGCATGGGTAGGGGGAAGGGGAAAAAGTGCATGGGGAAAGGGAGGGTGGAAAAGTGCAGTACAGGGTAGAATAATAGATAAATAATAGGGCCAGCTGGTGGCAAGTGCAAGGAAAGTGCAGAGAAGTGCTGGGAAGGGGGCTATAGGGATACAGAGACAGTCCCGCAGTGCTGGGGTTGCCAAGCAGGCAGTGCCAGTGTAGAGTGGCAGGGCCAAGGACCGAGATCGGTGAGAGTGGCCCAGTTGCAGATTCAGCGCAGTTTCAGTTCAAGAATTAGCAGGGGACAGGCGGAGAGGAAGCAGAAGCAAAGAGGAAGGTTTTGAGGTACTTCCGGAACCGGAGATGGTTCTCCTCAAGTTACAGGGAGGCAGGAAGGCTGTTCCAGAGGGAGGCCCCTGCCGCAGAGAGAGATCTACCCCCAACTCGTTGCTTGGAGAAGCGGCTGACCCTGAGGGAGTTGGAGGCGGATGAGCGAAGAGCTCGAGAAGGAAGATATTTAGGAAGAGAGAGTTGAAGGTATTTAGGCCGTAGGCCCCAGAAGGCCTTGTGGACAATGCAGAGGGTTTTGAACTTAATCCTTGCAGCCACTGGGAGCCAGTGTAGAGATTTTAGTCCTGCAGAGATACGGTCCCTGGTCTTGAGGCCAAGGGCAAGTCTCACAGTCCTGTTCTGGATAAGTTGCAGAGGGCGGAGTGTAGAGGCAGGCAGATTTAGATAGAGGCTGTTACAGTAGTCCAGTTTCGAGAGAACCAGGGCTCGGGAGACAGTGAGCTTCTGGGGGAAGGAGAGGAAAGGAAGAATACCTCTGAGGAGGTGCAGTTGGTAGTGTGACTTCTTAGAGACGTCAGATATGTGAGGAGAGAAGGAGAGTGTGGAGTCGAAGATGACCCCGAGGTTTTTTGCCTTGCAGGTAGGAGCACGAAGAGGGCCAAGAGAGGCCGGCCAGAGGGCTGCTGGGAATGAGCGAGTGGGTGTGCCGATGAGTAGAATCTCAGTCTTACTGGCATTAAGGCAGAGGTCATTGGTGGCACACCATTCCTGGATAGCAGACAGACAGTCAGAGATGAGGGAAGTAGAGGAGGAGGCCGAGGGTAGCCTGAAAATGAACTGGGTATCATCCGCATAGCACTGAAAGTTGGGGCAGAGAGCGGCGATGCGGTGGGCAAGGAGTGCCAGATACTGGTTGAAAAGCCAGGGAGAGAGATTAGACCCCTGGGGGACACCACAGGTATAGAAAAAGATGTCAGAGAGGAAGGATCCCAGTTGGACTTGGGAGGGTCGATTGGAGAGGAAAGAGGTCCGCCACGCCAGAGCCTGACCGGTGATACGCAGGTTATCACGGAGACGTTTGAGCAGGATGGCATTGTTGACAGTATCAAAGGCAGAAGAGAGATCGAGCAAAATGAGAACACACAGAGTGTGGGAGTCAAGGTTCGAGAGCAGGTCCTCACGGATGTTCGGATGTTCAGGAGAGCAGTTTCCGTGCTTCGGGCAGCTCTGAAGCCAGACTGATGGTCATGAAGACTACTAACAGATTCAGCATGGAGATTAAGCTGGGAGATGGCCAGTTTCTAAAGGAGCTTGCCCAGGAAGGGAGTGATGGAGATTGGGTGATAGTTAGCCGGGCAGGAGGGGTCGAAAGAGGGTTTCTTAAGAAGAGGGTGCACAAGGGAGTGCTTAAGGGGGGATGGGAAGACTCCAGAGGCGGAGGAGTGGTTTCAAAAGTCAGCCAGGGCAGGAGCCAGGGAGTCGATGTGGTCCTTGATAGTTTTGGAGGAACAGGGGTGAACCTGTTTTGACAAGACTTTCATAGATCGACTTGTCTGGAAACCTCATCAGCAGAGAAAAGGGGAAAAACAGAGAAGGAGGGAGGAGGGGTGGCTGCGGAAGGGCCAGAGGAAGAGTAGGGGATAGAGGGAGGGAGGTGATAGGGGGAGAGTGAGGACAGGATGTCCTGAGTTTTAGAGATGAAGTGAGAGGCCAGTGCCATGCAGAGGGCCTGGGAGGGGACAGGAGAGGTAGAGACTGCAGCAGGGTTGGCCAGCTCCTTGCAGATTTTAAAGAGTTTGGCCGAATTGTTAGATGCCGCAGAGATGCAGGCTTGGATAAGGGCTCTCTTCTTGGTGAGAACGGAGAGCCGGTAGTGCCTTTGGAGCAGGCGGCAGGCCAGTTTGTCAGAGGATGAACATGAAGCACGCCATTTCCCTCTGCCAATCTGCACTTGCGTTTTAGGGTGACGAGATCTGAGTCATACCAGGAGTTACATCTGACTTTGGGCTTCAGGCGGATTCTCATGGCAGGGGCAAGGATATCAAGAGTATCAGATATAGCAGAGTGGAGCGTGGAGAGGGTTGTGTCAGGGTGGGAGTCAGCCGAAGGGGGAGGGGGCGAGAAGGTGGCAGCGAAAGCCTCAACTGACATGCGCTTCATGGGTCGGATGACCGAGAAGAAGGGTGGTAGTGATGAGGGTGGCTTTGCCTGTGGGGTAGGGAAGGTGAGGTGGGAGGATAGGAGAAAGTGATCACTCCAGGAGAGAGGAGTGGAGAGAGGGACGGAGAGGGGAAGGTCAGAAGAGATCCAAGCATCGAAGGTGTGCCCTGCAGAATGAGTCGGCCCAGACGGGAGAATAGAGAGTGAGAGAGAGTCACAGAGGTCTCAAAAGAGTCCAGAGGGGGGACAGGAGGCATCCAGGTGGATGTTGAAGTCTCCAAGAAAGAGGAGTTGAGTGCTTGAGGACAGGAGTGAGGATGAGAGGTCCGCCCACTCGGAGAGGAAGGAGGAAATTTGACCAGGTGGCCTATAGATAGTAGCCACCGTTAGGGAATGGCTAGGAGAGAGAGAGAGTCGGCAGACAAGGCATTCAAAAGAGGAGTAGGTCTGCGTAGGAGTGACAGTGGCAGGAATCCACTCAGGGAAGATAAGGGCCACACCCCCACCAGCACAGTTGGGCCTGGGCATGGAGAGGATCTTGTAACCATCAGGTAGGAGTGTGTCAAAGCTGGTGACAGAGCTGGCCGTGAACTGTGTCTTAGTGAGACAGAGGACGTCAAGGTCCAGTTCCTCAAGAAGGTGACAGATATCAGAGGGGTTGCCAACCTTGAAGGACTTCCGGGGAGGGGTACAGATCAGAGGTACGCCCTGCGGAGGTGAAGAAGGAGCACGAGAGGGGGCAGGGTGGGAGGGTGGGCGTAGGCAAGATAGCCGAGGACAGAGGAGGGGGGACAGCAGGAGAGGAAAGGAAGTTGATGAGGCGTGGGAAGCGTCTATCAAAGAGGTGAAGGTTGGCCTGAGGGCCTTGTACCAAGACAGTCCCATTAGTGTAGACATTAATGATGGCCTTAGAGGAGTGGAAGGGGGCCAAGAGGGCATCCCAATGGGTGCCACCATTAATGGGAGAAGAGGAGAAAGGAGAGAGCACAGAGACCATATGAAGGGTCCATAGGTCAGGCGAAGGCACGAAAAAGAGGATGTCAGTGAGAGTTTACTTGGAGGAGGCACTAGTGTAGGTGTCAGCGATAGGGAGGCCTGGGTTGGAGACCAGGATGTCCTTTTTAAACTTTTTCCTACCAGATTTAGTGAAGAGAGCAGGATAGTCAATGGAGAAGCAGTTAGAGAAGATAGGTGAGGTAGAGAGCAACATGGTATAGGAGGGAGTGGGGGGGAGACAGACGAGAGCAAGCGGACAGGAAGTGAGCGGCAAGCCCTAATTTATCACATTTCAGAAACAACTACAGTAACACAGTAAATGTGTAGTAGGTACCCACTGGAGAGGCCACCTAATTTTGAGAATCCTGCGAGGAGAGAAAAAAGCCCTAGTTTACCACAAATTACCCAAGTTACCACAGGTGAAGGTGGGGTGGGCCGGGAGAGCAGGTGGAGAAGCAAGGTGAGAACTGGCACCTGGCGTCCCCTGTGGACACCTGCCTAAGGGGCCCTTAGCCGAGGGGGCTGCCGGGCAGGGGGGCTGCCCAAGGGGGAACAGTTATAAGGCTGAAGGAGAAGGAGGAGAGGAAGGGGAGAGGGGGTGTGGGCGGGCAGGAAGGCGGGGAGGGAGAGGAGGACCAGGAAGTGGCTGAAGGGGGAGGGGTGAGCGGGCACAACAACGCGCTCGGAGCACGGGCAACAGAAATTACAAATGCCAACAAAAATAACTCACATGAGGCCCAGAGGACCTGGCAGGGCTTGGCTTGGCCTGCAGTCACCGGCGACTGCTCTCACCCGCTCCGCTGAACAAAGAAGCGAGCGGGGGAGCAGCCGTCGCGCAGTCCAGGAGGGACTAGCTAGACAGCCGATCAGAGGGGGGGTGGGTGGGCAGTGAGGCGGGGAGGGAGAGGAGGACCAGGAAGTGGCTGAAGGGGGAGTGGGGAGCGGGCACAACAACACGCTCGGAGCGCGGGCAACAGAAATTACAAATGCCAACAAAAATAACTCATATGAGGCCCAGAGGACCTGGCTTGGCTTGGCCTGCAGTCACAGGCGACTGCTCTCACCCGCTCCGCTGAACAAAGAAGCGAGCGCGGGGAGCAGCCGTTGCATAGTCCAGGAGGAACTAGCCAGACAGCCAATCAGAGGGGGGGTGGGCGGCAGGGAGGCTGGGAGGGAGAGGAGGACCAGGAAGTGGCTGAAGGGGGAGGGGGGAGCGGGCACAACAACGCGCTCGGAGTGCGGGCAACAGAAATTACAAATGCCAACAAAAATAACTCACATGAGGCCCAGAGGACCTGGCAGGGCTTGGCTTGGCCTGCAGTCACCGGCGACTGCTCTCACCCGCTCCGCTGAAAAAAGAAGCGAGCGGGGGGAGCAGCAGTCACGTAGTCCAGGAGGGACTAGCCAGACAGCCAGTAAGAGGGGGGTGTGGGCGGGCAGGGAGGTGGGGAGGGAGAGGAGGACCGGGAAGTGGCTGAAGGGGGAGGGGGAGCGGGCACAACAACGCGCTCGGAGCACGGGCAACAGAAATTACAAATGCCAACAAAAATAACTCACATGAGGCCCAGAGGACCTGGCAGGGCTTGGCTTGGCCTGCAGTCACCGGCGACTGCTCTCACCCGCTCCGCTGAACAAAGAAGCGAGCGGGGGGAGCAGCCATCACGTAGTCCAGGAGGGACTAGCCAGACAGCCAATCAGAGGTGGGTGGGCGGGCATGGAGGCTGGGAGGGAGAAGAGGACCAGGAAGTGGCTGAAGGGGGAGGAGGGAGCGGGCACAACAACGCGCTCGGAGTGCTGGCAACAGAAATTACAAATGCCAACAAAAATAACTCACATGAGGCCCAGAGGACCTGGCAGGGCTTGGCTTGGCCTGCAGTCACTGGCGACTGCTCTCACCCACTCCGCTGAACAAATTGTGCAGGGCATAGGTTCCCATGGCAGTTTGAGGGTTTGAGAGTTAAAATGACATTTTCAATTGTGCAGGGCATAGGTCCCCATGGCAGTTCGAGGGTTTGAGAGTAAGAATGACATTTTCAACCTCTTTGGTGGATACTTTACGAAGTGGGGAGTCGGCGCAGGAGGAGGCGTCCGGGTGGGTTGTGACGTTAAAGAACTAGTGGTGCTAGGTTTGGTAGTGGAGAGACGGGAGTCTTTTTTAATGCTGATCTTCGTTTGCAAAGAAGTAATTTTATTAGCTAGGACATTTTTGTATACCCGTGCACTAATTTTGTTCCTTGAGGCAGGAGTCAGGCATCTGTATAGGGGATTCTACCTTTTTCAGAATTGCAAAGAGCTCTTTGGTGCTAGATTTGGCTTGAGAGATTCTGAGTTATAGGAAGTTTGTTTAGCCAGGATAATTTCTTTTTTGTACTGGGAGGCTAGTTTGCTCAGGTTTTTCTTATTGTTTTCTGAGGGATCTGATTTCCAGATTTTTTCACAACGTCGTTTCTCCTGTCTGAGAGCCTTAAAATGAGGAGAGAACCAAGTATTCACATGTTTGCTGTTTGCGAGGTTTACTCTTTCTCATCTTCAGAGGTGCTATGTCATCAAGGGATGAAAGCATTGCTTTGTTATACAGGTCTACCATGGTGAAGGGATCTGTGTGGTCCGGAATAGCGTTAAGGGTAGGTAAGATCAAGGGGATAAGGTTTTCGGGAGTAATGTTTCTTTTGTTTCTGGTCTGGACATCTGGAGCTATACTGTCAGGTTGCGATGGTATAGCCTCTCAGGAGAACGTGATCAAGTAGTGGTCTGTCCAGGGCTGTGGAATTATGGATGAGACCAGGATTGGGCAATTATGCGCAGCTAACCAATCAAGAGTTCTGCCTTTGATGTGGGTGGGATCTGTGATCTTCTGGGTAAAGCCTAATTCCTCTAAGGTGTTGATAATTAGTGTGGCATTGGCATCTGAAGGGTCACTGAGACCAAAGTTTAAGTCTCCTAATATGATGCTTTGGGAGGAGTTCTTGAGATTGTTTGGTAGGATGTTTGTAAGGTCTTCTTCAAAGGATCCTAAAGGGCCAGGAGGTTGGTAAATAAGGTGAATAGATATAGACTGTGTATTAGATAAGGTTAATTTCGCAGTTAGGGATTCAGATGATCCCCACAAGTCTTAGTAGGGTGTAGTCATCTGGTAAGTCTAGCATAATTGCGGGACCAGCTGCTGGGTGGAGCCAAGATTCAGTGACAGCTAGGAAGTCTAAATCTTCATTGTGTAGTAGGTCGGCTATGTCTGTTGCGTGGGCTACCATAGAGCAGGCATTTATAAGTGCGCCCTTAGTCCCAGACTGTACTGGTTTCAAGAGTGATGGCTGAATTTTATGAATGCTTTCGGGGCGAGTTTAGGCTCTCGGAGGAGTCTACTGTTGAGTTGAAGGGGATGCTGGGGATGGCTGGTGTTGCAGGGACTGATAGTGACATTACTTTGCACTGATTTGGTTAAAGGGTCATAGAGCCGTGGGAGTCTGGCATGTAATTTGAGGTTCCTCTGTAGTACAGTGCAAGGTATAGTGATCATGTTGGTCTGTTTGAGGAGATTAAGCGTTGACGCGAGTGGAAGTAGGTTTAGTAACATAGTAGGATATTGTGAGCTCGTAATATGTAATAGTGATCTTAGTAGAACAGTGTAAAGCAGTGGGAGATACATTATGTGCGTGGAGCTGGTTAGGAATTATGCAGTGTGGCTACTGGCAATTAGCATACGTGGCAGCTTAGATCTCGCAGCTCTGACGCAGTAGGATGCATTGAAGCCTGGCATTATACGGTGTGGGCTAAATAAAATTCCACACACAAGGTAGTTGATTGCATAGAAAGCCAGGGAGGCAGCAGTTCAGTATGCACAAACAATAACACACCTAGATTCGATTTTTGCAATGGGGCCAGAGAAGCAGCAGCTCAAAATGCACAGACAATAGACCACCTAAATTCAGTTTTGCAGTGGGGCCAGCCAGAGAGGCAGCAGTTCAAAATGCACAAACAATAACACACCTAGATTCGATTTTTGCAATGGGGCCAGAGAGGCAGCAACTTAAAATGCACAAACAATATAAACAAACAATAACACACCTAGATTTGATGTTTGCAATGGGGCCAGAGAGGCAGCAGCTTAAAATGCACAAACAATAGAACACCTAAATTCAATTTTTGCAGTGGGGCCAGCCAGAGAGGCAGCAGTTCAAAATGCACAAACAATAACACACCTAGATTTGATTTTTGCAATGGGGCCAGAGGGGCAGGAGCTCAAAATGCACAAACAATAGAACACATAAATTCAATTTTTGCAGTGGGGCCAGCCAGAGAGGCAGCAGTTCAAAATGCACAAACAATAACACACCTAGATTCGATTTTTGCAATGGGGCCAGAGGGGCAGCAGTTCAGAGTGCACAAACAATAACACACCTAGATTCGGTTTTTGCAATGGGGCCAGAGAGGCAGCAGCTCAAAATGCACAAACAGTAACACATCTAAGTTCGATTTTTACAATGGGGCCAGAGAGGCAACAGTTCAAAAATGCACAAACAGTAACACATCTAAGTTCGATTATTGCAATGGGCAAGAGAGGCAGCAGTTCAAAAATGCACAAACAGTAGAACACCTAGAATATAATGTACAATGAGGGTTAAGCAGTGTGTAAGTGAACAACAAAGTGCAGAGCACGCAGTCAGGGGTGCATCTGGCATCAGGCTAAAGTTATTTGGGTACGGGCAAGAGTAGTGGACCAGGGGCATGACTGTAAATGGCGAATAAGCAAAGTGGTAAAGTGCAGTTGGTTATCACGCATAGGCAGCGAGGCTCCCAGCAACATGGTGTTGGGAAGTGTGTTTGGGGCCTGGGTGGGTCTTTTGTAGGCCTCTTGTGTGCATTGTTTGCACCTGTGGTTTTTTTTCACCTCCCAGCTCCAAATGCCAACATGGTATTATGAAGTGTGTTTGGGGCCTGGGTGGATCTTGTGTAGGCCTCTTGTGTGCATTGTTTGCACCTGTGGCTTTATTACTCTCACCTGTGTTCTTTTACCTCCAGCATGCGGCCAGGGGCATTTCCAGCGCTGTTAGCGCCGGTTGTCTGGCGCTAGTATCGCCCATACTGTACTTATGAAAGGTCTGTGATAGAGCGTTGTGTTGTTGGCACTATTGCAGACGGTACAGCCGGCTGTAATAGCGCCTGGCTGGAATAACGTCGGCTGGATTACTGCCGTGATCCGATGGTGTGATATTGACGGCGCTAATACTGTTACCACCGGATTTTAGGGCTACCGCCCAACTCGTGATGAGGCCCATTGTGTCCTTCAAATTGTTAGTGTGGTGAACAATATTCATGGGAAGCTGTGCAGTGAAACACAATGAAATAGTTCTAGTATCCTGCATAGCAAAATATTTACTACCATTTTAACGGTAACAACCCGCCCGGTCAGACAACATTTACGGATTCTTTCACAAATATGCCTAGTCGAGGTGCAGACAGGCTCAGACTGCCCTATACTGCAATGGGGCACTCGCCGAAAAAAGAAAGCAAAATAATAGTGTGGGGGAGTTTTTTGGTGAAAGTGGGGCAAATATTTATGGCAAAAAACAGAATTAGAATAGACATCAGGAAAACAGGCTTTTGCACCTGGACCCCAATATGCATCCTCGTGCCCAAAAACACAGAAACGTGTGATTTTTGAAACACAGAGGCCTGCTTCCTTGACAACCGAACAAAAGGTTATTTTTATTTATTCTTGGGCATACTGTAGGTTGCCACTAACCAGGGCTTTCAAGTACTGTGTGCTAATCGCCAGTGCTGGGCTTCACAGGGCCCAGGGCCCAGGCCATTACACAAGACTGGTCCTGTGATCTCTTCTCTTGTATTATTGTGCTGGGGCAGACACAAGTGTGAAATCAAGAGTGCTAATGTGCCCTTTCCCTGACAGCCCACAGCTCACTGGGAAATGGTCATTTGCATTCCGAATCCCCTCATTGTGTGTACTCTCCACAGTAAATGCCTGCACCACAGAAGCCTGAAACAGTGTAATGCATGCACACTTACAGATTTTATTTACATGATGCTTGTGTGTAACAATTCTGTGATATGAACACCAGTAGTGCAATACACAAATATGTCTGGTTGTCTTGTGCATGTAAGAATTTTTCAAGCATCAGGGTGTTGTATTGTTTACAGACTCCTTGATTTAGGGAACAAGGGTTGTTTTTTGAATGAATTTTGAAAACAAGAAAAGGGGGTGTTTTATCAAAATGGGGCCAAGCATGGGGAGAACTTTAAACTGAGAGTGCCACCACCGGGACACCAATGCTTAAATAATGTTACCTTTGGGACTATGCATCCTATTTCAACATTTATCAATGCACCTAGTTCCTAACACCTAATAAGTATGTATTGTTGTTCGGTAAGTAGCTAATCGCTACCCACCTTCACTGCGGTTTATAAACTCACAAACCTATTTCGGTAATTCTACTTGATGTATAGAGGTGGTTACAGCATGGCATACAGATGCATGTATATAGAAGGATGAAAAGTGGTTGGTTAATATATAGAGGCGACAACGGTGGACCAGGAAGGGGGCACAAAGAGGATGAAAGCATGGACAAAGGGACTATTTCACACCAGGATGCATGGGCTGTTGCACCCAAGGCCACACGTGCAATGCGCAACTTAAAAAAAAAAACATACACCACTACAATTCCTGCCTGTCTAGTGTGATTTCAGTGAAAGGCTTACTGGCTTTTGTTTAGATCTATAACAGCAATCATCTTAATTTCTGCATCAAATTGACTTTGATTTGATTTGATGAGTATTTGTAAGGCGCTTATAGAATAAATAGTGTCACCAGGCACCACAGGACATAACGTGGGTAGGGAAACAAGGGGAGTAACTAAACAATTACAATAAATAAACAATTGCAGTCCTACTAGGCCTTGTCACATTCGTATCATGTATGTGCAGTTAGAACTGAAGGAGAGAGCGAAGGGGGTGGGGGTTGGACCAAGCTATGGGCAAGTGCTAGTGGGAGCCCAGGAGTGGAAGTGCCAGGGGGTGCCAGAGGAGGAGGCTACTGGCTAAGTGCTTGGGTGGAGGTGTCTCAAGTGGTGGATTCCCAGCCGCCCAGCAGTCTGGTGGGGGGCCCAGAGGGCAGTGCTGATGGGGGTGGGTGCTGGTGTCAACTGGGCAGAGGGATTGGTAGCCTGTAAGACTCATGAAGGACCAAGCCACCAGTCACAGCGGCTGTCTGCGTCCACCGGGAGCCAGTGGAGAGATTTGGAAGCTGGAAGCCAAGGATAAGTTCTGCAGCCCTATTCTGGATTACTTGAAGGGGGTGAAGGGAGGAACAAGGCAGATTGAGGTAGAGGCTCTTGCAGTAGTCCAACCTGGAAAGTACCAGAACTCTGAAGACAATGAGCTTCTGGTGGAAGGTGAGGAAAGGGAGAATGCCTTGATGGAAGTGAAGTGGAAAGTGTGCCTTCTTGGAAAGGTCAAAGATGTGAGGGGTGAATGAGAGAGAGGAGTCTTAGATCCCCCCAAGATTTCTGGCCTCACTAGATTGTGAGGGTAGAGGGCCTAAGTAGGGCTGGGGAGAGGGCTGGGGAGAAACAGGGTGCATCAGAAGGATCTCAATCTTACTGGCGTTAAGACAGAGATCATTGGCTGCGCACCAAGCCTGAATAGCGGTTAGACAATCGTGAATGAGAGAGGAAGAAGAGGGGGTAGTAAAGGGAAGCTTGAAGGAAAGCTGTGTGTTATCAGCATAACACTGGACATGAGTAGAGAAGGAGAACATCAGGTGTCACATAAACCTTTGCTCTGTTTCAATCTGCAGCCGATTAGCAAGATTCTGACTTGCCAGCGTAGTTAGACTCTGTATCTTAAAAGACAGTGTGCACCCCATTCAATATTTTTATTTTTATTTTGTTGTGTATTTGTAAACCGCTGTAAACAACAGAATTGTGCTTCAAAGCACCACAAGGCTAAATGGGATGGGAACAAGGGAAATAATAACAACAATGGTAAAAAACAGTAACTATACAATCGTGGTCCTACTAGGCCTTGTTGTATTTGGACATGCAAGTGCAATGAGGAGAAGTGCGCAGGATGGGGATTGAAGGAGGAGCAGAGGAGTGGACAAGTGCTGGAGGAAGGCCCGGGAGGGAAGTGCTAAGGGGAGCCAAGGAGGAGAACCTCAGGATAAGTGCAAGTACAGGTGACTCACAAGGGTGGGTTGTGGAGCCACCAATCAAGGGCCCACAGGGTAGTGCAGTGCGGGTGGAGGGGTAGATGCTGGAATCAACTGGGAGGAAGGGCCTGGGATCATGTAAGATTTACGAGGGTAAGGCCATCGGTCACAGCAGCAGTGGCGTGATTAGCAGGGAAGCGAATGAGGTAGAGAAGAGCAGAGTTTTGAGCAGTTTTCAGAATTTAAGGAGGTCCCTTTTAAGTCTGAGGGGGGCAGGGAGGCTGTTCCAAAGGGAGGCACCAACCGAGGAGAGAATCCTGCCCCCACTCTCTGCAACTTTGTACAGTTAAAACATTTCCAAACACTGTATAAATGGTTCAAACAAGCTTTATTTGCACACAAAAAAGAATTTTGATGATAGCCACACATCATTTAATCTTGAAGTCAACTTTTCAACAAGTTCAAGTTTGGGAGGGAAAACCTCATTCACAATGTTCTGTGGCATAGTCTAGGCCCTGTGAACAAAATCTGGAGCTATTCTGTGCGTTTGTATGGCCAGCACATTCAATGTCAGATTGTTTACAAATTCGAAATCCATCGGCTGGAAGATTGGCTTTGCCACCCACTGTTTGCTTCTTATGGTGAACTCCTTGTTGTAACAGAGATTCCCGAATGTTCCTGCAGTTTTTGATTGTTCTCTGCCAACGTTCTCATTATGTGCAAGTACAGCGAGTTTTGTTCTGGCATCCATACTGTCTATGGCAAAATGCAACCTTTTAGGCCTGTACTTTATGCACATATTATGGAACACCTACAAATCTCCATTGTGAAAGAATTCGTTGAGTCCCCTCATATCTCTTGAAAGCGTTTTGTCATAAAATATCTTCTCAAGTGCTGTTTGAAGAGGGGAGCCTGGTACCAACCACCTTTTCTTATGCTCATGTTCCACGCTCAATGGTCCATGTGCACATTCATGGAAATGTTTGTTTACTTCCCAAGAGTGTTTGTATGAAAAATGGTGCATCAATGAACACCATTTTTCAAGCAGCATATCTACAAATCATCACAAGTTTTTGAGCTCCACCGTTGATGGTTGCTGATAGAATGTGACCAATTTGAAATGTTTTCTGTAGTCTTTTTTTTACCAGCAGCTGTAACTTTTTTAGAAATTGTTTTTCCAACATGCCATGCATCATAGTGATGCTGTATGTGTGGGAACTGCTCTCGCATGACCATGGCTATTCCCATGTGCCTTTCAGTGGCTATCAGACCTATTTGCATTCCTATGGATTGCAGAAGTTCAATGGATTTATGAACCCATAGTTTTCCATTGCAAATGAAGATGTACTTTCAGACACGTGCACGACAACTGAACTCAGAAATGTTTTGGTTTCCATGTCTTGTAAGTGCAGTATTTAGCAGAAAAATTGGAACTCTCACACTGTCCATCACCCGCAAGTCTGAGCCTTTTTTCCATTGAAAGCATTGTCCAAAGATATTTGTTCGAGTTTCCGTGCCTGGGTAATAGCCGGGAACAAGAATGTCTTCTGATATTTCTAGTATTGGGTTTTTGCAAGGAACACAAGTCTCACAAATGTACAGAAACTTTACATTTTACTGAATGTTGCTCCGCTAAACAGCAAAGCAGACCATGAAAATGTGTTATGATTGTGTACACAACTACTCTTGATCTGCAGGTTTGTGCTTTTAACTACACAAGTAAAGTTCACCAATGGCTCCCCAAAAATCCTCCTATGTAATGTCTGATCACATCTTATCAATTTCATAATCTAAATCAGGCAGCAGTCGAATACAATATATTTTGGCTCACGTAACAGCCAATCGTCCTGCAGTTCAATGGTTTGCGATTCCATGGTGCTGGATAAGTCCTCAACGCTAGGAAGACTGAAGTCCAGATCACAAGCACAATCGTCGATCACTTGCGGAGCTGCTTGACTTACTTCTGTTTGTGACATTTCTGGATTTTCCAAATGTATTGGGCAAAGAGTGCACATGTTCTCTTTCTTAGATTGCAATTTTCTAATGGGTGTGGATTGTGTGAATGGTTCTGCAAGCAATTCGGAAACATCATCTGTTATTTCTGTCTCTTCCTGGTGACGTTTTGTGCTGTAACAATGATGAATGGGTACTTTCCATGGGTCATTGGTGACATTCCATTCAAACCCCAGACTCTGGACATCTGCATCATGGCTCTGAATATTGACTGGACCCTGCTGAGCATCAAAAAGTAGCTGCTCCCAATTGGCTTCAGTCTGGCAAGCCACATCATAAGTTTGTGCTGTTGTCTGCATCCTCATGCTCATATTTTTCCAAGGTCTCTAATAGATGAAAAGAAACATGCTTAATATTATGTATGCATACATAATATATGATGTACAACCTCAAAATGTCAAATCAGTAGACTACTTCATAAACAACTTATTTAAAAAATATGTTTTTGTTAATGACTCTTGTTTTCTGAATTTTCCTTGCAACATTCAATTCTGATTTGCCGACCACAAGAAAAAGCTGAAAAACAGAATTTTGAAATTGTATCACCCATACAATTTGCTCTTCAACTTCAAGAATCATGTATACAAATCTACAAATATAACCAATTTCACTCTGATAAACATTAGAAAACGAAACATATTACATGAATGTTATAACTGATGATAACCTGGCATTTATACATATCTTACATATACCTTAGGTCCATGGGTCTCTTCAATTTCGACTACTTAAATAGTACATTCCTTAGACATAACAAATTCAACAAAAATGATTCGATTGTTAAACTATGCAATGTCAAAATCATTGATCTCACAACCTACATCTTGAGACAGTTGATTTAATGATTATCGACGTGGCAGCATCTAAAAGGTCCAATTGATCACCTGATTACAATTTTGACAATTTTATGGACATAAGGTCGAACACTGTGTAAATGTAACAGTTTAAAAAGACAGATTTGAAAGTGTACCTGATAACCTTCAGATATGTCATAGGGAGTTGATGTGTGATCATCCTGCAAAACATATTGATTAAATGATGCGTTGAATTTGATTTTACAACAATTACATTTTTAAACTAGCAGATTAAGTTTATGAACAAAAACATACTCCATTTATATAGTTAGTAAAAGTGTCTGTAATTTAGTAACAAAGTAGGTTTTTGTTAAGTTTGTCTTTAATTGTGGCATTTGTTTTTGCAAGAAACACATTTGAGTTTGTTGATCCAATGCTTTGCAAATTGCAGACATTATTTCAAATGATAAAAAAAAAAATATATAATTCAATACATTCTTAGTTGTTATATCTCATACACCAGACCGGTTGCAGTAGAAGAGTAGTACATTGTTGAAGTACTTGCCTCCGCCTATATCAAAGTGATATCAATAATAAAGAGGTAAAAGCTAAATAAAAATAAAAAATGCTTTTTGTAGAATTCACAGAAGAAATGTAACATGGTTTTAAACATGAAATGAAAACTTGTACCTGTAAACATTATAAACCACTGCTTCTGTATGTAGGTGGTGAAGCTGGTTCTGGTAAAACGTTCTTAATTGAAATAATAAGCACATTTTTACAAGACTTAAACAACAAACTTTCATCTCTTGTATCACGCCCCACAGGTTTAGGTGCCTACAACATAGGAGGAGTACATTTACACTGACTACGACTCCTCCCAGTAGAACACCAAAACAAATTAGAATACTAAAAATTATCAGCGGAAGCTTCTACTGAAGTACGCCGAATTCTGAAACAAATGGAAGTCCTCCTAATAGATGAAGAAAGCATGGTTTCAAGCTCATGTTGGCCTTGTTCATCTCAGAATACAAGAAGTCCTAAAAACCGACTATGAAGAACTGTTTGGAGGAAAACACATTATTGGGACTCATTACGACCCTGGCGGAATGGGTTTAACTGCGCCCGTAAAGGTGGCGGAGCCGTTAAACCCATTCTGCCTCATTACGAGGTTCCCTCGCGAGACCCACTCTGGACGCCTGGTCAGACCAGACATCCTTTGCGGGTCCCGTGAGGGGACCAGCATGCTAACAACAGGCCCGTTAGTAACGGGCCCGTTGTTAGCATCATCCCCATTCCCATTGAGACCTATGGGGGCTCGAATGGGAATGGGGATGGTCCGGGTCCGGGTTCCCTGAATGGGGAAATACCGGGTCCTCCTAGGTCGGAATGGCCCGGTAATTCCCCATTCAGGGAACCAGGACCAGAGTTTGGAGGCAGCCATGCCCTTCTTAAGGGCATGGCTGCCTCCAAACTCGTAATGGGGCCCATTGTCTTCAGAAACCTCCTACAGTTAACACCAGTAAAAGGTCAACCTGTTTTCAAAATATTAGGGCACAAACAATGGCAAATCACACTCAGCACCATTGGAAGTGTAAATCTTTTGCAACATTTTTGCTACAGACAACTAACTCAAAACATGCTTCGGTCTGCAGATCTCACCTATGCTAACATTTTAAAAAGCATTAGAGGGGGCGCTGTTGAGCAGCTGAAGAAGATGGTGGCCTGAACACAAGCTCCGGCCCCAGTGAAATCTTTAAAAAAAAATCTGTCTGTGTGCTGAGACATGAAGGCAGAACTACATGAATCGGTAGCATAAACAGTGAGGCACATGCTGACTGAGTTTCGGCCTGCGCTGAGCGCCCGGTATCCTGATCGGACTACATGAGAAGCTGGCAGGGCTGCCGTAGGCTGCTCCCAACTTTCATAGCTGCGCTGTTAAGGCAGCGCAGCATCAAAAATCGGAGGCTTTCTGTCCCGCGGGGTGATGGGGCAACGGCCCACAGAGTCATTCCGGAGTGGTTACTCGGACCCCAGTACCCTCCAGGAACCATGAGACCTGGGCTGTATTGCCTGCTTTGTTTGGACTAGAAGCAGTGTGCAACGGTTCACTGCTCCGGTGACCGGGGACCCAATCCGGATACTGGAACTCCCCCCACCCCTCTACAAACAACTCTGCTGGCGATGTGTCCGGCTCTGGAGGGATGCGGTGCACTGGATACATCTGGCTGCCGGGGCAAACACTGGAGGCACCAAACTGGTAGCGCAGACCGGGATACTGCTAGGCTGACTCCACACAATGCTTGCATAGCTCCGGAGTGCTCACCATCAGACGGTGCTGAGGGGCAGGCATGTCGCTTCCCCGCAGATAAGCGCAACAGTGACACAGCATTGCGGCGAGTCCAGAAGGCCAGGGAAAACACTGGGGAGGACCTAAAGAACAGAGCTCCACGGCAGAAGCATTTGAGACAGGTACCCACCCTGGGGAGTGACCCAAACACCAGGGGCCACACTTGTGTGGGGGACAATCACGGGGGCCAAAGACAATCCAACAGAACATCAAACAAGGCGGTCTTGTGTGCACATGGTGCTACCGTCTGAACACCCTTACTTGTGGGTCCACACACTTAGACCAGTGGACATTCTCTTGGAGTGATCTCGTTGGGATACGTACATGGCATATAGGAGCATAGGGTGGACATATTGTCCTGGGAGGATAGCTCAGCGGCAACGTGCTCACCTTGGAAATAAGACAACATGAAGCAACACAGGTTCGATCCCCGGGTCTGCGCTTAGAAACCTCTAGGTATTAAGCGTGTTATAAATGCGCATCTAAGAGACATATTCCTGTAACAGCTCCTCAATGTCCTTGGGATGTGTGAGCGCTTTAAAAAATGCAAATAAAAGCACAAGCCCATAGCAACAATAGAGGTGACACAAGGCCAGGACCCCGGTTCAACCACTGTGGCGTATAGAATGATGAAGGGAGCTGGGAGGAAGAAGGTCCCCAGGGTTTCATTCGCCAATGCGCCAACCAACCCCCTGGGGCCAATCGACTCTGCGTGACAAGGAGACCCAGGTATCCATCGTAATAATGCCCGGGAAGATCAATCGATGGCAGCAATGCAGGCAGCAATACAGGCGGGCTTCCTCTCCGTAAACAGAAAACTGGATGACATGGTCTCAACCATCCGTTCCTTGAAAGCTAAACTGGAGAAGGAGAGCGGCCGCATCACAGAAACAGAAAACAGGGTTGGGGAGATTGAGGACAAAGTTGGCATATACAACCATGCCATAGCTTCCCTGCAGTCAGACATGAAGGTCTGTGTAAAGTGCGATGATTTGGAATCCCACTCAAGACGTAATGTACGCATAATGTGGGTCCCCTAGGTGGCAAGTAAAGGACCAATCAAACCATTTGAGGAACACTTGCTTACATCATTGTTTGGAACAGAGAAGTTCTCCTCGTTCTTTCTGGTGGAGCGAGCACACCACACACTGGCACCAGCTCCGAAGCTGGGGGCTACCGGCACACTATCATCGTGAAACTCCTCAACTATAGAGATAGAGATAGTATCATAAGACTATCAATGGAGCAGGCCATTCTCCATTTTGAGGACACCACAATATATATATATCCTGCGGCTGGAATCCAGATACAGAGAAGATACTTTGATCCAGCCAAGAGACTGCTAAGGTTGCACCAAGTCCCTTATGCCCTCACGTTCCCAGCTAAATTAAGGATACACTACGGGGACCAAGCACACTTTTTTGAAAAACCATCTGATTCGGTCGCGTATGTGGAGGCAACAATCCCATTGCTACCACGGGAACACAAGAAAAATAATAGACCTGACTCCGGGCAGGAAGTGGCACAGGGCAAGGATGGCGAGTAAAGAGACATGCTGACACTTCAACACAGCAGACAAGCAATGGAATATCAGCACACAGGACAATTATTGGAAGAATGTCTGGGGCATGGTGGAACTGCCATCTTCAGAGCGCTATGGCTGTTCACGACTCATCCCAGGAAGTTACCACAGTTGATGGTGACTTACATCATCAAGTTGGGGAAGATGGTGAGGGTGTGGGAGGCGGTAGGCAAGGTTGGATTGGGGTATACGGGGAAGGAAGAAGGGAACGTTTGGAGGTTACAAATAAAAGTTGTTAAGTTTAGAAAACAAGCAGACATGTCACATGATGGTTATTAAAGGAAACACTGATACGAACACGGTAGGAACATTACGTATGTTACATTACAAGGATGCAAAAGATGGATGAGAAGATTACTTTTTTAACATGGAATATTAGGTGGCTCAATAATACTATTAAGGTACTGAAAGTTCTTGCATATTTAAATCGACATAGCCCCAAGATAGTGATGTTGCAGGAAACCCATGCTCTAGGGCTGCTCAGTAAAGGGTTTGCACCCGGATGGGGGGGATCAACAGGGATACACTGATTATTCATCCCAGAGTAGGGGCGTGATCACCATGGTACATCACACTCTGAGCTTCCAGGAGTATAAACGCTGCATTGACACTCAGGGCCAATATGTGATACTATGGTGGAAGATAGCAGGAGTGAATGTTTTGTTGGCCAATACATTTGGCCCCAATATTGATGATCCTGAATTATATGGATGTGTGTCGGAAGTCCTGATGGGAGAAACCGCCATCCTGATTATCTGGGAGGCAAATTTAACACAATAGTGGACTGTGCACTTGACCGCGCGAGAGACACACAGCGGGGGCTGTCAAGGGCAGGACCAATGGTGCACCAGATAATGGCACAAATGGAGTTGGTGGATGCATGCAGGGATCACAACCCTGGGTTGTGCAAATTTACTTATTATTCATCAGTTCATGATGCTCAGTCAAGGATTGATTATTTGTTGCTTTCTGTAATGGTGTTGGGCTCTACAATTTACCAAAGAACTTTATCGGATCACTCCCCAATATCATTGACAATAAAATGGAATGGGTCAGACGTCCTTCGGCTGCTGTGGAGAATGCCTACATCATGCCTCCTTGATGCAGACTTGGTGACACGACTGCAGGATGGGATTGAGGATTTTCTTCGAGAGGAATGATGGCTCAGTGTCCTGTTACTCCACTGTATGGGAGACCTTTGAAGTGTGGGTAAAGGGGGAATTCATCTCTAGGACCTCAGGGACTCAGAGAGATCAGAATGAACCTACGGAAGTCGAGACCTACGACAAATGGAAAACTACTACCGAGTCTCACATGATAGGGCACTCCTGAGGCTCATTAAAGGGAATTTATTGAAATGTGGGGAACTGGGGAATAGGGAAGTTCGTTTTATAGCCCAGCCCATTCAAGCACAGCGATATGGAGAGGCAGGCAGACCGGGTAGCTTTTTAGCTGGGGTGGTCCAGGGCGAAAGGGGTACTCAATGCATAACTGGGATAAGGACACAGTTAGGTAACATGGTAACCACACACGAGGAGATTAACGATTAACCAGGAATTTCAAGTTCTATCAGGATCTATACACCAACATAGATGAAGAACTAATCCAGTACGTGGAAACCGTCCCTCTCCCGGGCCTCCCAGATGAGGCTCAGACGGCTCTAGGTCGCCCAGTCACACTAGAGAACATCACGGAAGCGATTATGGCTCTAGCGTTGGGGAAAGCCCCCGGACGGTATCGGTATAGAATTATTTAAGGAAATGCAACTACTGCAGGGTCCTAAATTACCACAGATCAGGGGGAATCCCTTCAGAATGGCAGATAACCACCCTCAATGTCTGAGGCTGTCATAATGGTACTATTGAAACCAAACAGACCAGCTTCTGAAATGGCATCACATAGACCACTATCCCTCATTAACACTAATGCACTAGTCTTCACGAAAATCCTATGTACCCAACTGCTCCCATACATGCCATTATTAGTCCACCCTGATCAATAAGTATTTATTTCGGAGCGATCGACTGCATTCAACTTACGCAGACTTTTCTGTGTCAGTTCACAGATAGACCTGAATGCTGAAGTTGTGGTGGCCTCTTTGGACATGGAGAAGGCCTTCAATTCTGTCTCTTGGAGGTTCCTGTTTTCAGTCCTACGGCGGATGCAACTAGGTACCCACTTTATTGACTTTGTTCGATTATTGTATACGAAACAACTGCTAAGGTACGCACCAATGGTATACTGTCACCCGCCTTTCACTTAAAGCGGGGGATGAGGCACGGCTGCCCGCTCTCCCCCCTACTTTTCCCCCTGACAAGAGAACCACTGGCAAGCATAATGAGGGACAGACACGGTCATCAGGGAATCCGTATAGTGGGCCCCCTCAGGTTATCTTCCTATATGGGGACGATATGCTCCTATACATCCGTGATCCGGAATGAAATATAGCACCAATGATGGAGGTTCACCTTCTTTTCTGGTTACCGTATAAATGAGGCAAAGTCGGAATTGTTCCTGTTGACTGACGCCACTGTTAGGGAGAATTCTCTGTAAAGGCTAATTTCCCAAACCTAGTCAGTCCCCCAGCAGCTTTGCTGGATTGTTGGGGTTTATTTGTTCTCCTGCTAAGAGTGAGACTCTTTTCCTCCCACTCTTAGACTACATTTGAGGTGTTCCTTTGACTTTGTATGTGTTTTTTTGGGCTATGGGGTCCTTTACCCCATAGGGCTTCATGTGTTATGATACATGGGTTACACAGCACCCTCCGTGCAGTAACCCAGGGGTGTCGTAGCGACCCCCAACCATAGACTCCATACACTGGGACTGACTACTGTCTCCCAGGGCATGTAAAGTCACCATTGGCTTTACTAGTCTCAAATTGTGAACAGAACCAGTACAAACCATCATATTGTGGACGTACTGGTCGGGGCAATTCGATTGCCCCGGGGTGTGTTGTTCGAGGGGGCACTATCCAGTTCCCCCCGACCGAGTTTTGGCTGGTGGCAGTGGATACTACTTTTTATATTCGACCGCGAATATATCCCTATGGGATTTTCCCATTGTTCGAGGCTACCACTTTTTAAAATAGCCTCAAACAAACCGCCGGTTTATTAAATTAATATAAATTCACTGGTTGGTATTTTTCGCTGAAACTTGGTTCCAAAATGGCGTTTGTGTTCGCTTCTGTGACTCCAACCCAAGTCGAGCCCTTTGTTCCACATTTTGGCGGGCTTCTCCACAGAAGTCTCCAAAAGTGGTGCCACTCTGTCCGGGTACCACAGGGGGTGCGGGAGGGGGTTTAGGCACCCTGGACTGAGTTGCCTCTGCAACTCAAGTCGCACTCTTGTGTGATTGGCCCAAGTGGTGAGCCGCCCGGCTCACCACTTAGCATGTTTGAGTGACAGCTAGGCTGAATGAATGGGGGTTTTCTGCATAAAAGCAGGGCTTTGGGGACTGGAACTTCAGAAGTTGCCACAGGACCTAAAGAATCCAAGGAGGGAGAAGCCGAGCCGACCTGCAATTACGACACCACCGGTGGAGCCCTGCTGAACCGTCTCACCTTTTTTCCAACGACAGAGGAGATCTCCAGCCCGGAGAGTCTTCTTCCTTTGACTGGGGGGGATAACCAGTTTGCCCATCTTTTTGCCTTCCTGGACCATCTCGTGGCTGCCTTGCCCGTGCCAAGCACCCCGGCAACCGGAATACCACGGTTTACCACTACCGCGAAGAAAAGGGTGGTACCTTGTAACCGGGAAACTCCGCGGCTGGTTTCTTCCCTGGCAGCGCAACGACCTCCAGCTTTCCTCCACATCGAGACTTCCTCTTCCTCTGGACGAAACACTGACTTGCACCCGTTGCCAAGAACAACTGCCCCCGCTGGAGCGTTCTTCCCATTTTCAGGTACTGTGTCCCGCCTTGCTTCCCTTGCGACAGATCGTTTGGGGTGACAGTAAATCCTCTACTTTCTAATCTGGGTTAGCCTGGGACCTGTTAACTAACTTTTCCTCACTTGATCTCAATCTTTTGTGAACTATTTACCAAGAATCTTTGGGCATAACCCCACTGTGTGATCCTGGACACATTTCGCTTGGTCTCTCTAAGAGTGGGCCTGGCATTTGAACTTCCTTGCTTTCCAGTAGACTTTGCCTAACCTGCCTCACTGTGATTCTTTGAAAAGTATTGAGATTTGTGTGCTTGCATAAGTGACTGTGTGTTGAATTTACTTACCTCTTTTTGTGCTAGTGTGATTTACAAGTGTGTCTTTAAATAAATAATTATATACTTTTACACCAAAGCTCTGATCAGTGTTTGTTTGTGCTACTGTGTCTCTGTACCTATTGTGTATACTCTATATACTGCCTAACTCATCTTGAGAGAACTCTCACTGCTCAGCCACAGTTACCAGGTAAATCTGGGTAGTACCGACTGCTACCAATTGGGTTTACTGCCAACCACCTGTAGTCCTAAATCTTTTGCAGTGGTCCCTAAGGGAACTGCACAGGTTTCTGCCTAACAGCCACTCCTAGGCCAACACAATTATTGGGATTCAGATGGGCCCCACTTTGATTTAAATATTTGGCAATAATGGTTTCGCGCTCACATCACTCCCTGTTTATCGATAATTATGAGGTCTATCTTGAGATCCTAGCAGTTAAGCTGCAATTATGGACAAAGATCCCACTATCCCTGTATGGAAGGCTCTCATTATTTAAAATGGCTGTGACTCCGATATATTATTTCAGTAATATCCCTATCTGGCCCGGACAAGGTCTCTTTAATAGGCTGCAATCAATGGTGACTGATTATATGTGGGGGGCCGGTAAACCACAGCTGAAATGGGAAGGGTTGGCGCAACCATATGATCAAGGGGGCCTCGCGGTGTCTGACTTTGAACTTGACTATGTTGTCGCAGAGGCAGACTATGCCGGCCACTGGTACTGCATTGACCTAACCCTAGTACATAAGACCTTAAAGTCCTAAAGCACCTCCCCATCGAATCTGAAACCTATAATTCTGGGGGGCCGCCACTGTGACTCGTGTTCATTCGACCCAGTTTGCACGACGGCTGATGCGTGATCTGGAATGCTCAAAAGATTGCACATCAGGACCCCATATTATGGGGCCACTCCCTTATGGAACTGCCCGGACTCCCCCTTACTTATGACAACGCCATCCAGCACATGTGGGACCCGGGTGGGGAGATGATTCTGGGAGACCTGTAGCCAAATGGTCTATTTGTGTCGCATGAGGACTTTACAGCCAAGCTGGGGGATAATCCAATTAGATCCTTGCAGTATTTTAGGATGCGGGCTGCAGCCCGACAAAAATGGCCCTGCTTCCCACAGGAACCTGAGACATGTGACCCAATAGAAATGATAATGGGAAGCGGGTATCCTTGGAGGCTTGCCTCTAGATTATACAGAATGTGCCAATCGAAACAGAAGACAGTAAACAGGGCAAAAGAGAAATGGGAAAAATACTTTAGTGATACAGGAGGACCAGTGGAGCCAATGGTGTCGCTTAACGAAAGAGGTCTCTCTTAATGTAACATTTTGACTAATACAGTTTAAGATACTGAATCGTCTACACTACACCCCTGCCGTGTTGCAAGGTTGACACCTGATGTGAGTGATGGGTGTGTGAACTCCTTTCATATGTACTGTGACTGAGATTGTTCAGTTTTTGCTGGAGGTTGAGGAAATATTACACACAGTTACTCAAGTATCCCCAGTGCTCTCTCCCCCTAAGTGCCTTTTGGGAGATACCAGAAAGGTAAATGTGAAATAACGTAGGCTTTTCAACTTGGGGTGCATGATAGCCAAAATATGTATTTTGAAATGTTGGAAATCAAGCGTAGCTCCCGGTACGTGTGAATGGCTTCAGTTACTGACCTATGCTAAAGAGAGGGAAGAGGGCTGCATAGCAACTGTCAAATACAGCAGCCGACCGAAGGATATTTGGGGACCTTTCCGGACTTATCTCCTGCAAACCTTAGAGGAAAGGACAACAATGTATAGACTGCTAGGTATATATAATATGTTACATTTAATGCTGTACCTCAGTGTTCTTGGTAAATTAACCTTCTGTATTTTGATTTTATGTACAAACATGGTCAAGTATTTAACATGTCTGCTGTCGTGTAAAATAAAGGTTTTTTAAAAAAAAGTAGTAGAACTGGTCTGCTTACTAAAGATGCAAAATCCATGAGCTATATGGGCAAATCTCATCTGCTCCTGATGCCATGGACAATTAACTGAACAAAATATAAAATGCATGTCTTTAATGCCAAGCCTTGCAAGCTGTAGTCAATTCAATGATACAATGTGGAAAAAAGAAATGCAACCCATACTGCATATCAGCTCCATGGACAAATTCGAAGTGCATAGCATCCCACTCCCTATCAGGCAACAAGCAACAGCACGACTAAATAGTTTAGAAAAATGTATCTCCAACACAGCTGGGTTAGAAAAATGATTAACTCTGTGTCTAAAATGCTGAGTAATTCAAAAACGTAACCGTGACATAGAACAAGGTTTAGTCAATGGAGCCATTGGTACAGTTGTTGGCTTCCAAACATATCCATATGACAACAACATTCATTTTGTCAACATCCACTTTGACAAACTTGCAGAAGTTAAAAATAGGCGGTACAAAAGCATGTTTCCTTCTTTTCAAAGACAAGGACGTACACAGAGAACAATTCTCTCCATCTCTTGCATATGCTGTCACTATTCACAAATCGCATGGTCAACCCTAGATCACGGTTTGATTGACATTGGCAGCAGATTCTTTAAAGAAGGAATGATTTACGTAGCACTTTTACATCTGCATACACGCAATGGTCCATTATTAGTCAACTTTAATGCTAATAAAGTTAACGCACACATTCCTTGCATCCTAGAATACAACAGGCTACGTTCAATGTACACCCCATCTAGATACGTGCCCTGTACCTCAAAAAGGAAAGCCGTTAAAAAGAAAACTAGTACAGGTAGAACCTAAAACAGATCACCCAACAATACCGCTAGAGAAAGAAAGAACAACTGCTGCTTCATCAAATAATACAACCATAAAACTGTCCAGTTCAAAATCAACTGCACGTCCATCAGAAGACAAAGACACACATTTCTCTTCTCAAAAACAACTACAGGCCCATCAAAGGATGCAGAGGCACAACTCTCTGGTCCATTTAAATTCAGCAACACAACTGGAGTAAATTACTATGCAAATGTGGTGATCAATCAGCTCTTCCAACTGCTAACAATTGTTCACATTTACTTAAACGGCTCAGACCAGTTGTGTTTGCAAATGCTTGTCCATCATAGAAATGCCACAAATAATCCTGACAGCACTTAGTGTCTCAGGTGTAAAGCAAGAATTGAACTACTGTGCATGAATGGTAAAATTCACCATAAACACTAAAGAATTCCTAATGTACTTACTACAAGTACTAGAAACCCAAAACATCCCTATGAATTAAATCTTCCAGATTTCATACACGTGAAAACATACATGCACTCTCTGCAACCATGTTTCACAAGAACACATCCCTATGAACAAATTGTGTATAATCCATACCAAATTCTGAATCGATTCCATTTCACCAGCTTCTGCAGAATGCAAATCATAGCATATTATGCCCTTTTTCTAATTCAATCATTCCAACATGAAGATAAAATCACGTGGCTAATATGTGATATGAATGCTTCTAAGGTACAATGCAGATGGTACCAAAAGCAGCTGTAAACTTACAGGCTTCACACACGGCAAGTATCTCTTCGCAAGAAAACCTTCACAACAGTGGGCATAATCTACCACATTGGTGCTACAACCACTTCAGGCCACTATACTGCATGTGTCGAAAAATAAGTGGTTGGTTTGAATGTAACAACACCCCGTCATTCCAAAAAATAGGTTACCAGCAAATCTAACAAATGCCTACTGAATATTCCTTCAACCCAAATTTTGTCACTTAACTATAGCACAATAAATAGTTACAGTATGCCAACAGGTATCTAAATACAACCACAATACTACAATAGTACTTTTAAAAGCCAAGATAGAACATGCCAACAGCTATCTATTTCAAAAACACCCTTCATTGCAATACACTTCAAATATGCCAACACAGTCCTTGTTACTGCAATACTTATTGTAAAATCCAATATAATAATAATTTAGCATGTATATAGCGCTACAAACCCTCAGGTATCTGAGCACTGCTTATTATTATCCACAGTGTGTGATGCTCATTAATCGACCTTGGAAGGATGAAAGGCTGAGTTTGGCCCTGCTGGGATTCGAACCTGCGTCAGCAGGTGTCAAAGCGAGCGCTCTACTCGCTGTGCTATCGGACTGGCATCATGTATAATTACAATACGCCAACGTCACCACCAAATCTAACAAATGCCTACTTAATATTCCTTCACCCCCAAATGTACTCACTAAACTATAGTACAATAACCAGTTAGAATACGCCAACAGGTATCTAACTACTTCTAAAACACCCTTAACTACAACACACTTCAAACCAACATGCTTTCACACCCCCTGGAGGTCCGCACGTCGCGTTCATTCTGCAGCCGCAGTGCAACGCTTACCGCGGTTCCTGTATTCTCCTGTATTCTCCTCCTTAGTCACAGCTTGTTTAGAATTCACTCAATCCTCCTTGTCATTATTTGTTCCCATTTTCCATTCCCCTGTATTTCCCATTCATTCAGCCCTTCTTAGTTTTTTCCCGTTCCCATTTACCTCACAGAATCCAGTCTGAAGCATTCCTGTCAGACGCGCTGAGACCGAACCTTCCATCAGGCGTTTTAGCTCGGAGCGGCATCAGAATTCCTCTGTCCAGTTTTCACACAAGTAACAAGTTTCCTGTCAGCATAATAGTTGATGATTTTTTCTGAGTGTTTTCTCCTGTGAATGTTACCTGACTGTAGTCAAAGTTATGTTTTTAGGAGTCACTGAGTGCCGCGTATAGTTAGCGTTTTTTCAGTTAAAAGCTAGGGTTTTAGCAATAACCCAATAATAATTCATTTTGTGAATAAAACTACGTTTTCAGTTCTTATTAACTGCATACTACGTACTTCAGTCGCAAGTCCCATTTAAACACTTTACTGTCTCTAGGGAAAGAAATAGTTTTCACAGTACGTTTAGTATTCCGCATAGACTCCCTCCAATTAGACAGTTAGCCATTCCTCTTCACCAGCTACCAAGCTACCCTTTCTTGTTTTTTTTTCACATACTTTTTCTTGCCCATTGGATGAGAAAACTCCACAATCATTCTTCAGAACTTGTGCCCCTGGACCAGAACCGGATGCAGAGCTCATTAATAAAAAATCACAGGTGAGCGGTTCCATCATATAACAGAGAATTCATCTTTTGGGCATTCAAAACTTTAAGACATTGGGCCTCATTCCGAGGTTGGAGGTAGCCATGGTGCTATTAGCGCCACGGCTACCCCCTTACTGCATACCGGGACTGGGTTCCCTGAATGGGGAATTACCAGGCCATTCCAACCTTGGAGAACCCGGTATTTCCCCATTCAGGGAACCCATCCCCATTCCAATTCGAGTGCTCATAGGGCTCAGTGGGCATGGGAACCATGCTAACATTGGGCCCGTTAATAATGGACTGTTGTTAGCATGCTGGTCCTTTAGCGGCTCCCACTAAGGGTGCCTGGTAAAACCAGCCGCCCTTAGCGGGACCCTCTAAAGGATCTCGTAATGCGGCTGTAAGAGGTTAACGGCACCGGCACCCTTACCGGTGCCATTAACCCCTTAACACCCACCTCAGAATGAGGCCCATTGTATTAAAAGGTTGAATGTCGTAAGGGTTTAAGGAATTAAAGTCAGTGTCCAATTATTACAGCATGCATCTGACTGTGCTCATCTAAGAAAACCTTCAGAATTCCTGCACCTGTCTAGGGTGCTCCTGTGGACTCCAGGTAAGCGTTACAGAATGCGAAGCCGTACTAAAAAACACTCTGCCTGGGCGCTATGGAAATTCCAGAAGTGGATCAGTTGGCGCAGTTGTTGGGCAAGTTAAGGGCAGAAGTCACGCTGCTCGTTCAGATACTGGTGCACTTCGGAGAGAGATGGTGGTTTACCCGAGACCGAACTGAAGAATTGGCCCGTCAACTTCTGCAGACACAAGCAGGACAAGTTCCCCTAGCATTAGGCAATCTACAAGCTCCAGTTCCAGCAATGCCACCTGTTCCCGTTCACGTAAAAGCACCTGGAAACATACCCCTGGCATCCCCCGAGCGTTTCACGGGGGACCTGAAATAAATGTTGCTGTGTTCATGAATCCGACTCAGAGTTTTTCCCACAGATCAATCCAAAGTTGCTTTTGTGTTATCCTACCTCAGCGGTTACGCTGCAGACTGGTCCATTCCATTAGTAAATAGAGATGATCCAATGCTAAGAAACTTTCAAGAATTCCAAAAAGAAATGGAGAAGCACTTCGCGCACCACCCCCAAGGACAGGCGCTAGATAGTGAATTGTTGTTGCTCCGGCAAGGTAATCAGGATTTATTGGCCCATGTGGCTACCTTTAACAGATTAGTGGCAGAGACAAATTGGCCTGCAGAGAAAAAGAACAACTTTGTTTTATAGAGAATTGTGCAGCGAATTGAAGGATGTGTTGGCTCAAGTGGTCAATCCACCGGAAGGTATTGCTGAATACATTGACTTGACCATACAATTGGATCACCGTTTGCAGGATCAGAGAACTGACTGTGCCCGTCTGAGAAAAGAACATATTTTGTCCACCCAAGAGCAAATCCAGAGAGAACAGGACCCGAGAATAACTCTGAACCAATGCAACTGGGAGTTGTCAGGGGATCCATCTCTCAGGCTGAGAGAGATAAGAGGCGCCAACAGCAGCTGTGTCTTTACTGTGGCAAGGCTGACCATTTCCTCAGGGATTGCCCAGTTAAGCCATCTCAAAAACCCCTTGGACGGGGGGTCAACCAGGATAGGAAAGACCAGATTCCAGAAAACTCCAGCGCCCAACGAGTTTAGAGGTCAGCTTGTCGAGCATGGAAAGGGTTTCAGTGACCTCACACTTTGTGTTCCCCATTATCCTAATCTGTCAAAAGCAGCCCACTCAAATGCAAGCTTATTTAGATAGTGGCTCTATTGGCAATTACATGGATTTAAATCTGGCTAATGGCATAGGTTTTCCCCTAGTGGATAAGTTAGAGGCTGAGTGTCATGACCTACAGAACGCGCCCCTTTTGGACTTCCTGGTCCTTGTCCCAACGGGGTTTACACTCCCTGGTACTCCCAACATGGCCGTCCAGCCTGAAACACCTTCCTCGCTCTACACGTTGGACGTAGCGTGTTCTACTAATAGACCACGCCCCCCGCGGCTCTGCGCGTCTCAATGCTATTGCGAAGTAGCGACCAGACGTGTGCTCCGTAGCACACGGTATTGTTTCCCTGATTCTGTCCCTACTAACTCCATTCCTAGTCCCTCTCCTTTCTTTCTTACTTCCTGGACTCGTGTGCTGTGTAGTGCACTTTCTTAATTTCCAGGATCATTGCATCCCGGAACTTTGAACGCACGCTGGAGTCGGAAGAGACTCGTGCAGCCTTATTCAAGACCCGATCCATCCGCAAGAAGACATCGACCAAGAAATCCAGCAAAGATCGGACTCAGGTGAGAAGGGGAGAACTCCTTGACACTGAGAATGTTTCAGCGGTGGATGGTACTCCATTAGGGTCTGGCCTTGTTACACAGCGCACTGACAATCTTATATTGCTTTCCCAGGAGGGAAACAGAGAGAAGATCTCTTTTGACCTTATCAGTGCACCACAGTTTCAGAATATTTTAGGAATGCCTTGGCTGGAAAAGCATAATCCCATAATTGATTGGCGATCTAGAACTCTGACCTTTGCCCGGGAATGTAAAGACTCATGCTGTCTGATGGAAGATCTTGAGAAGTCTGTGCAAGTCGAGAAATCAGCAGAATCAACTCTTGGATTAATAGGCACTTCACCTCCAGAGTATAGGGAATTCCAGGATGTTTTTGAGGAACTACGAGCAGAGGTGTTACCTCTGCATCAGCCTTACGATTGCCAAATTGATCTTCCTGGGCCCAAAATCCATGCAGCCACATATATGCATTAACTGAGAAGGAAAACACACATCTGAAGATAATTCTAGATCAATACTTAGCCAATGAATTTATCAGGCCTTCAAGACCCCCGGAGCCTCCCCTCTTTTTTTTTGTACCGAAGGAAGGAAATCTGAGAACTTGCATAGATTATCGGGCATTGAATCAAATTACATTAAAGAATCGATATCCTATTCCCCATACCTCGACCTTACTGGACCAAATAAAAGGGGCACAAATCTTCACCAAGGTTGATGTCAGAGGAGCTTATCATTTAATCCGTATCAATGAAGGTGATGAATGTAAACCGCTTTTTGTACTAGGTATGGCCTTTTTGAGTACCAAATAATGCTCTTTGGGTGTGTAATGCCCCGGCAGCATTTCAATGTTTTATGAATGACATTTTGAGAGAACTCTTGGATGTCTATGCGGTGGTTTACATTGACAACATTTTAATTTTTTCACCCAACACTCAGTAACATGTGAAGCATGTTAAGGCTGTTCTTAGGAAACTTTGAGAAAACTCTATGTATGTTAAGTTGGAAAAATGCTCTTTTCATGTCTCTGAAATTGAATTTTTGGGGTGTATACTATCCTCTCAGTGTGTCAAGATGGACATTCGAAAAATGTAGATGCAATACTCACTTGGCCGGCCCCTACATCCGTGAAAGGAGTCCAAAGTTTTTTGTGATTCGCATATTTCCATCGATGTTTTGTGGCTGATTTTTCTCAGTTAGTGCACCCCATCACATCTCTACTGCGGAAGAGCAAGAGATTCGAATAGACCCAAGAGGCGGAAGAAGCCTTCCAGGGGTTAAAAGAAAAGTTTACAGTGTCTCCAGTTTTGCAGCACCCCCGACCAGATCTACCCTTTGTTGTGGAAACAGATGCCTCCAACGTGGCTATGAGAGCACTCTTGTCTCAACACAACCCAGACACTCATGTGCTACATCCCGTGGCATTCTGGTCAAAAAAGTTTTCCACAGCGGAGCTCAACTTCACGGTTACTGATAAGGAGCTGTTGGCCATCAAAAGTGCGTTAAAAGAATGGAGACACTATTTGTTAGGTGCTCAACTTACTGTCACCATCCTTACCGACCATCAAAATCTACAGTATCTACGTTCTGTTAAGGCTTAGGGGCTGATTCATGGAACAATTGTGCGCCGAAAATCTTTGCGCAAGCAGGCGCAAGCAGGCGCAAGCAGGCGCAAGCGGAAAAAAACAGGCACACGCGCACGCGTGCGATTCATGGAAGTCCCTGCGCGTGTTCACCTCGGGATGTGCGCCAAACCCGTGCATGGCGCACAAGTCACTGCAACATCCCGAAAGGCGTGTGCGACGCGCACAATGAAAGCGCACAACCTCGGCGCATACACCAGAAAGTGGGCGGGACACGGGGCGTAACGCGCGGAATGGGGAACAACGCGCGAAAATAAGGGCGTAACTGGGGATGTACAGCAGGGAAGCAGACGGAACGCCCACACGCACTCAAACCACACGTATTCATGGAATCGAATAGGGCAAAGCCACGCACAGCCAAAGACACGCACAAGCTGAAACATGTCCGCCACACGAAGGCAGGCGGTAGAGTCCCAGCGCATCACAAAAGTGGCAACATACAGCAATTGGGCCTGTGCGAGCGGGGCACGTGTATTGCGGGGGTGCGCGGGAAGCAACACACGCGATCGAGCGGGGTACGTGTATTTCGGGGGTGCGCGGGAAGTTACACATGCGATCGAGTGGGGTACGTGTATTTCGGGGGTGCGCGGGAAGTTACACACGCGATCGAGCGGGGTACGTGTATTTCGGGGGTGCGCGGGAAGTTACACACGCGATTGAGCGGGGTACGTGTATTTCGGGGGTGCGCGGGAAGTTACACACGCGATTGAGCGGGGTACGTGTATTTCGGGGGTGCGCGGGAAGGTACACACACGATTGAGCGGGGTACGTGTATTTCGGGGGTGCGCGGGAAGTTACACACGCGATTGAGCGGGGTACGTGTATTTCGGGGGTGCGCGGGAAGTTACACACGCGATTGAGCGGGGTACGTGTATTTCGGGGGTGCGCGGGAAGTTACACACGCGATCACATCAGGGTACGTGTATTTCAGGGGTGCGCGGGTAGGTGCACACGTGATCTCATCAGGGTACGTGTATTTCGGGGGTTTGCGGGAAGTTACACACGCGATCTCATCAGGGTACGTGTATTTCAGGGTGCGGGGGAAGTATCCCACGCAACATCAGCAGGGTACGTGTATTCCAGGGGTGCGCGGGAAGTTCCACACGCAATTCCATCAGGGTACGTGTATTACAGGGGTGCGCGGGAAGTTCCACACGCAATCTCATCAGGGTACGTGTATTACAGGGGTGCGCGGGGAGCAGCACACGTGAATTGCACGTGTGGGTCCTCCCACGTGTTCCCTCTACACCCTCCATGGCAACTGCAGGTGGCTCACACCACAGGGGCCAACCCTGCACATGTCCTGCAGGCACCCCATCCACCATGGCCATGCCCCCCAGCCAACCCACATGTCAACTTGCACTACTGCCCACCAACGCATGTCCCCCTGCACACCCAGCCACCAGGGGCACCCTCCACCAGGCCCCCACCCATGTCTCCCACCATCCCCACCCCCCAGCCACCAGGGGCAGCCTCCACCAGGCCCCCACCCATGTCTCCCACCACCCCCACCCCCCAGTCACCAGGGGCAGCCTCCACCAGGCACCCACCCATGTCTCCCACCACCCCCACCCCCCAGCCACCAGGGGCAGCCTCCACCAGGCCCCCACCCATGTCTCCCACCACCCCCACCCCCCAGCAGTGCAGGGCCAGCCTCCACCAGGCCCCCACCCATGTCTCCCAGCACCCCCACCCCCCAGTCACCAGGGGCAGCCTCCACCAGGCACCCACCCATGTCTCCCACCACCCCCACCCCCCAGCCACCAGGGGCAGCCTCCACCAGGCCCCCACCCATGTCTCCCACCACCCCCACCCCCCAGCAGTGCAGGGCCAGCCTCCACCAGGCCCCCACCCATGTCTCCCAGCACCCCCACCCCCCAGCAGTGCAGGGGCAGCCTCCACCAGGCCCCCACCCATGTCTCCCACCACCCCCACCCCCCAGCAGTGCAGGGGCAGCCTCCACCAGGCCCCCACCCATGTCTCCCACCACCCCCACCCCCCAGCACTGTGGGGCACATGCCAGCAGGCCCCCACCCATGTCCAACTCATGTTCCCCACCACCCCCACTCCCCAGCAGTGCAGGGGCAGCCTCCAGCAGGCCCCCACCCATGTCTCCCACCACCCCCACCCCACCAGCAGTGCAGGGGCAGCCTCCACCAGGCCCCCACCCATGTCTCCCACCACCCCCACCCCCCAGGGGCAGCCTCCACCAGGCCCCCACCCATGTCTCCCACCACCCCCACCCCCCAGCAGTGCAGGGGCAGCCTCCACCAGGCCCCCACCCATGTCTCTCACCACCCCCACCCCCCAGCACTGTGGGGCACCTGCCAGCAGGCCCCCACCCATGTCCAACTCATGTTCCCCACCACCCCCACCCCCCAGCAGTGCAGGGGCAGCCTCCAGCAGGCCCCCACCCATGTCTCCCAGCACCCCCACCCCCCAGCAGTGCAGGGGCACCCACCACCAGGCCCCCACCCATGTCTCCCAGCACCCCCACCCCCCAGCCACCAGGGGCACCCACCACCAGGCCCCCACCCATGTCTCCCAGCACCCCCACCACCCAGCACTGTGGGGCACCTGCCAGCAGGCCCCCACCCATGTCTCCCACCACCCCCACCCCCCAGCAGTGCAGGGGCACCCACCACCAGGCCCCCACCCATGTCTCCCACCACCCCCACCCCCCAGCAGTGCAGGGGCAGCCTCCACCAGGCCCCCACCCATGTCTCCCACCACCCCCACCCCCCAGCACTGTGGGGCACCTGCCAGCAGGCCCCCACCCATGTCCAACTCATGTTCCCCACCACCCCCACCCCCCAGCAGTGCAGGGGCAGCCTCCAGCAGGCCCCCACCCATGTCTCCCACCCCCCCAGCCCCCAGCAGTGCAGGGGCAGCCTCCACCAGGCCACCACCCATGTCTCCCAGAACCCCCAGCCACCAGGGGCAGCCTCCACCAGGCCCCCACCCATGTCCAACTCATGTTCCCCACCACCCCCACCCCCCAGCACTGTGGGGCACCTGCCAGCAGGCCCCCACCCATGTGCAACTCATGTTCCCCAGCCAACATGTCATCACAATCTTGATCCCTGGTCCCTATGGTCAGCCTCCAAATGCAAAACACCCACCCGAGTATTGCATCCACCCACTCATAATTTGCAATTACATCACAGAACACCAATTGCAAGTTCCGAAACAAACACATTTCCCTCACATACACCCAATGGGTGTCAGTGAATCTCAAAACACATATCATGAAATGCATGAAACCAATGAGATACCACACATTGAAGTTCACCAAAAAAAATATGTATTAAAGGAAACATAAATAGAATCAAAAATTAAGAAACAGAAATGTGAATGTACAAAAATTAAAAGAAGCATGTCCGTGAAAAAAAGCAAAACCAAAAATAAAATTCCAAAGTAATGTTGTCCAAAGTCAATGTCCACAAAACAAAATCCAATGGGAAATAAAAAAGAAAGCCATTGCTCCATGGTTAAAATGTGAAAAAATAAATACAATCCAACAGTGAACTATGTACATGGGAACAAGCCAGGGTCCATTATCCCAACAAAAGAAAGGAAACCTATCTAACTACACTAACTAATAAAATAAACTATATACAAAAATGTGGCCAATGTCCGAAAGGTTCAAATAAAATCCAAACAAAAATGAAACCTAACACTACCTACATAACTATGTACAAGGGCAGCGGGCTAGTTTCACGGCTCACTTGTGGATGTCCCGGGCCAGGGCATCATCGAACTCCTCCTCAATGTCCCGGAGGCGGTCCTCCTCCATGGCCCCGAGGGTCCGCAGGGCCGTCGACGTGTCCACCTCCAAACCCCTGCGGATTGCCTCGAGGCACTCGGCCCGCCTCAGGGCCTTCCGCATGGAGTTCTCCGCCCTGACCATTGTGAGCAGTGCCTCTTCCGCCCGCTGCCGCTCCGCATCTATGGCGTGGCCCAACCGCTGCCACACGGAAGACACTCTCTGTCCTGGGCCCTCCTGCCCTCCGACCGATGCCTGCCCCTCCGATGTTGAAGGCCCCGAGCCTTCATGGCTCCCACCACGTTGCTGCTGCTGCTGTGCCTCTGCCCGTGCACTGCCTCCTGCTGCCTGCACATCCTCCGCCGGCTGGGGTGCAGTCGTAGATGTGGCCACCCCTGCTGGACGTCCGACTCCCGACTGTGGCAGGGATGCCTCCTCCACCAGCCTGGCCGCACCATCAGAGGCAGCTCCACAGGGCACCCAGGTGACTGATGGGTGGGAAGATGGCACGGAGGACGACTGGCGCGTAGGGGGTCCAGTTGAGGAGGGGGTCGTAGCAAGCCCCATCAGACGGAGGAATCCGGCCTGGGTGACCTGTCCCAGCAGGCTGACGTGGTCAACGAGCCATTCGAGATGACGTGCAGTCTCCTCATGAAAAGACTGCAGGTCACCTCGCATGGCCCGTTGACGCAACGCCACACCAGCCAGGACAGGCTCAATCCGGACCCGGATAGCCACGTCCGCAGGCAGAGGAAGGCCAGTTGACGTGAGCTCATCCCCTGCCTGAAAACGGGTCTGGACGTAGGCATCCCTGCTGGTGCAAGATGATGCAGGGACAGGATCAGGGACAGGATTGCACACAGGCACCTCCGCGGCAGCCTATGCTGCCTCCTGTCCCTGGTCCTGCACTGCACCACTAGCACCAGTGGGATCCCCACCTCCAGACCCCGTCTCTGGTGCTTGCACGGCCTCCTCCTCCACCAAACCCCCCACCAACCTGGATGACTCCGTGCCATCTTCCCCTGTTGGGCCCTGTGGGGTCCCAGCTGCCCCTTCTGCTGCCGAGGAGTCCAACTCCAACCTCCGCCTCTTGGACCTCCCCCCGGCAGCTGCGGCCTGGGACGCGGCACCGGACTCCTCACTCCCCGACGAGATCACAACATGGGAGGGGAGCCGGGCCTTGCGTCTCCGGCTGGCGGTGGGATCCCCGCCGCTGTGCTCCACAGCACCTTCTCCGCCCTCTTCATCAGTTGACGCTGCAGACAGGGAGAAACAAAACACAGGCATCAGGGCACTGTACAATGGACACATACACACATGACAGTTGTACATGAGTGGCATTGGCAAACCTCAGACATGTCATCACAATCCCCAACACACATGTCATTTCAACTCGCACACATGAGCCATACCACAGCCATATCGCAACTGCCAGCACCATCCATACACATACAACAGCATGAGCAGCCAAAGGTGAGCCAGACATCACATGCAACACAGGAAGTGCACCACACATGTACACACACCACCACACTTGCATGCATGTGTACACCTCTGCCAAGTGTCGCAGTGTTCAGACGGGCATCCATGTCACATCTGCCAATCAGGCTTCCACATACCGCTGTCACACGCATCCATGTTGCATCACAGTTGCACCCTTGTCAAATACACACACATGCACATGTACACAGTGCTGATACATGCAGCCGAAAACAACATACATGCGTGACATCACGGACATGTCTACTTACATACACATTCATCCAAACATGTGTGCCCACACAACTGCATTTGGCATGCAAGCCTACACACACAAGCACCATCCATGTCTCAAACATACCAGCCCTCGCATGTGTTAGCCCCACGGCCCTGTACACCCCCACCCATACTCGACCCCATACAAACAGATGTGCAACCTGCACACTACTGAATAATCACCACACGCACTGTTCACAATCAGGATGCATGTAAACTCACCGCTCCACTCCAGACGGGTCTGCCTCTCAAGGACCTGGACGTGGAGCGCTGGGGATATGCGTTCCAGGACCCTCATCTGTTCTTCCGACAAGTGGCCCCGGCGCCCCTTGGCATCCGCTGCCTTCAAGAGGCGCCGGGCCTTGTTCAGGGTCCTGGACCTGAAGTCCTCCCAGCGCTTCTTGACATGTTGTAAGTCGCGGACTGCCACCCCCTCCGCGTTGATGGCATTCACGATGTCAGTCCAGATCCGAGTCCGTCCTTCCTTGTCGGCGCGGGAACTTCCGAAGAGGGCATCATACTGCCCCAGGACTTGCTCCACCAGGACACCAACTTCGGTGGCACTGAAGCTGGTGCCCTTCTGCCTCTCTGGCCGGGGGTTGTCAGTGGTCTCAGATGGTGTTTGCCCCGACATGACAACCCCAGAGGCAGGAGTGGGTGGGCAACCGGGTCCTGGGGCTGGGCTGTGGAGCGATGGAATCCCAGTCGGGAGTCTTCGGTTCCAGCAGGGGTGGTCACAGCAACAGCACCCCTGGCTGATGTGCAGGCAGCAAATGGCAGGGCACGTGGGCAGCAGGCAGTCAGGCAGCAGCAGATGGCAGGTGGGAGCGTGCTCGGGGCTCTGGGGGGCAGTAGTTCGGCCTTCTGGGCAGGAGCGTGGTCTTCCGTGTGCTTACGCGTGGCCAGCTTGATACGGAGTGATTTGGCACGTGAAAAATCTGCACGTCAGCGTGTAATTCGAGGAAAGGCCCTTAGCGCGTATGCACGGCAGCACGCATATGCGATTTCATTGGACCAAAGGTCCTTAGCGCGTGAGCGCGTCTGTGACGTGACGCGCGCGGGTGTTTCCCTCATTGCACGTGATGACAGAACACACGTGGATTTCCACCAATCGCAAGTGAAAGTTCCTGGAACCCCGGAACACACGTACCCAGGCTAATCGCGTGTGGAACTTCCCGCGCACCCCGAAACACACGTACCCAGGCCAATCGCGTGTACGCTCACTCCCCTCCGATCACACGCGATGACACTCGGACCTACAGTCTTACCACGTATCCGAATACGGGAAACCCGCGCACGGCAAAAGACGTGCACAGGCGTCAATGCGTCCGCCCACACGAAGGCAGGCGGAGGCGTCCCCGCGCACAGCATAAAAGTGCGCGCAAACAACAAACGCGTATATACAGCTACGATGAATGCCCCATTTGTCGCTGCACTGATCGTGGGACACCGCAGGAGGAGGAGAATAGCCAGGGCACGCATTTTCGCACCACGGACAAGCCTTTTTGGGATGCCTGACGACCAGGTCTACGGCAGGTATAGGTTTCCACCCCATATCATCCTAGACCTGGTCAGGGAGTGGGAAGATGACCTCACATCCCCCACCCTTTGCTCCCAAGCATTGAGCCCCTTGGAGAAGCTGCTCAATGACCTGCATTTTTTGGCCACTGGGTCATTTCAGCGGACCACTGCCATAGTGGGGGGGGTCTCACAGGCCACGCAGTCACGCTGCCTACACCAGGTACTGGCAATCATGACAGCGCGCCTCTCAGTCCGCAGGCACATATACATGCCCAGAACTTCCGCAGAAAGGCAGGCCGTTGTCCTGGATTTTTTCAGGGTGGCACACTTCCCCAAAGTGCTCGGTGCCATAGATTGCACCCATGTGGCCCTACGTCCACCTAGCGCCATTGAGCACATCTACCGAAACCGCAAGCACTGGCATTCCATCAATGTACAGGTGGTATGTGATGCTAAGGGAATCATCACCTCTGTCTATGCAAACTACCCTGGCTCCACCCATGACAGTTTCATATACAGAATGTCCGCCCTGAGCCGGGCCCTGGAAGCTGGGCAGCATGGCGACACATGGCTCCTAGGTCAGTACAAATGCCCTTGCACATGCATGCAAGTCACACACAGACAAATATCCAAACCCTAATGATCTCAACTATTATCACCTCCCCAGGGGACAGTGCCTACCCTCTGAGCAACCACATGATGACACCAATCCGGAACCCCACCACACCACCCCAGGTAAGATACAACGCCGCCCATATTGCAACCAGGGGCATAGTGGAGCGCACATTCGGAGTGCTCAAGTCACGTTTCCGCTCCCTTGACCGCTCTGGTGGGCAACTACTCTATGCACCACCAGTAGTGTGCAGGATCATTGTGGCAGCATGTGTCCTGCATAATGTTGCAACACGGCAGGGCGTCCCAGTGGACATGGTTGTGCCCCCACATCCCCAACCACAGGCACAGGTGCTGCCCATGGAAGGGGACAGGGCACGTGGCGAGGAAGCCCGGACCCAGCTTGTGGCCACATTTTTCACCTAAACTCCCACCCCTGCGGAGTGCACACAGTCCTGGCACATACCAAGTGACAATCGATGATGACAAAGAGACAGTCAACTGTCACAACCCTACCACCCTGAGATAGTTGCCATGGAAGTGCCACATCGTCTGCATCCCTAGCTACTTAAACACAAGCTATCCTGTGTGACCAAAAGGCACACATATGACATATGACATGATATGGGCCATACACAAGTATTGCAAGGCGCAATGAGGCAGGGAGGGGGAACAAGGGAAGACAGACAACGGTACTACTAGGCCAGGTGTCATTGAGATCGTGCAAGTGCAGGTGTAGGGGGAAGGGAAAAGTGCAAGGGGAAGGGTGGGGGGGAGTCCAGTACAGGGGAAGTAGCCCAAAAAAACAATACATAGGTCGGCTGGTGGCAACTGCAAAGGTAAGTGCAGACAAGTTCTGGGAAGGGAGGGCTGTAGGGATAGAGAGACAGTACTGCAGTGCAGGGGTTGCCAGGGAGGCAGTGCAAGTGGAGAGTGGCTGGGCCAGGGACCGAGGTCGGTGAGAGTGGCCCACTTGCAGTTCCTGTGCAGTTCCAGTGAAGAATTGTGCAAGGGAGAGGCAGAGAGTAAGCAGAAGCAAAGAGGAAGGTCTTGAGGTGCTTCCAGAACTGGAGATGGTTCCCCTCAAGTTCAAGTCAGGCAGGAAGTCTGTTCCAGGGGGAGGGCCCTGCTGCGGAGAGAAATCTACCCCCAGCTAGTTGCTCTGAGAAGCGGATGACCCGGACATGCAAGGTGTGCATCACACACACCTGCAAAACAGGTCATGGCCATCACTGTCATGTCACTCAAACCCTCACAAACATCAACATGACATGGCAAGCAATACCCATACACCAACACAGTAACGATAAGCTACACATTGCCATGTCCTAAATGTACAGTGGCATCGGACAATGATGCCTGACCCGGAATCAGATGAAATGACAGACCAACAAAATCTCCCACCCAAAATAAGTCATTTCCAAATGCATTACAACAGTCGTAGACGTAACATAACAATGAATGCCTGTCTACATGCACATTATGCATTGCAAAATCAACACTGCAGCTCATGTGTGCAGTGTCCTACTCCTGCATCACACTGCTCAGCGCACAGCACAGTGAACAGCCATTGTGTGTGGTGCACACCCTGAGCATCACATCTAAGTGACAGACCACATCAAACATCAAATTAGGCATGTACTGGATCCATAATCGGTCACAGAACATGTGCTGCCGGGATATTACCATTTGGGTAGATACAGTTCAGAATATATTACAAGTGAAACCTTATCACAAAAAAACAGATAAGAATGCCCTGTTAAGTTTTAACAGCTTCCACCCGAGACACACAAGAGAAAATTTGCCATTTGGGCAATTTCTTCGGTTAAAAAGGAACAACACACTGAACATAACGTTTCACGAGGAAGCGGAATCATTAAAAATGAAATTGCTGAGCAGAAAATACCCGAAGAAGATCGTAAAGAGAGCCTATAAAAGATTGACTAACAACCATCGGGACGCATTATTAGAGTACCATCCAAAAGATCCAGATAAGAAAGAGATCGTATTTGTCAGTACATTCAATGAAAGAAGCAATGAAGTTATTAAAATTGTCAATAAAAACTGGCACATCCTTACAGTCGGTGAGAGTCCGCTAAATAGGCCATTATGTGCTTATAAGAGAGCCTCTAATTTAAAGGAATTGGTCACGAAGAACGATGTTTATCTAAAATCGAAAGATCAAATTAGTGTTACACAGGCATGGGGGTTACCCTCATTAGTAGGACATGCGCAATGTGGCAAATGTGTCAACTGTAAGTACACGCGGAGAACAAAAGAAGTTGACTTGAAATTACATAAAATGTGGCAGCAGACCAAATTCACAAATTGTAATTCAACGTATGTGATTTATGCCATATGGTGCCCATGCCAGAAAATTTATATAGGCATGACTGAACGAAGAGTGACCATAAGAATAGGAGAACACAGAAGTTGTATCCGTAATAAGAACATATTGGCTCCAATGGTTAGCCATTTTTTGGCAATGGATCATAATGTAGAGGGATTGAAGTGGACAGTACTATGGCAAGTGGAAAGAACGAATAATTCAGAAGCAGATTTAAAGAAACTCCAATATAAAGAACAATGGTTAATTTTTTTGACCGATTCAGCGAAGAATGGGCTCAACGAATTCAGCGACTGGAAAATGTAATTCCGAAAGATCCAATTGCAGGGTAGAGCTATTTACAGACCAGGGATAATGTAGAGTCATATTGGACTGCTATAAAAACTATTCCTATAGTAGTCCACTGCACACTTATTTTACTATGGCACAATAAGGTAACCTGTAAGGTGTTGTTAAAAACTATAATTATTGCGACGGGTAAGAATAAAACAACACAGGCGGTAGGTATTAGTAATCGTACCCGGTACATTATAATCCATGCAGGACTGAGCAGCACTCTGAGATGCGATGTGTCGCGCATTGCTAGGATAAAGGGTTTGATGTGGACTTGGTGTCCTTTGCACGGCCGCAGACGAGTTGACTTTTTGGAGCCACTCGGGTATGGTTTGCCATGTGGGCATCTGTGAGGTGCGGACGTTTCGTTTGCATCGTGTGACACAAATAGAACGGCCACGGTACTAAAAACCCGGATACAATTCAGTGTCCCCCAGGCTACAAAGCGTTAAGCGAGTAGAGCGAAGCGTTCATAGTTAATCATGTGACCATCCAAGTAATGCAGACGCATTACGTGTGACGCGATCAGAACCGAACATACGTGTTGCCAGACACCCGGATATAATCTTCCATGTTAGAATATCGGTAGCGCAGTACATGGCGAAAAGAGGTGACAGACGAGGTCCTAGCAGCCTGTGGAAGAGGTAAGCTCTTTTGTGATCTGAGGGTGGAATCGCACCATGATGTGGGCGATGATTTTTAAGAAAGAGATATGTTTTTTTATATTTGTTTAGAACAGACAATCAACTCTGCAATATTTCTGCCGTGAATAAGGACGCATTGCGGCTTGAGGTGGGGGCAATATTAGAAGTCTAAATGAGCTGCGAAAGTACGCAGTAAGACCTACCAACGCGAAGCGGAAGTCCCGATTGCATTAGGTATGTGAGCGTGCCCCGAGCTGGTAAACAAAACTTTTTTTACATCTAAAATTTTTTTTTAAATATCAGACTAATCAGCACGCAGGAGGTATGATACACTCGGCATATAAGGTGGAAGAGGGTGACCTATTAGCCACGTAGAGGTGGTTCCAACAACTAATGGTACTAATACAGTAAGCAACTTTGAGTTGCAGTCCAAGTACGAAGAATAAACCTAGGGTTTTTTTAAATGGTAATGTTGGTTAAAAGACAATATGAATAGCTAGTACAACACGCTGGAGAAATGACTGCAAGTAGTTTTCCATGAAGACCATTGACTACAAGACAGTGCTTTTTTGCTTGTGTCTCTCTAGGATTTGAGTGGTCCGACATACAAGTAGTGACCCACCCCTATGGTACCGTGATTAATCGATACTTTTTGAATGACACGGTAAGCCTTAGTTAGATAAACTGAGATATCTACTAAGAAATACAACAGCTACTGAAATACTAATGACTGTTGTTTCTTGTCATTTCTCCCCTACTTTCTTTCCCCCAGGTCAAGAATTGTGTTTAAATTATATTCTGACTTTGGAAATTTCTTTAAGTGTCACGGATGGTGAAATGTTGAAAAGTAATATAATAACCTTATAGACATTAAGAGAGCTAAAGGGTACAGATGGTCCCCCTGATGAAGTTCTTGAGCACTATATAGAACTGAATTGTTGGACGAAACATGTTGGGCAATTGAGTAGTATTGTGAGTTTATGACAATACGCAAACAACATTAAAAATTCAGTTGTGGTGGAACCCTTGAGTAGCATTAGGAAGGGTATCAATATACAGAGCTGTAAACATAAGGTATCCAGCATTTAAAAGGGAACCTATGGGCTACTGACCATTGTGCTTTCTTTAGGAAAGGTAATGTTTTTGTGAAGCACTATACACCATCTAGTTCTGTATAGGCAGGAGGTTACATAATTGAAACGCACCAGGTTTTGTACCACATTGTATGATTTTGTAATTGTATTTTAGATTTGTATAAGATTTTAGAAAGAACATTTTTTCAATTTTACATGTTTTATACATTGTGTGAAGTAAATGTAATAAAATTATTCATCACTGCAGTCGGGTTTAATTTTGTCAAAGTTTTTTTTGACACTTAGTACCTATTTGTTTAAAGTACTAAAAGATAGAGACCTGGGGAGGATTAAGAAAGGTGACAAGAAGACGTGATCGACTTTTTGTTAAAGGATTGTCCAGCATTTTTTGTTTAAAGAGTCAGGTCCACACGTCGTTAAATGGCTCAACGTCTCTATTTGGTTGATATAGGGACACAGTGGGCACCAGAAGGCAAACAGTGTACACGTGGATATGCAAGGGTAGGAGTACATGTAGTGCATCAGAGTGCAAGTGTGTGGTTCTGCAAGGACATGCACTCCACATATGCATGTGCACTTAAGTGACCATCAGTGTTCCCTACACATCACATGTGAACATCCACCATGTGTACACCCCAGCATGTCAAACCACAACTATCCCCTCGCACCTGAAAGGAAAGCACAACACATGAACAGGCATTGATCAGCAGAACACAACATGTACATAGGATACCACCATTACTATGTCAGAGTTCCCATCACACTGCGAGGCAAGGCAACTATCAACAACAACCCCCCCCCCCTCCCTCACAAATGACCATGACCCACTGAACAACTGCACCTGGGTCATGGAGCCCCCAACCCTCAATTCCACCTGGCCACAGGATCACCTTTACCCTTCGTCACCATCTCCCACCTTGTGTGTAAAAAGATGCCTGAACCCTCAGAATCCACACTCATTTCCAAAATCACAAAATCCAAGGCATAAAAATGAACCCGAACACCCTCCAGTAGATGACTTGACGTAGCAGTACCTCACAAAGGCCAAGTACTACCACAATGATGCAACAACCAAGGTAGCACAGCAAAACAATGTCACCACAGGATGTGAGACATGTGTGGTACATGACAGGATGATGCACCATGAATGGATGTGTGCTGTCACAGGTCCCCTGTACAGGCGCGGGAGTGTCACGAAACAACCACCCCCACCATGTCCCGGGTGCCTGCAAGGTCAAACTCACACAGGCCCCTGAGACCCTGGTGGGGAAGGAGGTTCACGGATATGCAGTCGGGACAGGTGTTGACACACTGGATGACTGGAATGAGTGGCAGGAGAGGGGAGGAGGAATGACACATGAAACTAGGGAATGCACGAAAATGTACAACCTGCATGAACACATACACAATCCAAACAAACTTGGACATCATTGTCATGGTCTTCTGTAGTCCAGGCTCAGGAGTGGTACGAACCAACCACCCCCTCTAGGGTTTTGGTGCCTGCAAGTTCGGGGCTTACACAGGCATCCGCAACCCCAGTGGGGAAAGAGGGTCAGGGAACGTTGCTTGGATAGGTACGGGAAGCAGGAACACCGGGTAGAGGGTACAGGTTTCAAAATTGCATAGGATCACGGGTGATTAGGGAGAAAAAACATACCAAATTGAACCACACATAAATCCATGCATCAGTACACTCCCCAGCAAGCCTATGCAGAGCAGTTCGAAAGAAAAACAACAAGACACTTAGCTCTGGTTTTGAGTGCTGGCCTCCTGCCTGCGCACTCTCAGGTCCGGTTACAGGAGCACTGCAATGCTGCAAAGAGAGCCACAGTCAACAACCTGTACGTGCCAATTACACAAAAACACAACACCAAACATGCCCCATAGCAACAAACTACTCTACAAACAGACAATCTGTGGTCGATGCTTCGTACCCATATATAACATCACCCCTGTGACGGGTCATACACAGTCAATGCAGTAAGTCAGCCGCTGGTGGGTGCGTGGCAAATGGAACACCAATGTGTCACAATTCACACAACATGCAATGTTCCCTGGGTAAGCAGACAGACCCATATAGCAAGCCATGACTACAGAGCAAGTTGCGTACCACCATGACCGAAACAAAGTTGGCAGTGCATTTATCATGAAGTACATGGAAAAGACATGCACTGCATCCGAGTATGTCCCTTGCTGTATGTCCCTGTGAGCTGCCCCTTTCCATGTCTCGGAAGGCTACATGGTTGATACAAGTGCCTCAATGGACCTTGGTGTACCGGAGGGTATGTGCCACTGCCCCTACATGTGTCCCAGACAACCCTACTATCAACAGCCATCAGTCCACAAACACATCTGAGCTGCATTGTGTGCTTCAACACCAATATTCGTCTAAGCTCACCCTCAGTGCTGTGACTAAGCCTGCATGTGCAACTCGCCTGGTGCAAGCTTTGCTGTGTCGTGGCCCCCCTGTGATGCTCACTTTGCCTGGAGTTCCTTGGAACATGTCAGCAGTTCTAGGATGTGGGTCTGCAATCACTGTGCCTCTGCTTGTGCACACATGTGCATGTGGGCACCAACAAACGGGTCCAGAATTCCGTCGTCCAATGGGCCATGTCTGCTGGCAAAGGTGCTCTGGAGGCTCATCCCCCTGCAGAAAGGGCATGAAACACATGATTAATGCTTCAAAGTCATCTGTGTGTGTCTCATCAGGCATCTCATTACTTGACCATGTCAGAGAGTCACATCACAAATCACACCATCAGTCCGTCTTTCACCTCCAAAGTGTGGAACACTATCTACAGCATGAATTGCAAAAAGCACGTGTACAGGAAAGATATGAAACATACTACACAATGCATAGCAATCAATGTACACATTAATCATGACACACCCCATCTAGCAAAAGCTGAACAGTGGACAATGACACCTAAATCATCCCCACTAGGGGTGTCAACACAAGTCACACAGCACCAGACATGCCACAGATATGACAGTCCAAAGCCCTTGTGTAATATTCTGTAACACCGAACCATCCTTGCGAGCCCATGGATAATGGAGGCAGGAGTGGCATATGTGAGTCAAGGACCCCAAGCAGCAAACACATACACAAGACAACCATGAAGGGCCCAGCTGGAACAGACAGTGGATGCCTTCAAAAACCACAAAGCACCGCACCGTCACATGAAAGCACAATAGACTAGCAATTTTAAACTAACTCATCTATTAACTAATTACACTAACAATGGAAAACCTACATTACCTATTTAAACTAACTATCAAACAGAAACTTAAACTAACTAAACTAAAAGAAAAATCAAAAATGGCAACATACGACCCGGGGGGGAGGGGAGGCACCCAGGAGGGGGGAGGTACAGGGTGCTGCTCAACATCCACATGCGATGATGCTGAGCCAAAAAAAAAACCTCCATGGGCTCAACTCCTGCACAGCCCGACCTATGTGGGAGAAAGATGGTCGTCCGAGTCTGGCTCATCCTGGAAAGGAGGACGTGGCACAGTAGCCTGGCCACGCCTAGCCGCAGCCTGCCCCTCGTCGGCAGCAAGTCTGCCGGACGGGTGAGCCTGGTTCTGTGTGGCGATGTGACATAGGTCTGCATGCAGAACCTCACGTGATACACGTGCTTCCTCTTGCAAGGTAGCACGTGTAACACGGAGTTCCTCCTGCAAGGCCTGGCTGGACAACTGCTGCACCTCCCGGCAAGCCTGTAGCTCAGCCGAGATGGTACGCTCAAGCTGTGCAAACCTCTCCTCTGCCTGCTGCCTCTGGGACATCATAAGGACACCCAGAGTGGATCTGAGGGAAGCATACTCCTCCCTCAGGGCATCCATGTGCGCCTCTGCGTGAGCAGCAATTGCTTGACGCAGAGACGACATTTCAGCCTGGCGTGCCCTGTCTGAGGCCGCCATGCCCAGCCTGAGCGAGCGGGCCGTGGACCGTGCCGCCTGCTGCTGGAGAAGCCCCTGCCTAGCAGGGGGGAGCACAGATCGGGCCACACGCTCCATGCTCTCAGCGATGTTCTCCATTGCTGCCCCCTGCCGTTCGGAATTGGCAGTCATGTCTTGCTCCCACTCAGTATACAGCGGTTGCGCGCGGCGACCGCGTTGCCGGGCTTGACCCCTGCGGGACCCAAGGACCGGGGGTCCTCGCTGTGTTGGCACCGCCTGCGGCTGCACGACTACATGCCCCCGTCAACGTGATGTCCCAGGCACATCAGTGACTGGTGTGGAGGGTGACCCTGCGTTCCGATCCACCACGGGCGGAGGAACCAAGACTGTCTGATCCCTCAGTGCAGGTGTCGCAGACAGAGGAGTGTCCACATCAGAATCACTCACCCCTGACACATGGACTTGATGCTCATCCAACTCAACATGGACGTCAGAGTCGTCATCAAGGCTGGACTCATAGGCAGCCAGAGACAAGATGGACTGCAGCACTTGGGGGTTTTCGTGGCCTACCACCCCACGACCCCCACTAGTGCCGGGTTGATGTGGTGTTACCAACCCTGTGTCTGGCATGACAACACCATCCTCCGCCTCCATTGCGTCATCACCTGAAAAATAGAGAGAAAAAGGTCACTACATGTCAGAAGCACACGACACACACACACACCGACAGCAAAGGCATCCGGCAGACATGTGACACACAACATATGGCCTGGCATGCATGCTGGGTATACTTTGAATAGCTTCTGTGATCAGACCTGTTGAAAGGTGGCAGTTTCCATGGAAGTGGGTCTATGCAGTGCAGAAAATGTGTTCGCCACTCACTACCTACATGTACAAGCACTCCATGGTGTGTGCCAGGAAATGTGAAGGCAGTGCAATGTCAAAATCACACATCACGTGCATTGTGCATTCAATGTGTACCATGTCTAGAAGCCAAGCACCCCTCCACCCCAGTACCAAAGCAGGGATGCCTAGCATGGTATCAAAAGGCTGACCATACACCTGTGTATTGACAGGCAGTGTTGACTGGCATCAACAGCTTAATGTGATTCAAATTACAACACTGCAAATGATGCTGGGACAGTGGGCAGGACACATGATGAAAACTCCGGAGGCCGCCCACGTGTGAAGAAGACACAACAAGAGTTGGACAGAGTCATTGGCCATTGAACAGGCTGAGGCCTGTGAGCCACACAGATTGTCAGGGCCTAAACATGTGTGCAACGCAGGACTGAGCCACAGTTGACATGGGGAGGCCGATGAGATGGCAGGCAATGTATGTAACCAAGGACTCATATTACAGTGATCATACAGTCAAGGACACATAGGGGCATACGTGCAATGCACATGGAGCATGAATGGGCACTCATGTCCCTGCAGGACATCTGACCCATGCACAGTACAAGTGAGATACCATGCATCGAGTACTAAGGCTGTACCACACGGCATATGTCTGGCAGTTTCTACGCTGGAAGTTAGCATCTACACAGGACACATGAACAAGAAACTACACATTGGCAAGATCGAAGCAGACCAGTGCAAAGGTGGAACTGGGGTGCAGAGTGGCAGAGGAGGGGCAAGGGAGCATGTCCACATGGAGTCCCGCATGCAGGCAGAGGAGACATGCATGACGGAAGCATTGCATTACTTACACATCAGAACCATGTACACGTCACATGTAGCAGCAATCATGCACAACACATCCCACAAGAGAAACACACACATCCTCAACAAACACGCATCAACACTCACTGGACTAGGCATCAAAGTCCAGCATCTCTCCCACTCCTTCGACCAATTCAGGTGGTATGAACTCCGCAACGAGAGCCTCATGCGGAGTGAGTTCTTCCTCCTCTGGTGCAGTCCCACCGCCAGTCACCAGAGTCAAGTTGTAATTTGAGGCACGCTTAGCCTTAGTGCTGCGCTTGATGTCATTCTAACGCTTTTTGCACTCCTGCGCCGTGCGCACCTCATGGCCGAATGAACTGACATGTTCCGCAACATGCTTCCAGTGGGTGTCACGTTGGGCAGCCGTAGTCTGACTATTGGCACCCACTAGCATGTCACGGCTGTGGCCCCGCACGTAGTCCACAAGGAAGTCCAGTTCCTGCTTACAGAAAGGCTTCTTCCTCGACGTGCAGGAGGTCGTGTCTGTGTGTGGGGTCCCAGCCTGTGCTGCAGGTGCAACCTTCCTCCTCTTGGACTGTGGCGCAGACCCTGGCTGGCTAATGCCGCCCTGACCAGTATGGCCAGTGGGTTCGGTGGATTGAGCCAAGGGAGTGGCAGGTGGAGGGATGACCAAAGGCCTGACTTGTGTCAGTGGCAGCTGGGTGCCCACTAATGGACCCTGCGCAGCAACATCAGCTGTGGCAGGGTCATTGACCGCAACGGTCCTGGTTGGCAGACTCACAACCGGGGTGCTGTTGGGTGCATCTGCCCCTGCACTTGCCAACACCCGGCTGTTCGGGGCAGCAGATGACATGACTGCCCCAGGGACACGTGTCTTGGTCTGAGCAGCCCGGCGTGCCCCTATGGTTTCCCCCCTGGCCTGTTGGAGATCTACCAAGGGCTCTTCAAGTGCCAACGCAGCCTGCGCTGGCAGACCCTGAGCCTGGGTGGCGGTGTCCACAGCTGCACCTACAGCTACCACTACCCTTGGGCCCGTGGCAGTCGATGGAACGGACTGCCGGGTCATACGGGTGCCAGTGCCAGATGCAGGAGCTGCATCCCCCGGAACCACAGGGGGTGGTGGCATGGCTGCACCGACACATGGCACAACATTGTGCTCAAGTGGCGCACCCCTGCCTCTTCCCCCTCTGTGGCTGCCCTGGACACCCTGGAGTCCCCCTACTCCCTGGTCACCACGGCCATGTCCCCGACCACGCCCGCCATGAGGAGGACGCCCAGCTGAGGCGCCCCTCACCTTTGGTGGCCTCCCAACCATGGCACAGATGTAGTAGTGCTGGCACAGATGGAGTGGTGCCAATGGGAGGTGTACACCACAATTGACCTGGGCAATTGGGGTGAAGGGGGTGGGAAGCAAGATGTTAACAGCCCCCCTGCACCTGCAAGGCTGTATGTGACCCGGGTGATGTGGTGACGGGTCACGCAACGCTCAGGCACCCCAAAACTGCAGTAAAACCGTGCACGCAACCCTGCAGCCTACGTGCGTGGATTCAACCTCCCGCAGTACGCGGTGGCACCCAGTAACACGAATAACGCGTACGCGTGGGACACGCAGGCTACTATGACATCGAAAATGGGTGCGATACACAGGGGCACCCGCAGTGGAAAAAAGAGCGTGTGCGACTCACCGTCTGACTAGCGCGATGCAGAAAAACATGCGTAGCCAATACCCCCGCCAAAAGAAGAGATACGTCCTTGATAGCTGTGAAGTTGTGATGGCGCGCGAAACAACAGGAAGCAGCAACACACGTCGGTCTCCACGAAAGGCACGTACAGCGAACTGCTGGGCCCGCTCACCTTTAACCCGTGCTGAGGGAAATGCACGCGCGCGTCACGTCACTTACGCGCATGGGCCCTTTCCTCGTATTACACGCGGATGTGCAGTTTTCCACGCGCGCTTACGCGCATGGGCCCTTTCCTCGTATTACACGCGGACGTGCAGTTTTTCACTCGCGCTGAAATGCCCATGCACATCTGTATGCGTCACGTCACAGGGGCGCTTGCGCTTGAGGGGCCTTCTGTCCAATGAAAATGCGCATGCGTGCAGACGCGCTTACGCGCTAAGGGCCTTTCCTCGAATTACACGCTGACGTGCAGATTTTTCACGTGCCAAATCACTCCGTATCAAGCTGGCCACGCGTAAGCACACAGAAGACCACGCTCCTGCCCAGAAGGCCGAACTACTGCCCCCCAGAGCCCCGAGCACGCTCCCACCTGCCATCTGCTGCTGCCTGACTGCCTGCTGCCCACGTGCCCTGCCATTTGCTGCCTGCACATCAGCCAGGGGTGCTGTTGCTGTGACCACCCCTGCTGGAACCGAAGACTCCCGACTGGGATTCCATCGCTCCACAGCCCAGCCCCAGGACCCAGTTGCCCACCCACTCCTGCCTCTGGGGTTGTCATGTCGGGGCAAACACCATCTGAGACCACTGACAACCCCCGGCCAGAGAGGCAGAGGGGCACCAGCTTCAGTGCCACCGAAGTTGGTGTCCTGGTGGAGCAAGTCCTGGGGCAGTATGATGCCCTCATCGGAAGTTCCGGCGCCGACAAGGAAGGACGGACTCGGATCTGGACTGATCAACGCGGAGGGGGTGGCAGTCCGCGACTTACAACATGTCAAGAAGCGCTGGGAGGACTTCAGGTCCAGGACCCTGAACAAGGCCCGGCGCCTCTTGAAGGCAGCGGATGCCAAGGGGCGCCGGGGCCACTTGTCGGAAGAACAGATGAGGGTCCTGGAATGCATATCCCCAGCGCTCCACGTCCAGGTCCTTGAGAGGCAGACCCGTCTGGAGCCAAGCGGTGAGTGTACATGCATCCTGATTGTGAGCAGTGCGTGTGGTGATTATTCAGTAGTGTGCAGGTTGCACATCTGTTTGTTTGGGGTCGAGTATGGGTGGGGGTGTACAGGGCCGTGGGGCTAACACATGCGAGGGCTGGTATGTGTGAGACATGGATGGTGCTTGTGTGTGTAGGCTTGCATGCCAAATGCAGTTGTGTGGGCACACATGTTTGGATGAATGTGTATGTAAGTAGACATGTCTGTGATGTCACGCATGTATGTTGTTTTCGGCTGCATGTATCAGCACTGTGTACATGTGCATGTGTGTGTATTTGACAGGGGTGCAACAGTGATGCAACATGGATGCGTGTGACAGCGGTATGTGGAAGCCTGATTGGCAGATGTGACATGGATGCCCGTCTGAACACTGCGACACTTGGCAGAGGTGTACACATGCATGCAAGTGTGGTGGTGTGTGTACATGTGTGGTGCACTTCCTGTGTTGCATGTGATGTCTGGCTCACCTTTGGCTGCTCATGCTGTTGTATGTGTATGGATGGTGCTGGCAGTTGCGATATGGCTGTGGTATGGTTCATGTGTGCGAGTTGAAATGACATGTGTGTTGGGGATTGTGATGACATGTCTGAGGTTTGCCAATGCCACTCATGTACAACTGTCATGTGTGTATGTGTCCATTGTACAGTGCCCTGATGCCTGTGTTTTGTTTCTCCCTGTCTGCAGCGTCAACTGATGAAGAGGGCGGAGAAGGTGCTGTGGAGCACAGCGGCGGGGATCCCACCGCCAGCCGGAGACGCAAGGCCCGGCTCCCCTCCCATGTTGTGATCTCGTCGGGGAGTGAGGAGTCCGGTGCCGCGTCCCAGGCCGCAGCTGCCGGGGGGAGGTCCAAGAGGCGGAGGTTGGAGTTGGACTCCTCGGCAGCAGAAGGGGCAGCTGGGACCCCACAGGGCCCAACAGGGGAAGATGGCACGGAGTCATCCAGGTTGGTGGGGGGTTTGGTGGAGGAGGAGGCCATGCAAGCACCAGAGACCGGGTCTGGAGGTGGGGATCCCACTGGTGCTAGTGGTGCAGTGCAGGACCAGGGACAGGAGGCAGCACAGGCCGCCGCGGAGGTGCCTGTGTGCAATCCTGTCCCTGATCCTGTCCCTGCATCATCTTGCACCAGCAGGGATGCCTACGTCCAGACCCGTTTTCAGGCAGGGGATGAGCTCACGTCAACTGGCCTTCCTCTGCCTGCGGACGTGGCTATCCGGGTCTGGGTTGAGCCTGTCCTGGCTGGTGTGGCGTTGCGTCAACGGGCCATGCGAGGTGACCTGCAGTCTTTTCATGAGGAGACTGCACGTCATCTCGAATGGCTCGTTGACCATGTCAGCCTGCTGGGACAGGTCATCCAGGCCGGATTCCTCCGTCTGATGGGGCTTGCTACGACCCCCTCCTCAACTGGACCAGCTACGCGCCAGTCGTCCTCCGTGCCATCTTCCCACCCATCAGTCACCTGGGTGCCCTGTGGAGCTGCCTCTGACGGTGCGGCCAGGCTGGTGGAGGAGGCATCCCTGCCACAGTCGGGAGTCGGACGTCCAGCAGGGGTGGCCATATCTACGACTGCACCCCAGCCAGCGGAGGATGTGCAGGCAGCAGGAGGCAGTGCACGGGCAGAGGCACAGCAGCAGCAGCAATGTGGTGGGAGCCATGAAGGCTCGGGGCCTTCAACATCGGAGGGTTAGGCATCGGTCGGAGGGCAGGAGGACCCAGGACAGAGAGTGTCTTCCGTGTGGCAGCGGTTGGGCCACACCATAGATGCGGAGCGGCAGCGGGCGGAAGAGGCACGGCTCACAATGGTCAGGGCGGAGAACTCCATGCGGAGGGCCCTGAGGCGGGCCGAGTGCCTCGAGGCAATCCGCAGGGGTTTGGAGGTGGACACGTCGACGGCCCTGCGGACCCTCGGGGCCATGGAGGAGGACCGCCTCCGGGACATTGAGGAGGAGTTTGATGATGCCCTGGCCCGGGACATCCACAAGTGAGCCGTGAAACTAGCCCGCTGCCCTTGTACATAGTTATGTAGGTAGTGTTAGGTTTCATTTTTGTTTTGATTTTATTTGGACCTTTCGGACATTGGCCACATTTTTGTATATAGTTTATTTTATTAGTTAGTGTAGTTAGATAGGTTTCCTTTCTTTTGTTGGGATAATGGACCCTGGCTTGTTCCCATGTACATAGTTCACTGTTGGATTGTATTTATTTTTTCACATTTTAACCATGGAGCAATGGCTTTCTTTTTTATTTCCCATTGGATTTTGTTTTGTGGACATTGACTTTGGACAACATTACTTTGGAATTTTATTTTTGGTTTTGCTTTTTTTCACGGACATGCTTCTTTTAATTTTTGTACATTCACATTTCTGTTTCTTCATTTTTGATTCTATTTATGTTTCCTTTAATACATATTTTTTTTGGTGAACTTCAATGTGTGGTATCTCATTGGTTTCATGCATTTCATGATATGTGTTTTGAGATTCACTGACACCCATTGGGTGTATGTGAGGGAAATGTGTTTGTTTCGGAACTTGCAATTGGTGTTCTGTGATGTAATTGCAAATTATGGGTGGGTGGATGCAATACTCGGGTGGGTGTTTTGCATTTGGAGGCTGACCATAGGGACCAGGGATCTAGATTGTGATGACATGTTGGCTGGGGAACATGAGTTGCACATGGGTGGGGGCCTGCTGGCAGGTGCCCCACAGTGCTGGGGGGTGGGGGTGGTGGGGAACATGAGTTGGACATGGGTGGGGGCCTGGTGGAGGCTGCCCCTGGTGGCTGGGGGGTGGGGGTGCTGGGAGACATGGGTGGGGGCCTGGTGGAGGCTGCCCCTGCACTGCTGGGGGGTGGGGGTGGTGGGAGACATGGGTGGGGGCCTGGTGGAGGCTGCCCCTGGTGGCTGGGGGGTGGGGGTGCTGGGAGACATAGGTGGGGGCCTGGTGGAGGCTGCCCCTGCACTGCTGAGGGGGTGGTGGGGTGGGAGACATGGGTGGGGGCCTGCTGGAGGCTGCCCCTGCACTGCTGGGGGGTGGGGGTGGTGGGGAACATGAGTTGGACGTGGGTGGGGGCCTGCTGGCAGGTGCCCCACAGTGCTGGGGGGTGGGGGTGGTGGGAGACATGGGTGGGGGCCTGGTGGAGGCTGCCCCTGGTGGCTGGGGGTTGGGGGTGGTGGGAGACATGGGTGGGGGCCTGGTGGAGGCTGCCCCTGGTGGCTGGGGGGTGGGGGTAGTGGGAGACATGGGTGGGGGCCTGGTGGAGGCTGCCCCTGCACTGCTGGGGGGTGGGGGTGGTGGGAGACATGGGTGGGGGCCTGGTGGAGGCTGCCCCTGGTGGCTGGGGGGTGGGGGTGGTGGGAGACATGGGTGGGGGCCTGGTGGAGGCTGCCCCTGGTGGCTGGGGGGTGGGGGTGCTGGGAGACATGGGTGGGGGCCTGGTGGAGGCTGCCCCTGCACTGCTGGGGGGTGGGGTGGTGGGAGACATGGGTGGGGGCCTGCTGGAGGCTGCCCCTGCACTGCTGGGGGGTGGGGGTGGTGGGGAACATGCGTTGGACATGGGTGGGGGCCTGCTGGCAGGTGCCCCACAGTGCAGGGGGGTGGGGGTGGTGGGAGACATGGGTGGGGGCCTGGTGGAGGCTGCCCCTGCACTGCTGGGGGGTGGGGGTGGTGGGAGACATGGGTGGGGTTCTGGTGGTGGGTGCCCCTGCACTGCTGGGGGGTGGGGGTGGTGGGAGAGATGGGTGGGGGCCTGCTGGCAGGTGCCCCACAGTGCTGGGTGGTGGGGGTGCTGGGAGACATGGGTGGGGGCCTGGTGGTGGGTGCCCCTGGTGGCTGGGGGGTGGGGGTGCTGGGAAACATGGGTGGGGGCATGGTGGTGGGTGCCCCTGCACTGCTGGGGGGTGAGGGTGCTGGGAGACATGGGTGGGAGCCTGCTGGAGGCTGCCCCTGCACTGCTGGGGGGTGGGGGTGGTGGGGAACATGGGTGGGGGCCTGGTGGAGGCTGCCCCTGGTGGCTGGGGGTGGGGGTGCTGGGAGACATGGGTGGGGGCCTTGTGGTGGGTGCCCCCGGTGGCTGGGGGGTGGGGGTGGTGGGAGACATGGGTGTTGGCCTGGTGGAGGCTGCCCCTGGTGGCTGGGGGGTGTGGGTGGTGGGAGACATGGGTGGGGGCCTGGTCGAGGCTGCCCCTGCACTGCTGGGGGGTGGGGGTGGTGGGAGACATGGGTGGGGGCCTGGTGGAGGCTGCCCCTGGTGGCTGGGGGTGCAGGGGGACATGCGTTGGTGGGCAGTAGTGCAAGTTGACATGTGGGTTGGCTGGGGGGCATGGCCATGGTGGATGGTGTGCCTCCAGGACATGTGCAGGGTAGGCCCCTGTGGTGTGAGCCACCTGCAGGGGCCGTGGAGGGTGTAGAGGGAACACCTGGGAGGACCCACATGTGCAATTCACGTGTGGTGCTCCCCGCGCACCCCTGTAATACACGTACCCTGATGGAATTGCGTGTGGAACTTCCCGTGCACCCCTGAAATACACGTACCCTGCTGATGTCGCGTGTGAAACTTCCCCCGCACCACGAAATATACGTACCCTGATGAGATCGTGTGTGGAACTTCCCGCGCACCCCTGAAATACACGTGCCCTGCTGATGTCGCGTGTGAAACTTCCCCCGCACCCCAAAATACACGTACCATGATGAAATCGCGTGTGGAAATTTCCGCGCACCCCTGAAATACACGTACCCTGCTGCAATCGCGTGTGGCACTTCCCGCGCACCCCTGAGATACGCGTACCGTGCTCGCACAGGCCCAATCGCGTGTGGAATTTCCTGCGCACCCCTGAAATACACGTACCCTGCTGAAATCGCATGTGGCACTTCCCGCGCACCCCTGAGATACGCGTACCGTGCTCGCACGGGCCCAATCGCGTGTGGAATTTCCTGCGCACCCCTGAAATACACGTACCCTGCTGAAATCGCGTGTGGCACTTCCCGCGCACCCCTGAGATACGCGTACCCTGCGGAAATTGCGTGTGGAACTTCCCGCGCACCCCTGAAATACGCGTACCCTGCTCGCATGGGGCCAATCGCGTGAGGTACTTCCCGCGCACCCCAGTGATACACGTAGCCCGCTTGCCGTGCTGGTACAGGGTTAGCGCAGCCCTTTGCGCTGGATTGGGTATATTGATGGCTTTTCCCTGCGCGAGAGGCGTTCTTGGGGGCGTAACTGGCGCTGCTGCAGGGTCGCTGCGCCACTGTGCGCCACGGCTGGTTTTGGTGGCTGGAATCCATGAATACGCTGTGCGCGGAAATGGATTTTAGCGCACGCGGCTGGCGCAGGGATTCGCACGCGCACACTGTGCGCCAGCCGCGTGCGCCACTTGTGCGCTGAGTTCTATGAATTACCCCCTTAATCTTCACGGCAACTGCGATAGGCCCTTTTCTTTGCTGAGTATGATTTCATTATCACGTTCCGACCAGGAGTACGAAATGGCAAAGCCGACGCTTTGTCTCGAATTGGAAATGGTGAAGAGGCCTATGTTACTCCAGTTCCAGTTGACATCATTGCTGGGGAAAAAGTGCTTGGTGTAATTAGCACCTCGGATTCATCTTTCGAAGACCTGAGAGCAGAAGTTAAGAGTAGCATGACTCTGGATGAACTGCAATAATGGGCGAATAAAAAACCTCAATGCTGTATTCAGAATAACTTACCTTTCTTTCAAGGACACCTATACTTACCTACTAAAAAACTACAGACTCAGGTATTTGCTAACTACCATGGCTCCTTAATATAAGGCTTCCCAGGGGTGACCAAGACTATGGAAAAGATCAGGAGATTCTATTGGTGGCCAACTTGGCGCAAGGATGTGGTTCAATTTATTCAAACTTGTGGGAATTGTGCACAAAACAAGACTCTGAAAAAATAACCTGAAGGTCTCCTTCAACCCTTGGCGGTGCTGCCCAATCCTTGGCATACCCTTTCTATGGATTTCATCACTGATCTACCCCCATCCGAAGGATTTGATACCATTTTGGTAGTGGTAGACTTATTTTCTAAAATGGCTCATTTTGTGGCTCTAAAAGGGCTTCCCACAGCATCAGTTTTGGCAAAAACCTTTCTAGAAAACATTGTTAAGCTACATGGATTTCCTTCACTTGTGATATCTGATCGAGGAACTCAATTTGTCTCGAGATTCTGGAGGAAATGTTTTGCGTTGGCCAAGAATGATGTGCGATTGCCCACCAGTCACCACCCACAAACTGATGGGTAAACTGAGCACACAAATCAGACATTGGAGCAGTATTTGAAATGTATGCTTCATCAGACAGACAACTCATGGTTGGACACATTGTGGGTGGCAGAATATGCCTACAACCATTCAGTGCATTCGTCCATGGGGCACACCCCCTTCTACACTTTGCATGCTCGACACCCTCAAACCTGTTTACGATCCTTCGGAACCTTTGGAAATACAAGCAGTCAAAACTCTGCACGACAATATTTCTACAGCAATAGAAAAAGCACAAGTTTGTTTGTCCACAGCCAAAGACTCTCAAAAGAAGTTTGCTGAACGCCATCGGAGTGACACTCCAGAATTTCAAGTGGGGGACTCGGTATGGTTGGCCTCACGAAACCTTGCTTTGAAAGGGTCCAAGAAATGTCTTCCCAGGTTTTTGGGTCCGTTTACCATTGAAGCTGTTATCAACCCTGTGGCAATGAAATTGGCACTCCCGAAGAAGATGAGAATTCATCCGGTGTTCCATGTTTCATTGTTAGAACCAGTTAGTCCAAATACTCGAGTTCAATGAGCTCCAGAACCAGTAGAATTGGAAGGTGATCAACCAGAGTTTGAAGTTAAAGGAATTTTGGATTCCAAGGTGGTGCGGTGCAAGTTATTCTATCTGGTAGACTAGAAGGGTTATGGACCGCACGACAGAACATGGGAACCCTTAGAAAACATTCATGCCCCTAGGTTGTTAAAAGCCTTTCATCAGAATCTCCCCTGCAAACCAGGGAAAGGGACTTTGAACCTGGGAGGGGCCTTGGGGGGGGGGAATACTGTCATGATAACTGGCAAGTTTCCTAGTTATGTTCACCCAAAGAGGTTGTCATAGAGTTGGTCATTAGCCTGGCAATATTGGGTTACTGCTCAAGCTAGGTCCTTAACTGGGATATTCAATGTATATATATATATTACTTTCGGGTTCCCCTAACATGGCTGCCAGCTAATTGCCCGGGGTTTAGCTTTGTAGGTCTATGCATTGAACTTTGTTCCCTTTATTAGCCCCGCCCCCTGGAGGTCCGCGCTTCACGTTCATTCTGCAGCCGCAGTGCAACGCTTACTGTGGTTCCTGTATTCTCTTCAGAACTCTTAGTCACAGCTTGTTTAGAATTCCCTTAATCCACCTAGTTCATTATTTTTCCCCATTTTCCATTCCCCTGGATTTCCCATTCATTCAGCCCCCCGTTCCCATTTACCTCAAATAATCCAGTCTGAAGCGTTCCTGTCAGACGCGCTGCGACCAAATCTTCCCTAAGGCGTTTTAGCTCGGAGCGGCATCAGAATTCCTCCGTCCGGTTTTCACGCAAGTAACAAGTTTCCTGTTAGCATAATAGTTGATGATTTTTTCTGAGTGTTTTCTCCTGTGAACTTTACCTTACTGTAGTCACAGTTCCGTTTTTAGGAGTCACTGAGTGCCGCGTATAGTTAGTTTTTTTTCAGTTAAAAGCTAGGGTTTTAGCAATAACCCAATAATAATTCATTCTATGAATAAAACTAAGTTTTCAGTTCTTGTTAACTGCATATTACGTACTTCAGTCGCAAGTCTCATTTAAACACTTACTGTCTCTAGGGAAAGAATTATTTCTTGTTTTTTTTTCCACATACTTTTTCTTGCCCATTGGATGAGAACATTTCCACAATCATTCTTCAGAACTTGCGCCCCGGCACCAGAGCAGGATGGAGAGCTCATTAATAAAAAATCACAGGTGAGCGGTTCCATCATATTACAGAGAATTCCTCTTTTGGACATTCAAAACATTAAGGCATTGTATTAAAAGGTTGAAGGTCATAAGGGTTTAAGGAATTAAAGTCACTGTCCAATTATTACAGCATCCATCTGACTGTGCTCATTTAAGAAAACCTTCACAATTCCCGCACCTGTCCAGGGCGCTTCTGCGGAGTCCAGGTAAGCGTTACAAGCATAGACATATTACTATACTATTACTATACTTTGTGTTGCCAGTGGCCATGCCCCCAAGAATCTGGCCACTGGCAAAAACCACCACAATAGAATTAAACCAAATAACAAGTACATACAATACACCTTGAAATAACAAGACTCGCACTGAACGCCCTGCAATCGAAATGATGTCTGCGGACATTAAAAATGATTGTGGACTTGTTAGCACCTGTACACCTTTTTTTCACCCATACAAACAGCTCCATGTCAGCTTCATTCCACTCCCCCACCCTTTCCAGGCCCTCTTTTGGCCACCAAATAATCCCAAATGTGTTTTCCAGACTTTTTTCTCACTGCGCTGTTCGAGGTCAGCGGTGATGTCCACTGACTTGGCGGCATCTGCAAACCCTTTTTTCACCTATAAAACAGCTCCATAGCAAGTCTTTTCTTTGTTGTGTGTAGTAAAGATGGCTGTGGCTATGGCTATGAAGAAGCAGAGTTTGTGGATGGTGGGATATTCATGGATCCATTCATTGAAAGTTTATACTGAATCTCGTGGCATCTCTGCTACTACTGGATTGGAAGAAGTGGAAGTTTCGTGGTATGCAGATTGTGAATTAAAGTGGGTGACTTTATTACCATTCTGTGAGAGTATGGTTCACTTTAAACATCCAGATAGTATTATTGTGCATTGTGAGGGCAGCATTTTTGGCTATGTGACTGCCGGATCTTTTCAGTATCCCATGAAGGATATGTTGAAAAGCCTAATGGAACTGTTTCCAGCTGCCAAGATTATTTTTTGTGAAATCCATGAAAGTCAAATATGGAGACGTCCAAACTTGTTTTGTTCTGAAATTAATGTAGCAAGACAGCATGTCAATAAAGGTATATGTGCTTTTTAATTTGGTTTAGGAATGTCAACTTTTGACAATGGAAATATCAAGTTGGATGGTGTAAATATTTTTAGAGGAGATGTAATGGATATGACTAATGTCAGAAATACGATTTTTCTTTTGAATATCCAAAATGCACTGAATTTATTTTGTGAACTTGTGAAATATGTTGTGAAGTAGTTTTTTAGCAGTTGTAGTAAATAAAAAACAAAAACAGAAAAAAATGTAAGCTATTTTTGTGAAAGTTAGACAAAATAATTAAGTTCAGTAGAACATTTGTTTGTGCAGTATATAAAACCCCCAAAAAATACAAAAGGTTCTTTAAAGAGCCACCATTTCTGAAAAGAAAAACAAGTTAATTGATTTTATTTCCCACACCCCACGGCTGGAATTTTCCATAATACAACTAACAGTAGAACTACAAGTAAACGCAATAATCAAGAAAAGCTTCTTCCTCCTACACACTGTGAAAAGGATCCTACCATTCCTCTCTTTCACTCCCAAAACACTTACCATCATCACCCTCATGTCCAGAATAGAGTATGCCAAGAGCCTATACCTCGGAAAGCTGAAACATCTGCTGAAGAAATTACAACATATCCAAAAGGCTGCAGCCAGAATTCTCCTCAGACTACCACGAAGGGACCACATCACCCCAGCGTTAAAAAGGCTACCTTGGCTGCCAATCAAACAATGAATTCAAAACAATGTTCATAACGCACAGAGCAATCCATGGCAAAGGAGCAGGATTCCTACAAAAGAAAATCATTCACCTACGGACAAGAACACTCAGATCAAGCAACGACAACCTCCTGGAACCAAAACCATACACCCTCACAAAAGAAATACGCAATACGAAGGATCACCTACGATTCAGAAAATTACTTAAACACTGGCTCTTCACCTCAGAATCAGATGGGAACAACTAGAAAAACAAACACACAACTGGAAATAGAACATGCCTTAACAAGCGTACATGGAAGGAATACACCATTGAGGGAGGGAGCCAAGGAAAGACCAACTCCAAACAAAACCCCACGTTAGGGATCATCCAAGGGACAGGCACCATAACTGTAGACGAGGGAGCATTAACCAATAATGGGCATCCAGAAGGCCTCATAGCACAAGTGTTTCGGAGGGTGGGGGCCCCATCCTCAGAGTTCGGGGAGGCAATAGCAGGCACACCCTTGACAAACTAAAAGCAAACCCTTCGAACCACACCCATCTCAACCCAAAGGTGGGGGAGGTTGTCACCACATTCCTGCCCACAGACTGCCAGACAGATACTGAGTCAAAACACCACTATGCACAGAGAATGACCGAAGAATGACCCACCACTAAATGCCCCAAAGCATTGCATGGACAGTGATGCTTAGCACAGATGTCCGAAGCAATGAGGTAAGAAAAGCCCCACTAACCAAACAAGTAAAACCTCAACTTCTGCATACACCTCTGAAACGCTAAACAAACGCTGCCGTATCTTTGCACAGCAATTCACATGCACTTCACTATACCACAACAACAAAACAAACCACACATATTCCAGGACAACAGCACATGGAGGCCTACATGGAGGCCTACTGATCTGTAAATCCACCCAGGCTCAGCGAACAGTGTGAATCGAACTGGAGGTGTCAACAGGACATCACAAATCTTGCTCTACCTTTTCCCGCTACGCCCTATTAACCCATCCCTCTGATCCCTCTTGCCTTTCAGAGCCACCAGAACCCCAGGGGATCACTCCAGAGGTGTTAGTGCATGGTATAAATTACCATTAACATTAACATATGTCCGTGGACTATCGTACTGTCCGCAGACTGTGCAGACTGCGAAAGGTTCTGTGATTTTTATTTTTAGTTCTATTTTTTAACTGTGAAAAGTGGGTGCCTAATTTAGGTGGCAGTGTTTCTCGTGCTCCTTGACCACAACCTTGAAAGCACTCTGAAACTGCTCCCCGCTGCAGAGTGGTGTGTCAGAGTACAAACAGAGTGTTCTGACTGTAGAAAGGTAAGGGTCAACAGCGTTCTGTGTGGCATGCGAGGCAGTCGGTGGGATCTTCTGCCCCACAGAATTCTCCCCGAGAAAGGAATAGCCTTTTTAGAGCACCTGTAGTGTTGCAGGAAGGTGGTAACAAAAGAGTACTGCCCAGGTTGTCCATGACTCAGTACGACCCTGCATTCAGCATTGGCAGTCCAAGTTTTTGGTACACCCCCAACAGTCTTAAAAATACATTACACTGATGATTCTTTCTGAGTGCTGGAGGTAGGAACTTCATCTACCACATTTTTCTGTTCCTTGTCATCCTCCTCTGCATCATCACACTTGTTCCCCTGTCCAGGTCCTCCATGTGGTGATGGTGATGGTGGCCCCTGGGAAGGTGGGATGGTCATGACATATGCCATTCTTGAACTCTTGGAAGTCTCCTGTAAGTAGCTCTCAAAAGACACACTCTCCTGGTCTGCCAGATTGACAATGACTAAAAGAAATGGATGGGTCCCTTCACAGGAACCGTCCGCCGCCCTTGCGACTGTCTATGGACTACCGAATTGAAAACAGACCTTAAAAAAAGTTGACGGCTCAACTAAGAATAGGTCCAGCAGCTCTGGAATGGTAAACTTTCAACTAGAAAAATTATAGATTGCCCAAAAATGCAGTTTCAAACCGTCCGCAGTCACGAACACTGTCGGTGGACACAGTGGCACACTGCACAAGCGCAGTGACATGATGACACCACTGGAGTATCTGTGGCTGCGGCTGGTGTCTGTGGACATCAGCGGGCACAAGACGCTGGGTGTATGTGCAGGGATGTCCGCAAAGGATGTGTTGTCTGTGGACTAATTTAAAATGCGTCATGCAAGATCAGCCATGAAACGGGTTCTCTGAATTATCGAGATTTTCGCTGACTATTGATTGGGGTTTTACAAAAGAAATACGAATTTATTACACAATACTATACAAGATATTTATTATAATAGAAAAAAATGCATTTAATTATGAAAGGAATGGGGTATCAGAATGAGAAGCATAAATTGGAGGTTTTGGAATTTCAATAACGTCATCATCTGGGGAGGGAGGGAGAGAAGTTTCATCAAACCGTCTTTGATTTATGTTTTGTGAACTTTATTGGAGTGAGTCCTGGGGCAAGGTGGACAGGTACCAGTAGGAGACTGATAATCAACATTTTGTAATAAAATGAACGTAATTTAAAAGTTCTTTAAAGTCGTTGCTAAGTTCATCCAATTTTGAATATAAGATCATTATTTCATTCTGTATAGTTGGGGTTTGAGATTGTATTTCTGATTTTTGCGTTTCTGTATAATCAATGAGTGTTGTAGTTTCTTCATGCAAACTATATATTATAAGAAAAGAAGAAATTGTTATTTCAATTAGCTCTCCATACATTATAATATTTGTTGATGTTGAAAGATGTATTGTTTACCATTAGAGATGTTATCTTCACTCATTTCTCCTTTGTGCAAGTTTTCTTCTAGCCTCTGAAGTGTGTTTGCCATTTCTGCCATAATAAGAAATGGTGATATTTGTGTATGAGAAATGTTTATATAATGAATGGTAATAATATCTTCGGTTAAGTTGATCAGCTTATAGAAAGATTACTTTTTTGGCAGCTTATAATTTTGGCGTCAATTGACGAATGGTCACCAAAGTTTGCAGGGAGGTGCATGCTGATTGGATGTTTGAAAATGTGAGGTGTGTCATCATTTTAGAAATGGTTGCCATATTGGATGGGCGAATCTTGGCATTTGTCTGCAGACAGTGCAGTGAGGAATAAAAGTTTGTCAAATATATTTTGGGTTATTTTGTGGACGAAGGAGTGCCCGGAAAGGGTGGGGGTGAGGGAATATATATGATATAGAGCTCTTTTGATAGGTGAAAAAAAGCTGTGCAGGTGCTGACGTTTCTGCAATTAATTATTTTGTCCGTGGGATTGGGACGGGGGACCTCGGTGAGTCTTATTATTTGAAGATGTATTGGACATACATGTTATATGAGAAAACAAGGAATTGGGGAAGCCGGATTGCTAGTGTGCTTTAACCTGAGAAGTCAGTCTAATAGCAAGCCGCAGAACTAGTACAGGAAGGTTCTACCCATAACCTCAAATAACTGTATTACAAAATTGTACTAGTTACATGTGCCCAGAATTCTAGATACGTAAAGCAGTTCAAAACTGCATTCTAATATCACACAATTGTCAGTATTGAATTCTTAAGATATGAGTTGGATTTAAGATTTGTTTAATATTCTGACGTTACTGTCCATTCAGCCTGACATTGTAGTACATTCAGCCGACACATGTTTTGACACAGTGTCTTTCTCAAGGCTAACAATGTTAAACACAATGAAAACCAATAATATGTGACCATTAAATATAAATAATAACTGCAATAGATATATGAAAGAGGTACATACCAATAACAGGATGGGTATGCAGATAAGGAGTGCAGACAATATACAGAAGAAACCGAAATTGATATTGAACGGTTCGTTGCCATGATGATCATTATACACAAACAGAATGGGCTGTGTCCCATGAATAACTCATGCCATATACTAGGCTTTGAAATCTTGAAACGTGCTTTTTAATCATAGTTACAAATAAGTGAAGCACCTTAATGCTGATACGTGCATATATATAGCATTCTCTAAATGGGGCCATTTGTTAATTGAGTGAAATGCCCACACCCCTAAGTTGCTGGCTAATAACTATCAAGATAGTCTCTGTTGAGGGTTCCTTAGTACCATGGGAATGTTGCTATAATCCTATGATAATTGTCACCTCTCAGAAATTGCTCTCATCCTTATCAATGAGTGAAGATGCTCTGCAATATCAATTGGAGAAAGTCAAATGTAAAACCTGTTGAGTTTCCCTCTCAAGCTAAAGCTATCTCCAAACACGGGTGTGTTCGGAGACTTACCCCGTTTCATTAGAGTTGCTAGTTAGGTCAGATTGTAGCAGTTTCTCAACTATTCTCCAAACACAGAGAAAAATAGCAGTGTAGATTAGTTCTCAGGTAAGGCCCTATGGTTATCGCTAGAGGAGATAGTAACCTTACCTTACCTTACCTTCTTATGGTGTGTTTCATGTTCAGTTATTTATGAAACCGTAATTGCTGGTGTGGATCAGGTCCTCAAATATAAACCTGTAATCAGCAGGAGTGTCCCATCAGTTGCAATGTTTAGCATGACACTTCCTCTGGATAGCATAACATAACTAGAAACTTGCATTACTAAGTGGTGATCTACATGCACTATACTCATAGCATATGACAAAGGCCAAAGTTACAAACTCACCTAGTTTGGAATTCGATGTCCTGTAGGGAATCATCTCACATGGCAACCCACATGTCTTAGCACACGGGCGCCATTTCAGATTGTTATTTATGTTATTCAGGCCTGCGTGTGGCGTTACAGGCACATTGCGTGTGATGTCACACCCGTCCCGATAAACAAAAAAAATTTGCGGTGCTTCACCGCATTATTATTAGATCCTCCTATGTGCTCTGCCACAGATACAATTCGGCATCAATGTCTTTCTTCAATTACTTGCTGACAGTGTCCACTGTGTCCCGCATTGATGTGTAGCTACTGGAAGAAAATGTCACATATCACTGATGGGCGTCTTGATAATAATGGCTGCTATCTTAGTCACTTGATGTAAATTATTGGCAGAATCAATGCTTGCATAAATTATACAGTATTTTGGGTGCTCCATTTAAACCTTATTTATATAGTACAGATGGAAACCCTGCATTGGAGGGCACGTTGTGTGAACATGTGTTACTTGCATGTGCAGAGACATATCCACTAGTTGTACTGAATTACTCAATAAGAGCAAGCGATGATATGTGAAATTAACATCTGTTACTACACCAATCTATAGAACTTGAATCTTGAAAGGTACATTTTTTTCGGAAGCAAAACAATAAAAATGAATATATAGACTTATAGAACACTCATCAGTAAAATGACCATACATGTTACATAAATCCGATGATGTCAACAAAAAAGAGTAACCCTCATGTGAGTGACAACCCTAAATAGCATTACAAGAAAACATGCATCTTGTGTTCTGAATTGTTTTGTATAAGTAAGAAAACTGCAGATGCAAAAGATTTCTAGAACATTGTTAAGTGGCAGCTGGTGTGTGGAAGTTTAATATGTTGATAGGTTTATATATAGAGTTTTTGGAAGCGATTGGTGGATGGGTCTGTGACTGTTCAAAAGCAGGCAATGAGGGAGTGTTACAAACATAAAAGTAAAAAGAGTATAATGGCTGTCCTGTGTGATGGTATGCATGTGCAATCCGGTTCTTTTAATGATGCTTGGCCTGGAAAGGGGTCTGCAGAGACTGGGGATAGTCATGAAGGTCCGTGGATTTTGGTCCTTATTGTATAGAGAAATGTATTTGAGATAGAAAATTGTTTCTGTGCTTTTTTCTTTTTCTCTAGTATACAATTGTTCATTATTTTCATTAGCATAGTACAAAATGCTAATGGAAATGTTGGAGAATCTTATTGAGTCTAACTACTTTACTGAAAAATGGAATGTAGATGGAGTCTAGGTTTTTTTAGTTCTATTTTTTAACTGTGAAAGGTGGTTACTAAAGGAACCTTTTTTTTGGTGTTGTTTGATTTTGGATTTTTTTTAAAAAGGCCAGGAAGTAAGGTGGGGAGGGAAATGAGGGAAGTGGCACCAACCACAGATATGGAGGGGCGGTTGAACAGGAGAAGATGTTGGGTGTGCATTACATCTAAGGTAGGGGGCAGTGTTTCTCAAGCTCCTTGATTACAGTCTCGAACGCACTTTGAAACTGCTCCCCCCTGCAAAGTGGTGTGTTGCAGTATATACCGAGTGCAGTTGTCTTTGAAAGATATGGATCAACAGCCTCTTTTATTGCTTGCAAGGTAGCTGGTGGGATTTGTGTGAGGTGGAGGAAGACAGCCTACTACTTGCTAAGAAAGGAAAAGCCTTTCTGAGAGCATTGCAGTGGTTGGATTGGGTGTGGCGACGCATGGAGGTGGTCCTGTAGGAGTACTGTCCAGGTAACCCGCAACTGAGAACAACGCACTCAGTGCATTTCACTTTGGGAGCTTTAGCCTTTGGTTCATTCCAACAGTTGTAAATAACTGAAATACCCATGATTCTCTCTTAGTGCTAGCGGTAAGCACTTCCGCTACCTCATCTTCTTGGTCCTCTTCATTGTCTTTGCAAGTACTGCACTTTCGGGACCAAGCCGATGCACCTGTCGCTAATTTGGTGAAAATCCATCCAGCGGTTTGGGCTGTATACGTGAACAATTCTTTTTTCCATTGTGTCTATGGGAAAAACCACAAGTTTTTTCACCTCCCTATAACATTGCCCACCCTTTACAAAACCTCACCAAATTTCGCAGGATCGATCTAACGAGGCCATATACTTTTTTTTGTAAAGTTTCGTGAGGATTCATGCAGGGGGGCGAAGTTATGAGCAACTTAACCATAACTACAGGGCCGCTACCGCAGGCCCTGTAATATATATATCAAGCAACAAAAAGGCCAAAGGACCCACAGCCGCAACAAAAGGATGAGGAAAAGGATCAAGAAAACCACAAGGAGGGGGCAGAGGGGCAACAAGTTCAAACAACAACCCTGCAACAAGATCATTGCGCTCTGGCAACTGAATGAAGATATCAGATTACGCCTTAATGAACAACAAATCATTAATCTATCTGACCATGTGTAGACCCCGGAAGAGACGAAGGTTTTAAAGCTGGGTCTAAACTTTTGTCCACTGGCTGGTTACAACTACATGCAGACAAGATTGGATCTGGATAGTTTTGTACGAAAATTACACTTGAAAAAGTTCTTTGCAACCAATACATACAAAAAGAAAAATAAAAAAACGCTGGAAGATCAAACAGACATTACAATTGCCGATATGGATACTCTCACCACCTTAGTCACATTACAACAGGAAAGTGATAATACTTTGGAAGATGCATCTACAATATCAGAGACTAATAGTTTAGAAACATTAGGTATTTGCACAGACTAGCCACCCAAAAGTAAACTTAAATGTAAATCTAAGTTTAATCCTCTGAGCGCTCAGAACATGAACATTGAAGCGTTCTCGAATGTTGTAATTGATGACTTGAAACAAGAAAGGAGAAACAGCAACAAAAAGTACACTAAAAGTAATCTTACGTGGAAACAACAAAAGGCTCTGTCTGACCTCTGTAAAATGGACAAGTATATAGTGAAACCAGAGGATAAAGGTTGCAATACAGTTATAATGAACAAACAAGATTATGTAAAAGAAGTGTACAGGCAGCTCAATGATCTCAAATGCTATGACAGAATTTCAAAAAATCCCATCCAAGAAATGGAAAACAAAGTTGGGGACTGTCTAACAAAATGGCAAAATATGGGCATCTTAGAGGAGGGAACGGTTACATTTCTTTTTACCAAACACTCAGTTATTCCAACCATATACTACCTCCCCAAAGTCCATAAGAACCCCACTAGTCCTCCAGGGAGACCTATAGTGACACTATGTGGTTCACTCTTTGAAAATATGTCCAGATTTGTGGACGAAGTCCTCTACACTTTTGTCTCAACGCTACCCTCATATGTAAGAGACACCACGGATTTTCTATGTAAAATTGACGAGTTACCCTGGGAACCAACATACTTGTTGGCTACCATAGATGTCGTGTCTCTTTACACGTAAATACAACATGAGGATGGCATAAGGGCTTGTGATGTTTTTCTGAAAACTAGATCTCTCAACCATCTTGAACACACTACAATGATCCTAGAAATGCTTAGACTCTGTTTAGAGAATAATTTATTTCTTTTTAACAATTTCGTCAAACCCAGGGCACCGCCATGGGAGCAACATTTGAACCATTGTATGTTAATCTCATGCTGGGCAACTGGGAAAAATCAATTGTATGGAGAGAAGAAAATGAAATTTTCACTGATAAAATAATACTATGGCTACGTTATATCGACAACCTTTTTATTATTTGGAATGGTACCGCTCAATCATGGCAAGAATTTGTAAAATTCTTGAACATCAACAAACTGAATTTACAATTCACAGAACAACATAGTGCGCATGATATTGTGTTTCTTGACGTAAAAATCAAAATTGTCAACCAAAAATTGGGATGTGAACTTCATAGAAAAATCACTGGTGCAAATGTGCTGTTACACGCGGATAGTGCCCATCCTAAGAGTCTTTTATGGTTCATTCCTTATGGCAAATTCATTCGCATAAGAAGAAACTGCAGTAATATTGTAGATGTTGACACAGCATGCCAAGCCACAGCTCAACATTTTCTACATCAAAGGTTACCCCAAAGAAGTTATTGAAAGATCCTATCTTAAAGCCCGGGAAATGAACAGACAGGACTTGTTGATGATATCCAAATCTGCACTTAAAGAGAGTACAGAAGAAAGTACTATCAGACTAATTCTAACCTTTGGAAGCTACTCACTAAAGATACGCAATATCATCAACAAATATTAGAATGTTTTTGACAGCAGATAATGATTTGGGTAACATTTTATGCAAACATCCAGATATAACGTTCCGTAAGAGTACATCCATCAAAGATCTGGTAGTACAAAGTTACATGGCTTCTGACCACACCAAAAAAGGCAATAATTGGCTCTCAGGGGTGAGTGATGGCTTTTTTAAGTGCAGAAAATGCAAACTTTGTAAATATGCTTTTAATTGTAACAGCTACACTCGCCCCATTCTCAAAACACCCATGCAAATTAAGGGTAAAATCAATTATGAGTCTGAGCTATTGGCATACGTTTTAACATGTCCTGCAACAAGTGGTATGTGGGCAGTACAAAGTGTAAATTAAAGGTGCAGATTTTGCAGCATATTAGAGCTATCACCAATAAGGACCACACATACCCTATGGCTAAACACTTTTCTGAGTTCCATGATGGTGATCCTAAGAATTGAGACAAGAAGAGACGAAATATATAATTGACTTTGAAAGCAAATATCCAAAAGGACATAATATAGATGAGGAATTATACACATTTCTGAGTGTTTAGATAATATACTTATTCTCTCTTCTACATGACAGTGTCCCCCTACCTCTTTTTTAATTTGCGTTTTGTCATTTTTTGACATCTCATGCTTGCTTTTCTGAAATAATAACAGGTATATTGGTCTGTTGATTGTTATATTTTCTGTTTTTTTCTATTGGTCTTATTTCTTGATCCTTCTTTAGACCTGAATCTATTCTTCTCTTTTACAACCTCTTTTCTGGTAAGGGTCTCATGTTTTTTCTCTCTTTTTCACTCTTTTTTCAATGTATTGTTTATCACATGTGACTCACATTGACACTAACATTTAAGATCTCAGGCTATATTTCCTGCTTTATTTTTACAAGCTGCATACCTGTTAGGTAATATGGCTAATAGTTCTCTCCTTCGTGTGTGCATCAGGACATAGCTAGATGGGTCTTTGTAGTATCTAAAAATTGCCGTCCTGTTAAAATCCTGTTCTAAGCACTTTATTTCGTGGTGGATATATTAGTATTCACTAATACAGGATGGGAAAAGATTGACTACACAAATTAATGATTCTGTATCCCCATTTTGGTAATTAAGTTGCAAAGTACGAGTGCACAGACATATTGTTTTAATATTCATGATACCCTGATTAATCGACAATGTTATGGATTATCAGTCCTATTGTTTACAAAGATCATGAATATGATCACCATTCTAAAGTTAGGCACTAGCACTTTATTGTATTTTATTGTATAGGAATGTATTTTTGGTGAAACCTTATGTCTGTTTATATCATGCACTGTGCATAGATTTCTTTTACGTTGACAAGTCTGGATGCGGAGATATTAATAATATTTAGTCTAGGTGTATGCATGGTTGAGATTCCATTACGGACATAACCAGCATATTCTGATTAAATTTATTCTCACCCATGCATGCAGCTACTTACCTACTTTTACATCTATATTTATGGTATGCATTGTAAGCAAACTGAACCCGTTCCAAAATGGCCATCTGCGTTTACAAATGGCCAGTAAGTCACCTCTTCACTGTTTTGTATTTACTTTGAGTGTTTAAATTTCGGCTCCAACAACTGGGAGGAGCAACTGTGAACATGCGTCTGTCAGGCTCTTACTTCTTGGGAAGCCTTTGTTTTTAACCGTCATGATTTGACTGAATAAAACTTTTTTCTACTTTTGCATATTTTTGCAAGTGCGGTTTATTTTAGAGTTTCTGAAGCTTCATTTTCGGCATATTGCAGCTGTGGATTGGTGCCATTTCGGAGTGTTGGGAGTGCAGCTCCAAACAGTGGAAGCTTTTTTTGCCCCATCTTGTAATATATATATATATATATATCTATATATATATATATATATATATATATATATATATATATATATATATGTATATATATATATATTCAACGAAAAAACTTTGTTAAAGGGATGTCATGAGTAAGTTGCACTAATAAAAACCTGTAAAATTCAATGAAAAAACTTTGTTAAAGGGACGTTATTGTTAAAAGTAAAACCGAAAAACCCCAGAAATTCACAAGTTATGGTAAACTCAGCAACCATAACTCACACTATCACCGTGCACTGCTAAGAATAACACCCAGGACATAAAAGATCACATCACAAATGTCATTGATGACATCAGTGATGACATCACATATCTGGGCCACATTTTTGTTCACTAACATATATAGGCAAGGTGGTTTTGTTCACTGACAGTCAGAATATTAAAATTGAAAAGGTGCTATATATCTAGACATTAACCTTGTCATATGTTCTTAAAGTACTTTCCTTAGGGTTTGGTCTAAGGTCATGGTGCACATACATGGGGAAATGAGCAGGCCTCAAACACACAAATCATTTGTATATATGAAGATAAAGTTTAATGATATCAACATTTTCTGATGACGCTGTTTCTTTCTTCCTTACTTTAGTTTCCCTGAATGTGCCTCTGATTAGTATGCATTGAGGTTCTTCAGATGGATTTTTTGTACTAGCACAAGTGTTGTCAATCTTGAATTGTTCGCTAGTTATTACATGTTTAACATTACTCAAAGCTCTGATAAGGTAGCATTCATTATTGTACTATCCGAAATTACTAGACTATAAATATTGTACTTTTATGGTGCATGCTGCAGTCATTGCCTATGTTTATATATGATTAGGTTTCTGTATTAACAACAACACTCCAATACTATGATTTTAGATGAGTACATTCTTTAATAGATTAAGTAGTTCATGATAGGTCTCCCGATCACCCCTGACATCGTTTTACCAACAATATAAACACAACCCCTTGTAGGAACTTAACATCAAAATTAATTTCACATGTGATGTTATCAGTGATATCATCAATGACATTTGTGATGTCATCTTTGATGTCTTGGGTGTTAGTCTTAGCAGTGCACGGTGGTGGCATGAGTTATGGTTGCTTAGCTTACCATAACTGGTGAATTTCTAAGGGTTTTTGGTTTTATTTGTAACCATAACGTCCCTTTAATAAAGTTTTTTCATTGAATTTCATAGGTTTTTATTAGTGCAACTTAACCATAACATCCCTTTAGCAAGTTTTTTTTCAGTGAATTTCATGGGTTTTTACCAGTGCATGTTATTTTCCTACAACTTACTTATATCATACTTACCCAATATAGCAATATTTGTGCCCAATTTACAAAGTGTCACCTTAAAACACTGCCATTTTCCACCTTCTAGCATCATTTTTAACTCTTCTATACACTTTGTGCAACTATTCTAACTGATTTTGCATCCATAGATGTCTACGAACATCTGACTTCATTGCGGACCTTCCAGACAGTGCCACATGACCATACGCTAGCGCGCAGCATGATGACGTGTCCAAGAACCCGTCTGCACTTCGCGATAAGATCTGTGCTTCGCGAACAGTTCGGAACTACATATTCTACTGATCTACGAACTTTCAACTTCAAAATTTCCCTTTCACAGCTCCTACACCTATTCCTACTCATTATCCATTAACAATCTAGTACACAGTACATACTTGGAAACATTTTAGCAAAACTGCTATTTATCTTAAAAATGGCATCAGCTAATGCCATCCCTCCTCCCCAAGAGCTAACATCACCACAAGTGGGAGGACCTTCAAAACAAAAAAAGAGCAGTACTTCCTAGACAATGAAGAGGACCAAGAAGATGCGGTAGAGGAAGTGCCTACCTCTAGCACCCGGAGAGAATCATGGGTGTGGCAGTTCTTTACCACTGTTGGGAATGTACAAAAGGCTAAAGCTACCAAAGTAAAATGTACTGAGTGCAACTTTGTCTTCAGTCGCGGACTCCCTGGACAGTAATCCTACGGGACCACCTCCATGTACTGCCACACCAAATCCAATGACTGCAATGCTCTCAGAAAGGTTGTTCCTTTCTTAGCAAGTAGGAGGATGTCTTCCTCCACCTCCTCTTCCTCAACCAATACTGTAACCACACAGCCTACTTCTGTGGGACACAAAATCCCACCAGCTACCTTGTAAGCAACAAAAGAGGCTCTTGGTCAATTTTTTCGAAGACAACAGTCCTCTGTACATTCTACAACAAAACATTCTGCAGAGGGAAGCACTTTCAAAGTGCTTTTGAAACTGTAATCCAGGAGCATGAGAAATACTGCCCCCTACCGTAGAAATAACACAGGCGCCACATTTTCCTCTGTCCACCTGTCCCTCCATATTAGCGTTTGATGCCTCTTCCCTCATTTCCCTCCACACCATTCGTTCTAAGCTCTCCTGCCAAATAATAAAAAATACATCCAAAAACAACAAAAGAAATGTTCCTTTAGGAACCACCGTTCACAGTTAAAAAATATAACTAAAAAAAACATATAGACTTCATCTACTTTACATTTCTCAGTAAAGTACATATACTCAATAAGATTTTCCAACATTTCCATTTGCATTTTGTGTTATGCTAATGGGAATATTGTGGCGTTCATCCCCCGTTCCAGGTACTGGAACGGTGGATACTGGCCCAGCAGCCCAAGTTATCAGCCCAAGCAAAGCAAGGGTGCATAACGAGGTCTCCGGACCATTATCACCCCATTTCAGACCCTGTAATGAGGGATGAAGGCCATTAGCACCCTAGGTTCCCAAAGCGGGAACCCGGGGTGCTAAAAAAGGATTTTTCTTCCTACACCGGACACCTCCAGCGTCCCGGTGTAGGAAGGAAAATCCTTTTCCAAAATGGCCACCGTAGAAAAGGAAGGTGGGGTTCCATACAGGGCTCCTCTTCGCTTTCCATGGCAGCCTGCAGAAGGCGAAGAGAGAACCCTATAACCATATTAATACCAGCACATTTTTCTTCCCTTTTTCAAACCTATCCCAATTTCGAACAACTTTACCACAAAGCCGGTCCCAGGTGGACATGGCCACTTTAACCCCATGTGTTGTCCCTTGTGATCATGGCCAGTAGCCAGATTGTCCGGATCATTACCCTATTCCATGACCCGGACAATCTGGCCACTGCCCATGGCTACCGACTATGCCTCAGTCACCAAAAAGGTATATCACAATTTTTTGTACCTACATTATGACACTTGTTCAAAAATAAAACACGGGCACATTTGAAAAACCATGCTTTCAGATCCTTGCCAATGCTCCTTGCATAAGTTTGCTGGAAATCCACCCATGTTTTATTTTTTCAAAAGTGTCAAATGTATGCACATACAATAGTCGTATAACCTAGCCCACACTTGACAAAATCCATTCAGACTTTATGAAAACATTTATATCTAGATCTAAAATCTTTTTGCAAACATTTGTGTAGATTCGTCAAATTGCACCACATTTATAAGCCTTTACAATATTTTTGGACCCACCTCTAATTTTGCCTCCTCTTGACAAAATCCCGCCAAACATTACAAAAACATGTATATCTAGATCTCTAATGTTTTTGCACACTTTTGTGTAGATTCGTCAAATGGCACCCCATTTCTAAGCCTATCAAGTAATTTGGGACCCCATCTAATTTGACCTCCTCTTGACAGAATCCCACCAAACTTTGCAGAAACATTTAAATCTAGATCTATAATCTATTTACAAACCTTTGTGTAGATCCATCAAATGGCATCACATTTATAAGCCTTTAAAATCATTTGGGATCCTGCCTCTAATTTTGCCCCCTCTTTTCAAAATCCCACCAAACTTCAGAAAATCATGTATACCTAGATCTTTTATCAGTTCCCCAACTTAAGTGTAGATTCATCAAATGGCACCTCATTTATAAGCCTTTATCTTATTTTTGGGACCCCTCCCTCTAATTTTGCCCCCCTCTTGACAGAATCCCACCAGACTTTGCAGACACGTTTGGAATCCAGTCAAGAATATAAATGCAAAATGTCATGCAGTTTAATTAAGTGGCGCCAAAGTTATAAGCCATCCAAGAACTGCTTTTCACCAACCCTGTAATGCAGAGGTGTCCGCGAACTTCACAGGACTGTTTGTGAATATTCCGCACTGTTTGCGGATTTTCGCAGCAAAAAACACCTGTTTTTTTCTTTCTTGCAGCCATATCCCATCCCATCCTTATCACCCGTCACCTCCCCAGAGATAATTTGATAAGTTTGACAAGTGCAATGTTGTGTTTTTTAATATGTTTTTAATGCGATGTCCGCCGACACCGGCCGCTGTCCGCGAATCCAAGATGGCGTGCGTTTCAAGAAATCTGATGCACTGCACGCTTTACACCATCCAATCAGTGCGTGCGTCCGATGTCTGCGACACCACGTTGCCCTATAAGCCAAAAGAGAGTCCTCTCCGTGGACCGAACAGGGAAGTGAGTCCACGCACAGGACACAGATATCACACATTTTTTTTACTTACATTTTGGTCATTTAAAAAAAAAAATACTGGACGGATTTACACCAAATTAACAAAAGCACGCTTTTGGGACAAAACTGCCGCTCCTGCTGCAAATCTGGTGAAAATCCGTCCAGCTGTTTGGGCTGTAGGCGTGAGCAAAGTTTTTCTCCATTCAGTCTATGAAAATAAAAGACATTTTGGATCCCCCTATAACTTTGCCCCCCCCCTTGACGAAACTTCACCAAACCTGCATTAGAATTCAGAGTGGGCCATGTACCTTTTTTGCAACGTTTGGTGAGGATTCGTCCAGGCGGAGCAAAGTTATAAGCTCCCCAAAAAGTGCTCTTCCTATGAGTTTAGCAACTTAACCATAACTACTGAGCCACTACCACAGGCTCAGTTATTATATATATATATTTGTATTTGTATTTGTTTGTATTTGTTTTATTTGTATAGCGCAAACCAGGCCCCGAGGCTACCGGGCGCATAACTTAGCAGCAATGGTTACATAGTATAACAACATATCAAGTAACATTTAAATTGACATAGTAATCAGCAGCATTGATATTTTGTACATATACAATATCTATATATATATATACATATATATATATTTATATTTATATACATTTAGTTCAGTTCATTTGTACTGTGCCAGCCAAGGGTTGAAGAGAATGCTGATCCAGAAGAAAACTACAAGTCAATACCGTAATTAGGCTAACAAAGTAATTTATTTTGCATATTTGCAAGCTTTCGTGGAATGTCGCCACTTCCTCAAGCAGAGATGAAATTAGGCATTTGTAAAACATAAGAAGAAGTCCTGACTGGCTCATCAACGCCCATCTCAAACTGTTTAACCTAGGAATATGAAATTTGGAAGGTACATTGTTTTCATGACATAGGCGCCCACTAACGAAGGATTTTTGGAAATTCTATGCCTTATGGGGTGAAAAGGGGCGGCGCATTTTTTTATGAGGCTTCCTATATGTCAAAATTCAAAGATGTTAAGGATTTGAAATTGGTATTTAGATTTTTCTTCAAAAATATAAAACACGTGTTTTACAATTTTCTGAAAATCCAGTTAAGGTAGGTGGAAAAGGGGGGTGAATGTTTTTGGAAAGATACCTATATCTCACAAACCGAAGATATTAGAAAAGTAAAAATTCACATTTTAAATCTTCATTATAAAGTGCTTTCCAAACTGCTTCTAAAAATTGGTAAAAGTGAGTATCTCGCATTTGAGATAAAAATTGTCATCCCTTCCGACCTAGGTACAGCCGTCAATTCCCTAGCAGAGCTCAAATCCCAAATTTACCCTGACATAAAAATCAAATGGAGAAATCTACAGAATGGTTATGTGAGTCGGGCATTTTAACACCAAAGAACAGCATGGCTGCCGTAATCAATAAGATACTTATGAATTATTTTGGAGGAGTCCAAATGGAGTACTAATCTTTAAACTCAGTGGTTTAAAGTAATGACACAGTCCACAGCCCCAATGAGTTCTTGACAACTTTAAATCCTCCTGGTCTTCCTGAATACAAGTGTCTTCTCAAAGTGGAAGCACCTGTGATATTATTGTGGCACCTCAACCCAGCTAAGCTTTGTAACGGCACAAGATTGCGAGTGAAAGCTCTCCACAGAAATGTGATTGAGGCTACGGTGCTAACCAGTGCTGGCCAGGGGGAGTCCTTGTTAATGCCACAAATATCTCTTATACCTTCTGAATATCTGTTTGAATTCAAAAGACTTCAGTTCCTCTTAAAGGTTTGTTTTACCATGACCATCAAAAAATCTCAGGGACAGATTTTAAAGGTAGCAGGGATTGACCTAAGGGAAGGCTGCTTCTTGCATAGGCAGTTTTATGTGGCCTATTCCAGAGTGAGCTCACCTAACTCTCTGGTAATCATAGCACCTGAAGGGAGAACCACTAATATAGTTTACAAAGAAGTACTCAAATAGTTTTTTTGTAGGTTGCAGATGACAAACAAGTAATTTGAATTTTTTGGTCTGTCTCATTATCTGTTTGTAAGTACGACATAAAAAATATTCTGGATGCACACCAATGGAACAGCTATCTTTGTTTTGTAGTCAATTTGCCACGACTAACCTCTGCAATAAACATTGTTTTTTACGTTAAGACATCAACCTGTAAGTTATATTCCATACAGTTAGAGCAAAATATTTGCCTTTTGAAAACCATTGTACCAAATCCCAAAATCCGCGAGCGAAGTCGCGGGCAACAGCTAGCATATATATAAATATATATTACAGAGTCTGCAGTAGCACCCTTGTAGTTATGGTAAAGTGAGCTTTTCCATTGGAAGAGCAATTTTAGGGTGGTTTATTACATTGGCGAATCCACATGAAAGTTTGAAAACAAATATAGGCCTGACTCTATATTCTTTTGCAAAGGTTTGTGTGGTTCTGTGCTTTTGTTGGGAGGGTTAACCAAAGCCATAGGGGCGGTCCCAACATTTTCAAATCCGGATATGTTTGAATGTGAAAAAGATTTTGGTTGTGGCTGCAGTCCGAACCGCTTAAAGGATTTTCACTAGGAGCAGTTGCCTGGTCCCGAAAGCGTGCTTTTGCAAATATGGTGTAAATCTGTACAGCAATTTTTTTTAGAAGTCCAAAAAGTAGCTAAACCAAATTTGTGATATCTTCATCCGGTCTGTGGATCCTCTACCGATTCCGTGTCCGTGCATGACACTGGACCAATCAGAGAGCTGCGTAAAGTTCACAGACATTGCGTAAAAGCGCTGATTGGTCAATTGAGAAACGTGAGGTGCATCAAAACTTATGAAACGGCTGCCGCATGGATCCACAACACCCATAGTCCGTGAACTTCACAGTAAACAAATGATTAATAAAACATAAAATTAAACTTGTCTTACAAATTAAACAACCTCTGGGGAAGTGAGGGGATGAGAATAGATTGAAATATGCTTAGAAAAAGGCACAAACAGGTCATTTCTGTCATCCCCGAAGTCCGCAAACATCTCATATGTTTCTGTGATGTTCACGCATTTGAGAAATGTTTGAGGAGATGTAATTATGGGTAAGTTTGCTTCACATGAGAAGAGCACTTTTTGGGCAGCTTATAACCTTGGCACCATTTGACAAATCTGCACGAAACTTAGCAAACAAAATATAGACCTAACTCTGACTTTAGTTGGATAGTTTGATGTGGCTGCATCAAGGGGGGTAAAATTGTAGTGGGTTCCCAAAATAAGGAGAGGACTGATAGGCAGTTTATAAATAGGAATATATCTTTGGTGACAGGGCCATGGACAATCTGGCCACTGGCCATGGCCGCCAGGAACATGCTATGGTTTTAAAATTGCCACTGGGCCTGGCCTTTGGCAATGACGAATATGTACTCTGATATGTTTAACAACGCCTGCATCATGGCTAAAGCCCAGGCGGCAGGGATTGTAGCCACTGGCCATGGGTGCAAGCCATGCACTGTGGTCCCCGGTCCCACAATTGGAGGATAGTAGACAATGGGTCAGTCTTCAGTCCAGTCCCTATTTCTATTGTGGGTTGCTTCACAGCAACATCTCTGAACCTCATGCTCCAGGGCCGGGGAAACAGGCATAGCCACAAGTCATGGACAGGAGCCCATCATGCCATTATGGTATAGTGGGCCCTGTACCAGGCTGCAACAGGTCTACTGGCTATTGTGGGGGGCTTGGTAAGGCCTGGGCATGGCTGAACCTCATGCCTCAGTCACTAAAGCCATAACTAGCAGCAACAGCATGAGTTGCTCAAAGTAACACATGTAAATGTGCGCTACAAAATATATGTTGAAGGAACTTTATCATTTTTGAATTAATTTTAAAAAAAACTCTTTTTTATTAAGTTTCACAACAAACAAAATTACACAAAAAGAAGAACAGTGGTTCTATAAATCGACCCCCCTCTCTCATGTATTTTCCACAGATCTTCTTCTCTCCACCACAGTTACACATGATTATCCATCCCTCCTATGTGTCATGCAGGAGCTCTCCTCATCGTAAACATGTATCCCCCCTCACATAAGCACCCACCCATCCACATTACCAGTTTTAGGATGAATCACCCCAATCAATCTGCATAATTATTCAGGATATCTCCTTTCCAGAGTTTACAACATCTTTCTGGGCTTGGGCAACAAGGTAGTGCTTGGAAGGGTCCCATATGCCCCTTGGACTGGCACTGAGATGAACCACTCTTTCGTTTCCAGTTCCATCTCATTGCAATAAAGAATGTCCTATTTGCATTGTTCCACCTTAGGACCACAAGGTCTACACCACACCATCACCACTCTTCTCTTAGCCAAAAGTAACAACAGCCCCACTAATTTGCACACGACCCTGAATCTGTCTAGTATTGCCCAGGAGTGCGGTCCCCAGTAATGGTCCCACCCTCTCTCCTATAATATCACTCATTGTTTCAAATACTTTCCCCCAAAATTGCATCACCGGAGGGCAGCTGAACATTACATGTAGGAAATCTGCCGGTGTGATGGCACATCGAGCGCGTTCATCTGAGGTGTCTGGGAAAAATCTGTGCAACATCGCTGGGGTATAATAAAACTGATGCAGGTACTTAAAATGAATCAGCTTACCTCTGCTGGTAAGGGCTACGTTTCTGGTTTGTGCACAGCAATATCTCCACACCTCCTTGGATATAAGCCCCCTAATGAGATCTCCCATTTCCTCCGTGAGGACTCTCTGCCCATCTCACTCACGTGTCCTGTATTTTAATGTAAGGGGTAGACAGTCGTACTAGTATCCACACAGTCTACCATCCTGTACATTAAAAAGGGCAATACCCAGCTCTTTGTGAAAAGTGGGGAACAGTCGCCTCAGGGATTCATAGAGAAACATGTGAATGTCCCCTTGCTTTCTATCTCCTCCACTGTTAGAAACTGACCCCCCGGGAAGAGGTCTCGGAAACAAGATTTGCGCAGCCGTTTCATGCAGTGTACGAATACCAGCTTGCTGGTCAATGGCAAGCCTGGAACGTGTATGATTGGAAGTTTTGGGGAGTAAACCACCTATCCCTTCGTTTTCCTCTCATTGCGAACGCTGATCTCCATGTCAGCTCCACCATGTTCTTTCCTTGGGTGACATGCCTGGGGCCATTAATATAAGAATAATTGTGCGCAACAGAAACGGTGCTGCCAGCACCCTTTCCACCTCCACATGTCTTCTATCCACGTTGGCCCTTAACCAATATGTTAATGTTAATGTTAAAGGATATTTGTGCCACGCACTATCACCACCGGAGTGGTCCCCTGGTGCTCTGGCAGCTCTGAAAGAGGAGGGGGGGGTTCAGTTAGTGGGAGGAAGCAGGAAAAGTGCAAGAGAGCAATGATGTGCTGTTGGCAGCCTAAGCCCGGTTGGTCCGCTGGCTGGGCCTGGGGTGTTTGCAGCCGTTAGTCGTCGTGTACTGTTCTGCGAGTCTATGTGTGTTTTTTGTTTTGTTGTTGCAATGTAGTGAAGTTTGTGTGGTTTGTTGTGCTGTCGGTTTTTGGTTGCTTTTGGTTTGGAGTTTGAGAGGTTAATACAGAGGGTGAAATTGTTAGTGGAGTTGGTTAGTTGGCATCTCTATCCTGAATTGAGGCGCTGGGCTTGCGTAGTTTCCCCTGATGCGCCGCTGTCCTGATCTGGGCCTGTCTGGCATTCAAGGTCCCTTTCTCATGTGGCCCCCACCTCTATCAGGCTCTCTCATGGCCCCCTGTCCTCCCTTCATACTCCTGTGGCCAGTGCGCCTGCCAATGTCAACTCAGGTAGTGTGGTGATTGCCAATATCTCGACAATTCCACAAGACAGTGGTACCTGTGGTAACTAAGGGGCGGGTGAAGATGTCGCGTGGGGTAGGCTGGGGTAGTTGACTCGGTCTCCATGCGTGTCACCTGTGTTACAGTCTATCCGGAGTCACCCGTCCAGGTGCCGTGGGAGCTTCCCTGTCAGTTCTGGGGCTATCCGTGACCTTTCCAGTTTAGTCATCCTTTTTCTCTGTTTCGGTTTTCAGTTTGAGTCTGTGGTGTTGAAAAGCCAGGTTTTTAGTGATTTCCTGAATTTTAGGTGATCTTCTGTGTTTCTTATTTTTTTTGGGATGTTTTTTCAGGTTTTTGTAGCTAAGTGGTAGAAGGAGGTGCCTCCAAGTTTTTTCTTAAGGAATGGTTTAAGTTCCAGACGGATTTCGTTGCTTGATCGGAGGGGTCTCGTTGGTTTGTAGATTGTTATTTTCTTTTGTAGGAATTCTGCTCCTTGTCCGCTGATTGCCCTGTGCGTTATGCGCATTGTTTTGAAGGTGATGCAATGTTTTACTGGGAGCCAGTGTAGTGTTTTTAGGGCAGGAGTGATGTGATCTCTTCTGGATAGTTTGAGGAGTAGACTTGCTGCTGCATTTTGGATCTGTTGTAGTTTCTTCAGGAGGTATTCTGGTATACCAAGGTACAGGCTGTTTGCATAGTCGATTCTTGATATGATGAGAGCGACGATAGTGAGTGTTTTGTGCGTGAAGGAGAGAAAAGGTAGAATACTTCATGCCGTGTGGAGGAGGAAAAGCATTTCTTCACTGCTGCATTCATTTGTGGTTCTAAGGTTAGGGTGTTGTCCATTAGGACTCCCAGATTTTTTACTACCTTAGATGGTGTTGGTGCATTTCCCATTTCCGTAGGCCACGGGATGGTGGTTTCATTCTCTTGGTCTTTGGATATGATCATGATTTCTGTCTTTCCTGGGTTGATTTTCAGGTTGTTGGCATTCATCCAGTTGAAGACTTCTTTTAGACAGTCAATTAGGTTTGAATGATCAGCATCAGTGTGTTTGATTTTATAGATGATTTGAGTATCGTCTACGTAGTTGTAGCATGTGATGTTGTATTTTTTGAAGATTCTGATGACCGGAGTCTGGTAGATGTTGAAAAATAGCGGAGATAGTGAGGATCCTTGTGGCACTCCACAGTCGTTAACTCGTGGAGTGGATTTGAATTGTTTGATCCATACGGTTTCTGTTCTGTCTGCTAGGAATGATGTGGCCCAGAGTAGTGCTGTGTCTGTTATGCCCATGTCTTCTAGTCTTTTGGTCAGGGTGTCGTGGCTAACTGTGTCAAAGGCTGCGGAGAGGTCGAGCAGAATAAGGGCTGAGGTAGTGTTTGAGTCTGCGTTAGTTTTGAGGTCATCCCAGATGGATGGTAGTGCTGTTTCCGTTCCTCTTGCTGGTCTGAAACCGTCTTGAGCTTGGTCTAGCAGGTGGTATTTTTCTACATGTTCTTGGGTTAGTTTAAATACGTAGGTTTCTAGGAGTTGTGCCAGGTAGGGGACGTTAGAGATCGACCTGTAGTTGGAGAGGTCTTCTACGTCGCCACTTGTGTTTTTCAGGCGTGGCTTGATATATGCTGATTTGAAGATCCTCGGTACAGTCCCTGTTTCTAGTGATAGGTTTAGAAGGTTTCTGTAGTGTTCTGCTGGCGTTCCTTGTGCGAGGATTGATTTGTAGATGTCCGGGGGACAGGGGTCCAGGGGTGATCCAGCTTTCTTGCTTTGTTTTATCAGCATTGCGAATGCCTCTGCTGATATTTCAGGACGGTTTTGGAGTTTGTACTGTGGTTCCGTGTTAGGTTCGTTAGGTTGTATGTTGTGGTTGGTTGGTCTCTTTTGTATGGTTTGTCGGAAGTCATTGATTTTTTTCTTGAAGTGGTCTGCCAGGTCGTTGCATAGTTTCTCTGAGGGGGTTTGGGTGTTATCGCAGCCTGGTGGGTTTCTCATTTCTTTAATGATGCTGAACATTTCTTTTGTGTGTTGGTGGCATTGGTGATTCTGTCATCATAATGTCTTCTGTTCGCCTTTTGAATTTCCTTCTTGTATGTGATGATTTGTTTCTGCAACAGTGTTATTTCTTAAGGTATGGTTTAAGTTCCAGGCGGATTTCGTTGTTTGATCGGAGGGGTCTCGTTGGTTTGTAGATTATTTTCTTTTGTAGGAATTCTGCTCCTTGTCCGCTGATTGCCCTGTGCGTTATGCACATTGTTTTGAAGGTGATGCAATGTTTTACTGGGAGCCAGTGTAGTGTTTTTATGGCAGGAGTGATGTGGTCTCTTCTGGATAGTTTGAGGAGTAGACTTGCTGCTGCATTTTGGGTCTGTTGGAGTTTCTTCAGGAGGTATTCTGGTATACCAAGGTAGAGGCTGTTTGCATAGTAGATTCTTGACATGATGAGAGCGACGATAGTGAGTGTTTTGTGCGTGAAGGAGGGAAAAGGTAGAATACTTCTTGCGTGTGGAGGAGGAAAAAGCATTTCTTCACTGCTTCATTTATTTGTGGTTCTAAGGTTAGGGTGTTGTCCATTAGGACTCCCAGATTTTTTACTACCTTAGATGGTGTTGGTGCATTTCCAATTTCCGTAGGCCACGGGATGGTGGTTTCATTCTCTTGGTCTTTGGATATGATCATGATTTCTGTCTTTCCTGGGTTGATTTTCAGGTTGTTGGCATTCATCCAGTTGAAGACTTCTTTTAGACAGTCAATTTGGTTTGAATGATCAGCATCAATGTGTTTGATTTTATAGATGATTTGAGTATCGTCTGTTTAGTTGTAGCATGTGATGTTGTATTTTTTGAAGATTCTGATGACTGGAGTCTGGTAGATGTTGAAATATAGTGGAGATAGTGAGGACCCCTGTGGCACTGCACAGTCGTTAACTCGTAGAGTGGATTTGAATGGTTTGATCCATAAAGTTTCTGTTCTGTCTGCTGGAATGATGTGGCCCAGAGTAGTGCTGTGTCTGTTATGCCTATGTCTTCTAGTCTTTTGGTCAGGGCGTTGTGGCTAACTGTGTCAAAGGCTGCGGAGAGGTCGAGCAGAATAAGGGCTGACGTAGTGTTTGAGTGTGCATTAGTTTTGAGGTCGTCCCAGATGGATAGTAGTGCTGTTTCCGTTCCTCTTGCTGGTCTGAAACCGACTTGAGCTTGGTCGAGCAGGTGGTGTTCTTCTACATGTTCTTGGGTTAGTTTATATACGTAGGTTTCTAGGAGTTTTGCCGGGTAGGGGATGTTACAGATCGACCTGTAGTTGGAGAGGTCTTCTACGTCGCCACTTGTGTTTTTCAGGCGTGGCTTGATATATGCTGATTTGAAGATCCTTGGTACAGTCCCTGTTGCTAGTGATAGGTTTAGAAGGTTTCTGTAGTGTTCTGCTGGCGTTCCTTGCGCGAGGATTGATTAGTAGATGTCCGGGGGACAGGGGTCCATGGGTGATCCAGCTTTCTTGCTTTGTTTTACCAGCATTGCGAATGCCTCTGCTGATATTTCAGGAAAGTTTCAGAGTTTGTGCTGTGATTCCATGCTAGGTTCATTAGGTTGTATTTTGTGGTTGGTTGGTCTCTTTTGTATGGTTTGTCGGATGTCATTGATTTTTTTCTTGAAGTGGTCTGCCAGGTCGTTGCATAGTTTCTCTGAGGGGGTTTGGGTGTTATCGCAGCCTGGTGGGTTTCTCATTTCTTTAATGATGCTGAACATTTCTTTTTGTGTGTTGGTGGCATTGGTGATTCTGTCATCATAATGTCTTCTGTTCGCCTTTTGAATTTCCTTCTTGTAAGTGATGATTTGTTTCTGGTACAGTGTTGTTTTGTCCGGGTTGTATTCTTTCCACCATTCCAGTTCCATCTTTTTGTTTTCCTTTTTCATGGCGTTCAATAATGGGGTGAACCATTTTGCCATTGCTCTTTTTTTTGATGGGATGAATGGTTTTTCTGGGGCAATCTTGTCTATTGTATCTGCAATCCATTTGTGTAGTATCTCCGCTTTCCCGTCTAGGTCAGCTAGTTCTGTAGTTGAGGGTTTGGTTAATTCCAGTTGTTCGAATAGGTTGCTTTCTTTGACGTGTTTCCAGTTTCTTTTTGTGGTGGTTGTGAGTTTCGGGGGTTGGATGCAGACTTGAGTAGGCAGAGTGATCACGAATGGGATGATGAGGTGGTCGCTCCATAGTATTAGTATTGGTGGTACCGTGGTGATGAGTTTTTCTTTGGCGAAAATTGGATCGAAGGTGTGTCCTGCTGAGTGTGTCGCCCCTTTGACTAGTTGTCATAGTTTCATGGTGGTGAGTTGTTCAATCAGTGAGTTTTGGGAATTAGCGTGACTGTCTTCAAACCAGATGTTGAAGTCCCCCAAGATGATTAGGTGTTCGTGGTTGATGGCTAAATTGGTGATGGCTTCTATGTAGTTGTCGACGAAGGTTGCATCATATGTCGGCGGTTTGTACACCAGGATGAATGTGATGTTGGTTTTTGGGCTCGCTGTTATGTGTATTACCATGGTTTCGCAGTTGAGAGTGTTGAGTGGTTCGTCCGTTTTTATTTTCAGGTGTTCTTTGAAAGCTATTGCGATGCCTCCTGCTTTTTTGTTTTTCCTGTTTGTTTGCAGGCATTTGAAGTTGGTTGGAAGGCAGCTTTGGAGTCTGATTTTGTAGTTGTTGTCCAGCCATGTTTCTGTGATGAACAGGATGTCAATGCTGTTGTCGTCGAGTAGGTTGAAGATCTCCGTTGAGTGTTTTGACATGGATCTTGCATTTATTAGATTGCAGTGAAGTTTGGAGGTGTTGTTTGGTTTGGACTTTCTTGTTGAGTTCTTCTTCTGAACGGTGTTGAGGTTTCCTTCCTGGTCGATCTGTGGGTTTCGGGGTGTCAGCGTCTTCGAAGAGTTCTTCTAGGTTCTTTCTTGGTTTGTTTTTTGTTTTCATAGGGTTCGTCTTCCAGGAGTTGTGGTTGTTGATTGGAAGTTCCTCTTGTTTTGGTGATGTAGGGTGATACCGCATCGGTCGTGTGTTTGTTGTTTTTTGTGTTGTTCAACCTTCCTCTGCTTGCTTGTGTTAGGTTGTTTGATGTTGCTGCTGGTTAAGCCCTGTGGAGTGAAGGGCGCATTAGAACGCTGTTTTACGCTGCCTGGTGGCATTGCAGCTCTTCCCGAGCTTGTTTGAAACTGACCCGAGCCATCGCACTTTCCTTGCAGAGACGCGCCGATTCGCGTAAGACTACAGCTGGAGCTGTAGCAGTTGAGGAGAGCGTCCCTAACGACCCACGTCAGCAAGCCACGCCCTCCCGGAAGCAGGTTAAAAGGCTGACCTGAGCGCCCTTGTGGCGTTAAGCCCGGTGGAGTGAAGGGCGCATTAGAACGCTGTTTTACGCTGCCTGGTGGCATTGCAGCTCTTCCCGAGCTTGTTTGAAACTGACCCGAGCCATCGCACTTTCCTTGCAGAGACGCGCCGATTCGCGTAAGACTACAGCTGGAGCTGTAGCAGTTGAGGAGAGCGTCCCTAACGACCCACGTCAGCAAGCCACGCCCTCCCGGAAGCAGGTTAAAAGGCTGACCTGAGCGCCCTTGTGGCGTTAAGCCCGGTGGAGTGAAGGGCGCATTAGAACGCTGTTTTACGCTGTTTGACTGCTGGTATGCGGTAAGCAACTTGATCTAACATTGGAGACTGCCCCGGTGGGAGGAAGTTGGTGACTGCTTGGATCGTTATCACCCTTGATTGAACAGTGAGCCAACTTAGCTAGGGCCCTCATGAGGTAACGCAGGGCTATAAAAGTAACCCCCCGTGTTATTCTCCAGGTAACTGTGTAAACGGATATTTCATACGTGCCCTGGTAATTCAGATTTGAGACTGTTACTACCACTGTGAAGTCGATTGTGATTGGACGAGAGCTGCCAACTTAGATCAAACATTGAGCGGTTTTGTTTATTTGCCGATTATCAATAACCTGATAACTGTTGGAATGAAAGGAATCACATACACCCTGACGTCTGGGATGCCTGCTAACATTGTTGTTACAAGAGCCTCTGTAAATCTTAAGGCTGTAACCCCCAAATCCTCTCCGACCATTGCCCTTAAAAAGAAAATAGGAGGCATGCCTACCACGTTACCAGAGCAAAGGATCCGTAGTGGTGATATCAGAGGGTTCTGTTTACTCAGAGATGATCTGGAGCAACCTTCCCCTATGTGTATTGACACTCGACTTGAGTGGTCTACTAAAACGGGAAGTGAAGCTCTGGTACCTCACCCGAAACTTATAAATCTCAACGCCTCTATTTCAGACACTATTATTGCAGAGGAGATATGCATAACCCAACAAGAGTCTAATGGAACAGTGGAACGTCCCCTGATTGATTTAACCACACAAAACCCCAGTGCTCTGTGCCATTTGGAGTCACAGCCTCACACAATGGGGGTTGGTTGTGGCAACGCGAACGAAGAGACGCAGGAAGTTATTGAAAGTCCCATTGGGTCAAATAGTCTTAATATAGATGATTCCAATAGCAATGAAGAGGGAACTTGTATGGAGAGGTCTGAATCCCCCCTTGTTAATGACAGAACTAAAGGAAATGATGGTAGTCTCTATGGTTCGCCGTGTCTTTTCGATCAACATACACAGTGTCCAAGAGATCTGACATCATCCTTTGTGTACCCAACTCCACGTGCCCCTTACAAGAAAGTAAATATGAACCTGGGGAAAATAGAAGACACTAATGCCAGACAAAACAACAATGTCTCGCTGGTCGAAATAACACTGAATGCCATAAATGTATCGATCATGTCTTTATTTAAATTATTTGAGACCCTAGACACAAAATTAAATCGGCAGGCTGAACAACTAGAAGTGATCACTAAGAATTTAGACAAAATGTCTAGCTACATAGATAAGGGTGCCCAGGAATTATGCAAGATTTCGAAAGATGAGAGAATGTGTGAATGTATGCCAGTGACACCTGAGATAACTGGGAATGACAAATCTGCCAATGTAATAATGGCCTTGCCCTTATTTGATGCTATCATATGTCCAGTTACAACCGAAGATGTAGAAGTCCCCAGTGGTTCAACTAAGTGCGCTCCAACATTAGCAGAGCACTCTGCATTCGCCAACAAAGAACGGGTATCAACAGAAAATCCTTCTTATGTTAACAGCAAATTGGTCTCAGTAGACTACTCTACATCTGCTAAAACGAATGTAGACAAAACTGCTGTGAGTTTTATTGGTGATGGAAACGGCGTTTACAACATATTTGATTCTAGATTTAAGCAAAATGAGAAAGCTGTCTCTAAAACTAATAATACCAAAAAAAAAACTAAGAATCAAAATAATACCTCAAGACCCACGAAAGCCGCCACTAATCAATTTTTGAAGCGACTGCAAATTGACACTCAAACTAGAGCCGCTGGTACGAAAGGGTTAAATGTTAATCGTACGAACTTAAGACAGTCTAGAGAACCGGTATCCAGTCAACTTCTCAATGCTGCACCCTCCAATGACTATGCACCATTAGATCACTTAGTGTCGTTACTAGCTAAAAAAGGGATTGAGGAACAACTGCAAGCACAACGAATTGTGAGTAACCCGGCAATTAATGCTACACCTACAGCAGCTCTGGTGGGAGCTGCTCAAGAAAATTCTTTAAAGAGCAGTGATATAACAACGACTGAAAATCCAAGCATTATATTAACTAAAGAACTGCCTGTAGATATTATGAAAGATATTAGAGAGACGATTCAAAGATCGATAGATGAATATCTAAGATGGAAACAAGAACAAGTTCCTTTAATAAACACCAGAGTGGAGAAGGGTCAAGTGCAATTTACTAACAATATCCCAACATTGCAACCAAACGTAACACAAATTGGTGAGAAGAAAGCTGGATCCAACTCACGACTTGAGATAGAACGCGGGAATGGAGAGGTAGAAAGGAAACTAAAACATGCACTCGATCCTAAACTATTTCATAGATTCATTTTTAAATGTCGCCCTGCGCCTTATATATCGCATGACCTAAATAGAACAAGTGTGTTAACAATATTTGAAGACATTGAAGAGCTGAGAGACATCTCATCAACTGATATACAACAAGTTGAATTTTTAAATGAGGAGAAGCTAGATGCCGTACGTTTATGGATTTCATCCAATCTTGTAAGAAATACCATTTGGCAAGCAAGGATGGAACTGTTTACCATGGGATTTCTGTTAGCAGTTGATCCTACAACCCTATCAACTAAAATGAACTCTGAACAAATACAAGCTCCAAATGATACTGTAACAACGAGAACTCTAAATATTTACAACAAGCAAAGTATAGGAGATCCAAATAGGATGATAAAAGGACCAGAGAATAATGGATATAGAAATGATCACCAAAGATCATAATGCAAGGAGCGACAAGTTGTCATGTTGTCATTAGCTAGCTGGAATACCTGTGGTCATACCCATTTCCTGGTAGAAGATGGCAACACACTGAATGATTACGACATAGTGGCTCTACAAGAGACTTGGCTGGTGGATTGTCCAGTATGGAACAATCACGAAATAGCCTTCGTGGCTGCCAAAGCAAATAAAAAAGGACGACCGTCGGCTGGGCTGTTGATTGCCACTAAAATGGGAAGAGGACTATCTATCACCCCATGGGCGGCCCCCAATATATATATGCAACTAGCTAAAATCTCATACGCTGGTGGGTGTTTTGCTATTATTAATATTTACCGGAATCCAGTTGCAATAACTGATAAGACGTTCATTAAAGAACTGGAGAATCTCTTTAATCTAATCTCCATGGCCCCAGAAATAACGAATGTTATTCTCGTAGGTGACCTAAATATGCAATGTATGGAAGTACCCAATATGAAAAAAGGACCAATGTATGAAACATGGGCGAATGTGATGTGCAATCGAAATATGATGATGCTTAATGGCGCTATACCTGATGATATACCTTTTAGTCAAACTTGGCGTAGGGGGTCTAGTGGCTCTACTATTGATTACATTTATACTGATAAAACTATGTTCCAAAATATTGTTACATTTAAAGTGATACCACAGAAAGTGAGTGATCACTTCATGTTAACTGTTCAATGGAATTGTATAAAAGAACCTTTAATTACAGAAACAGAACGCTATGTAACTCATCTGACAGCAAACAACTCTAGAACACGATTTAAGTGGAATGACCTCTCGCTGACTGAATTGAACAAAGAACTATTGGGAAAACAGATGGGTAACTTGTGGACTAAAGAGCCATATAATGTTACACTCCAAATGTTTAGAGTGCACGCGACGACACGTACGCATACGTATTTTGCGCCCAGACATTGTCCAAATGAACAGGTGCAAAAACGGAAAGCAACATTGAGACGAGATAAGAAAGTAGCACTATTACTGCCAATAAGTATAAGGTTCGATACAATTCGTAAGCTTCAACGTGCATATACAGCATGGGTACGCCGACATAAATGCATTTTATACCAGACTGATGGGGAAGAAATTCTTAAAGAAATTATGACTAAAAATATAGCCCAAATTTGGACCCTTCTTAATGCGGCTACACATTTGAAACAGGGCCCGGTACAGATCAATGGGGTACCTGAAATAGTGTGGGTTCAATACTACACAGAGCTCTATGCTGATCCAAAGGTCAAGCAAAATAGCCCTGTGTCAGCAAACGATAATATGAAGTTATTACAAATATCTAGAGAAGATATATTGATGTATATCACAAAAGCCACCAATTCAAGAGCTCTGGGCCCTGATGGCCTAACCAATTGTATGATGAAACAGCACCCTGAGATCTGGGCTATGATACTATATAATATCTTTACACACGTACAACAAACCAACTGTATTCCAAAATCCTGGAAATCGTCCGTGGTGGTTCCTATTTTTAAAAAAGGCGATAGATCCAAACCTGTTAACTATAGACCCATAGCACTTTTGGACATACCGGGTAAAATCTTTTGTAGGTTTATCCTGAGAGACTTTAACAATTGGGTTAAAGCATGCGAGAAACAAGATCCGCATCAAACAGGATTTGTACCAGGCATGGGGACGTCAATAAATCTGTTGACAATTACTGCTCTAATCCAACATCACAATATGCAAAAACAACCGCTTTACTTTGTGTTTGTCGATTTTAGAGCAGCATTTGATTCAGTGGTAAGATCTATATTAATGGATAAATTAGACCGTGAAGAATGTCCCTTGTACCTAATCAATCTGATTAATATGCTACACTCTGAAACCACCATAAGAGTGAGACTGAACTTAGAAGGCCTGCTTACCTCGGAGATTACAACTTATAGAGGGCTAAGACAAGGCTGCATACTAGCAGCAACCCTGTTTAATTTTTTTATCTCGGATATATGCAAAGCCTTTAAGGAAGTAATGTCCGATGCTCCAAAATTGGCAGGGAAACCAATTGCCGCGTTGTTGTATGCAGATGATTTGGTACTAATATCAAAAACACCCCGCGGCCTACAAAATCTGCTTGATGCACTTGCAAGATATGTTACTAAGAACATGCTAACTGTAAACATGATTAAAACTAAAGTAATGATCTGTAATCCAACTATAAGAAGACCTAGAAATAAGAAACAAAAAACACTTAAGTGGAGCTTACAAGACCAGGCTCTAGAAAGAGTAACGCAATATACATATCTAGGAGTTGTTATTGATGGTCCAAGTAACAAAATATTCTTGCAGAACCTTAATATGAAATTGGATATGATGATCTCACAGGCCCTAATTATTCAGGGCAAATATGGTAAATTCACTATTATCCCGGCGCTAACATACTTCAAGCAGAAAGTAACCCCAGTGTTACTCTATGGAGCTGAAACAAAGCCTTATATAGTAAGAAATATATGGCAGCGCTATGAGAGTAAATTCTGGAAACGAATTCTAGGTCTACCAAAATGTGTACCTATAGCTTGGATTAGGACTGAAATAGGGTTGATATCTCTATATGCGCGCTACACCTGGCAAATGATATAACTATTCAGGAAATGCATTTTAGCCTCTGGTAGACCTAAACTGTTAAACACGCTTGCCGATTATGTATTTACAACCAACGATCAGTTTATGATGAAATGGCGCCATATCACAATTGAAGCTCTTGCAGAAGCTGAACTCTCTCTAGACGATCTTATTAAGAATCCAGGCAGAGTAAAAACTAAGATATTTATTCAAGATTGGTCTCGCACCCGAGAGACATGTATGAGTTATCTCGACTTCCCGAAAAACGCCTTCTTACATAAAAGGTGTGCTGTAGTGGAACCGTACCTACTCAGATCTCCGACGTATGAACACAGAAAGAAATTCATGAGATTGAGGTTTAATTTATATGAGACAAGAGATTTGGAAGCCAAACGCAAACTGATAACAAATGAGAGAAATGTATGCCGGTTCTGTAAGACTAATGATATACCGGAAACTTTATGCCCTCTTCTCACAGAATGTGTAGCTCTTAAACAAAAACAGGAGCTATATTTTAAACCACTGTTATATGAATATACACAAATTACAACAGAATCCCTTTGGTGGCTAATTTATTGTGGACGTACAACCACTCTAAGGCTTGCTACTATTTCTTTCTTAAATGATCTAAGATTAGACGATAAGTAATTAGGAAGAAAGTTAAAATGAGGAAGAAAACTCGGATTGAAGAGAATAATGAGGAAATAGTTAGATGAGCACTCCTTGGTAAAGATGATGTTTATTAGGAAACTGATTAAAAGATGACCTACTATCCGCATATCTGAAATGTTAAGTACATATACATCAACAGATGTTGATTCTGCAGAGATGGGCATGACCTGACCAATCAGAACCTAAGAATTGAAAGGTTTTTGTAAAGAAACAAATTGTAAGGCAGCTTGGAGCAATTTTATTGGTTTTTAAAGTGAAGTGCTAAAGGGGCATGAGGTGTCTCTGACCTCTATTCCGTTGTGACTTAAGTGTAACTATTTCAAGTGTTTTTAATTTTAAAAAACTATGTCAGCTCCCCTTTTCTTATTTTACTTATTTCACTTATTTTACTTTATAAAACCCTTACGGCAGTGTTTGCAATGCTTACAATGTTTGATTAGATGACCCCTTCTAATGCATGGTCTAACGGTGATAGTCAATTTAACCCTATTGAATGTATGCAGGTATATGTGTACTTTTTTTTTTTTTTTAAATATGGAAATGTAGAATTGATAATATGAAATATTGTAAAGCTGATTCAGTTCAGTTATAACAATAAAAAAAAAAAAAAAGATGTTGCTGCTTCTAGCGTTGGGTTGGATTGTTGTGGTGGCCAGTTGTCAGCGAGGTATGGAGTTAGGTAGAGGGATTTGTCTCTTCTATCAGTGTTGGTTCGATTTGTGTTCCTGTCTGTGTGGGTGCATTCTATAGGTGTTGTTCTTAGTTGCTGTTCCGGAGTGTTTGTTCTTTCTTCTCTTTGTCTTTTCCTTGGAATGGGTTGTTTGCGCGCCATTATAAGATTGATAATTGTTTTAGTCTTTGTTTGGTGATGTCCAGTTGGTCCAGCTTTGGTCTGGTTGTCTTGTGGTGTAGTAGTGGGTGTGGAAGCTGTCTGCTACTAGTTTGGGCTCTGTCTGTAGGTGGTATTCAGACTGAAGTTGCCGACTCGTTCAGGTACTATCTTGCGAGGTGTAGGAGAGGTGGTTAAGGGTTATATAGTTGGGTGTTGTCGGTGGCTCTCTTTAGTGTCCGTCTCGCTGAGTGCGGTTCACAGCGGCAAGCTAGCTATGTGGGTTTGGGAAGGGTATCTACTAATTGAAGAGTGGCTTGGAGGGCACAGCTCAAACTGGTGCTATGTGATGCGTGAGCCCCTAATCAGAGTGTCACTCCACAGTAATTCACTGGTGGGTTCTGTCTCACTTAAGAGCGAGTTGGTCAGTGAAAATTGAGAGGTCTGCATAGTGGGAGAGAGGCCTATCAATGCAATCCAATAACACATGGTGCAATTTGGACACAGAGGCCCTGCTAAAGTTGAGACCTGCACCGTGGGAGAGAGACCTGTCAATGCAATCTGGATGTCACCCAATGGAATTTGGGCACAGGGTCACTGCTAAACTTGAGAGATCTGTATAGTGGGAGAGAGGCCTATCAATGCAATCTAAATATCACACAATGCAAATTGTGCACGGAGACCCTGCTAAATTTGAGAGACCTGTATAGTGGGAGAGAGGCCTATCATTGCAGTCTAAATATCACGCAATGCAATTTGGGTACAGGGGCACTACTAAATTTGAGAGACCTATATAGTGGGAGAGAGGCCTATCAATGCCGACTAAATATCACACAATGCAATTTGAGCACAGAGGCCCTGCTAAATTTGAGAGACCTGTATAGTGGGAGAGAGGCCTATCAATGAAATCTAAATATCACACAATGCAATTTGGGCACAGAGGCCCTGCTAAATTTGAGAGACCTGCACCGTGGGAGAGAGGCCTATCAATGCAATCTGGATATCATCCAATGCAATTTGGGCGCAGAGTCCCTGCTAAACTTGAGAGATCTGTATAGTGGGAGAGAGGCATATCAATGCACTCTAAATATCACACAATGCAATTTGGGCATAGGGGCCCTGCTAAATTTGAGAGACCTGTATAGTGGGAGAGAGGCCTATCAATGCAATCTAAATATCACCCAATGCAATTTGGGCACAGAGGCCCTGCTAAATTTGAGAGACCTGCACCGTGGGAGAGAGGCCTGTCAATGCAATCTGGATATCATCCAATGCAATTTGGGCGCAGAGTCCCTGCTAAACTTGAGAGCTCTGTATAGTGGGAGAGAGGCATATCAATGCAATCTAAATATCACACCATGTAATTTGGGCAAAGAGGCCCTGCTAAATTTGAGAGACCTGTATAATGGGAGAGAGGCCTATCAATGCAATCTAAATATCACCCAATGCAATTTGGCCACAGAGTCCTCGCTAAATCTAAGAGACCTGTATAGTGGGAGAGAGGCCTACCAATGCAATCTAAATATCACACCATGCAATTTGGGCACAGAAGCCCTGCTAAATTTGAGAGACCTGCACCGTGGGAGAGAGGCCTGTCAATGCAATCTAGATATCATCTAATGCAATTTGGGCACAGAGTCCCTGATAAACTTGAGAGCTCTGTATAGTGGGAGAGAGGCATATCAATGCAATCTAAATATCACACCATGCAATTTGGGCAAAGAGGCCCTGCTGAATTTGAGAGACCTGTATAATGGGAGAGAGGCCTATCAATGCAGTCTAAATATCACACAATGCAATTTGGGCACAGGGGCCCTGCTAAATTTGAGAGACCTGTATAGTGGGAGAGAGGCCTATCAATGCAATCTAAATATCACCCAATGCAATTTGGCCACAGAGTCCTCGCTAAATTTGAGAGACCTGTATAGTGGGAGAGAGGCCTATCAATGCAATCTAAATATCACACAATGCAAATTGTGCACAGAGGCCCTGATAAATGTGAGAGACCTGTATAGTGGGAGAGAGGCCTATCAATGCAATCTGAATATCACACCATGCAATTTGGGCACAGGGGCCCTGCTAAATTTGAGAGACCTGTATAATGGGAGAGAGGCCTATCAATCCAGTCTAAATATCACACAATGCAATTTGGGCACAGGGGCCCTGCTAAATTTGAGAGACGTGTATAGTGGGAGAGAGGCCTATCAATGCAATCTAAATATCACCCAATGCAATTTGGGCACTGAATCCCCACTAAACTTGCAAGATCTGTATAGTGGGAGAGAGGCCTATCAATGCAATCTAAATATCTCACAATGCAATTTGGGCATGGGGGCCCTGCTAAATTTGAGAGACCTGCATAGTGGGAGAGAGGCCTATCAATGCAATCTAAATATCACACAATGCAATTTGGGCCCAGGGGCCTTGCTAAATTTGAGAGACCTGTATAGTGGTCTACAGCAAGCCGGTCTGTTGGTTATTATATTACGCAGCTTGATCTGTCTCTCTTGAGGGTGTGGGAGGGAGAGGGGCAATGGGGAATAGTCACACTGTTCAAAATTGGTTTTGCCAAGTGGTCAGGTTTCAAGGGTAGAACTGTAGCTCTCCCCCAACCCAAGCCACTCCTACCTTACTGGTCCTTGCAGTTGCTGGTTGACGGCTGGCCACTGGCTTCCCCTGCTGATACCTCCTGGAGCCGCCTCTGTTGGAACCGACCTTGGGGCCCTTAGCCGCAGGGGGCTGCCGGGTAGAGGGCTGCCGGGCTGAGGGTTGCCCTGGGAGGACCAGTGATGAAGGCCAAGAGGACCAATGAGAGCGGGCATGGGCGGGTCGGGAGGGGAGAGAGACCAGGAAGCGGGTGCAATGTGGGAGAGGGACGCTTCTGGGGCCTGGGGCCCTAGTTTGGGTCAGAAACCACCAAGTGCCCAGGGTTGGGCAAGCCTCACCTCACGCCGGCTTCCTCGCTGTGGATGGAGGAGCCGGTGTGAGCTGGGTCGCTAGACCCTTGTAGCCAGGGCTCGAGGCCCAATGAGAGCGGGGATGGGCAGGTTGGGAGGCGGGAGGGGAGAGAGACCAGGAAGCGGGTGCGGGGTGTGAGAGGGATGCTTCAGGGGGCCTGGGCACCTAGTTTGGGCCAGAAAACACCAAGCGCCCAGGGGTGGGCAAGGTTCACCTCACGCCGGCTTCCTCGCTGTGGATGGAGGAGCCGGTGTGAGCTGGGTCGCTAGGCCTTGCAGCTAGGGCTCGAGGTCCAATGAGAGCGGGGATGGGCGGGTCGGTAGGCGGGAGGGGAGAGAGACCAGGAACTGGGTGCAGGGTTGGAGAGGGACACTTCGGAGGGTCTGGGGGCCTAGTTTGGGCCAGAAAACACCAAATGCCCAGGGGTCGGCAAGGTTCACCTCACGCCGGCTTCCTCGCTGTGGATGGAGGAGCCGGTGTAAGCTGGGTCACAAGACCCTTGCAGACAGGGCTCGAGGCCCAATGAGAGCGGGGATGCGTGGGTCGGGAGGCGGGAGGGGAGAGAGACCAGGAACTGGGTGCGGGGTTGGAGAGGGACACTTCGGGGGGCCTGGGGGCCTAGTATGGGCCAGAAAACACCAAATGCCCAGGGGTGGGCAAGGCTCACCTTACGCCAACTTCCTCGCTGTGGATCGCTGCTAAGAATCCTGATTGAGCTGCTTCATAATTTGTCCCGAAGTCTAGTAGTGCTATTCCCCCTCTGTCTAATGGCGCAATCAGTTTCTCCTAAGACACACGTGCCTGCTTGCCCGCCCAAATAAACTGCAAAACCACAGACTGCACCTCATGAAAGTATGACCTCAGCAATACCAGGGGTACATTAAGAAATACATAGAGCAACTATGGCAGCAAGACCATCTTAAATAGTTATATCCTCCCATCGAGGTTAAGAGGCAGCCCATCCATCTGCGCACCACAGTCTGAGTGCACTCTAACACTTTCTCATATTTGTGCTTATGCAGCTCTTCCGGGAGCGTGTAATATCGATCCCTAAATACCGGGTATAGACTGCATGCCACTGGAACCCGTAGCCATCATTGAATCGTCCAGTACAAGCTGCGCGCAGAAATACTACTGATATTTAACATTCATTTTCAAACCTGAGAAGTCCCTTAAGTTTAATGCATCCAACATGATCGACCCCAGATTAATCTGCGTATCCTTGATATAGGTTACCACCATATCATCCACATAGAGGGAAACCACCACCTTGTGTCTATATAGCTCTATCCCTGTGTGGACATGTCTGTCTCTAAGAAATTCGGTCAAGGGTTCAATTGGCAAGGCGAATAGCAAAGGTGAAAGGGGACACTGGTATGTTCGAGTTTACCTGGCCATTTACTCAGGTCACTGAAAAAATTTGAGTAAATGGCCAGGTAACCTCGAGCATACCACTGGAGAGAAGCACCTGGCAGGGGTGTCCCCTTTCACCTTTGCTATTCGCCTTGGCAATTGAACCCTTGGCCGAATTTCTTAGAGACAGAAAGGGACATTCAACCGAATCAAATCCCTTTTCAGCATCCAATAATGCTGCCATAATTGATTCCTCTTGTCGCACCACCGACCGCAGGCCAAATATTTGCTGCAACCCATAGGAGGTGGAGCACCCGGAATGAATCCCGCCTGATCAGATTTCACACAGCTATACATTAGCAGCACAAGCCTCATCGACAAACAGTTTAGCTATGATTTTTTTTATCCAAGTTGATAAGTGAGATAGGGCAGTACAAGGAACATTCCTCTGCTGCTTTCCTGGGCTTCACCAATACAGCAACCACCACCTCTCTCATGGACTCCGGCAGTCGACCATCCCTTAGAGCCTGCTTGTACACCTCCAAGAGCCAGCTTTAATGTTAAATGCTTATAAAATTCGGCTGTGAAGCCATCAGGCTCCGGAGCCTTCCTGGACAACAGTGCCTTAATTGCTACATAGATTTCCTGTATGGTTATGGGGAAACTCAACCATTCTCTCGCCTCATCAGTGCACCAATACAGCACCACCTGACCTAGATAACTGTATCTCAGGTTGTGAGACCTGAGTTTGCAAGGAGTATAGGCAGGTATGAAATGAGCAGAATTCTTGAACACCGGCCTCATTATGAGTAGGGCGGTAAGGGATACCGGGCACCGGTAAGGAGACGGGTGCCGGTAATCCCTTACCACCCTACTACGAGTTCCCTTAGGGGGTCCCTCCTTTAACGGCTGGTCTGACCAGGCGTTATGGACAGGACCCGTTAAGGGAAATCAGAGCCAATAACGGTACCGCAAATTGCGGTACCGTTATTAGCTACTTCCCCATTCCCATTTGAGCCCTATCGGGGCTCAAATGGGAATGGGGAATTGTTTTTTCAATGGGGACTTACCAGTCCTGCAAAGGTCGGACTACACCGGTAAGTCCCCATTGAACGATACCGGTGCCGGTACCCTTATTGGAGGCAGTCATGGCGCAAATAGCGCCATGACTACCTCCAATCTTGGAATGAGGCCCAATGTCTCCATCTGCAAACCTCAGTTCCCCTTGTTCATTTTGAACAGCTGCTTTCTCCAATAGAAACTTCACCTCTCTTTGTGCCCGTTCTCTAAACAGATCCAGTTCCTCCCTGATCACCATCTGTCTGGCAGGCACATTCATGGACACTGTATCTGCCTGCATATGCCGCAGTTCTCTTCGAATTTGCCTCAGTAGCCCAGATTCGCTCGAGATGCACTCCCCGGACCACACATTTAAAATTCTCACACAACACTGTGTATGTCACAAGTCTCTCCCCTTCTCACTTGCCTTTCCTGTTTGCTTGCGACCTTCTTTTGTGACTTCCTCCACACGGTCCGGGTTTTATATAAGCCCACGCGCGGGTCTTCAGATTCCAGCGTGCTTCGTTCAGATTGTCCAGGACGGAACCAGGAAGGAACAATGTCCGCGCGCGGAGGCACGGAACCCGTGGCTCGAGTGCGTGCAAAAATCCAGGAAGTTTGGAAGTTAGAGGGATGAAAGGAAAAGGAAGAGGAATCAAGGAACCGGGAATAGGGAGATCAGGAAAATAGCCCCGAGCGAACTCCGGCAGCACACGTCCAGCTACAGCGAGCAGTAGCGTTGAGACGCGCAGAGCCACGGGGGCGTGTCTGTTTTGTAGAACGTATAGCGTGTAACGCAGAGACTGGCAAGCAGCGTTCCGCATCAGGCGGCCATGTTGGAAGGATTACTGAGTTCAATCCCCTATTTGTCAGGGACCACGAAGTCCAGAAGGGACGCAGACGGCGGTTCATGACAGTATGCCTTATCTCAAGTCCAGCTCCTCCAGATTTGCCCGGATGTATAAGATGGTATCTTCGAATCAGCCTGGGAGCATTCATGTTTGACACGGGCTCCCAGGTGCGCTCGCTGGGAGGGTACCCTTTCCAATCGACCAAATATTGTAGTTGACCACGTCGGTATCTAGAGTCACAGATTCTGGAAACCTCATATTCGAGTTGGTCATTGATAACCACTGGGGTAGATCTTGGAGCAGTTCGAGAGGGCTGAACATATGGTTTCAATAGAGAGGTGTGGAAGACAGGATGGATCCTTTTCCATGATTCTGGTAGCCGAAGTCGAAAGGCCACTGGATTGACAATTTCTTTTATAGAAAAGGGCCCGTAATACCTGGGAGCCAGTTTATTTGGTCACAGATGTCGAGGAAGGAGTTTCGAGGATAACCAGACTTTATCGCCTACTGAGTAAGAAGGCCCAGGTCTTCTTTTGGAGTCAGCATGATGTTTAACGTCTTTTCGGGCCTTTTCTAAATGTTCCTTTGCTTCTTTGTGTACATTAATAAGGGTTTCAATCCAGGAATCAACCGTAGGAACTGGGGTAGGGTGTGGCAGAATGGAAGGAAGAACTGAAGGATGAAATCCTTGACTACAGAAGAAAGGACTGGTGTTGATAGCTGAATGATCCGAATGGTTGTAAGCAAATTCAGCCACAGGTATTAAGAGTGACCAATCATCCTGGACCTTGGTGGCGAAGCAACGAAGATACTGTTCCAGAGTTTGGTTTACACGTTCAGTGGCTCCATTGGTCTGTGGGTGATAACCTGAAGACAAGGCACGTTGGATTCCCAGTATTCAACATAATTGTTTCCAGAACTGGGATATGTATTGGGGTCCTCGGTCAGAAATGATCTTGGAGGGTAGCTCACGAAGCCGGAATATGTGTTCCAGGAAGATTCTGGCGAGTTCAGATGAGGATGGCAATTTGTATAAAGGTGTAAAATGAGCCATATGAGTGAACATATCAATGGTAACTATGATTGTTGTGTATCCCCTGGAAGATGGTGGTTCCACGATAAAATCCGTGGCGATGAATTCCCAGGGTCTTGTTGGTATTGCTGGTTGAATCCGTAGACCTGCCGTTTTCTTATTATCATGTTTGTTCTGATTGCAGACTGCACATGCTTGGATATGGATCCGGACATCCTCTTTCATCCTCGGCCACCAAAATTGTCTTTGTATTGAACGGAGGGTGTTGGTGGTGCCACGGTGTCCTGAATGAAAAGTATCATGATATAGGCTTGTGATCCTTTGCCGCAGTCCAGGAGTGGGGATGACAAAGCGATTATCCTTGAACAGATATCCGTCCCTTGTCTTGAGTTTCCATCGATTGTTTCTCTTAAACTCCTTCCAGGTTTCAGAGGACTGAGTTTGAAGTCGAATATCCTCCAGGAGGGTGATTGCTTGGGCAACAAATATTGTGTGGGGAAACATCTTAGTAAAAGTCCGATCTTCCAGGGTTTCATAATCAGGACGTCTGGATAAGGCATAGGCTATTATGTTGTGTGTTCCAGGGACATGATGGATTTGAAACTGATATTGAGCAAAAAAGAAGGGCCGACAGGCCCGACGACTGTTTCTACATTCTAGGGATTGCAGGACTTGAAGATTCCAGTGGTCTGTGCGGACCTGTACTGGGTGTTTGGCTCCCAGGTGAAGATGACGCCAATCAGTGAAGGCTTGGCAGATGTCTAGCCGTTCCTTTTCCAGGACGGAATATTGAGTTTCACTGGGAGTGAAGGTGCAAGAAAGGTAGGCGATGGGGTTTTCTAACTTGTCATCAAGTTCCTGTTTTAGGACTGCCCCGATGGCGTAGTTGGAGGCATCAGTTTCCACAAGAAAAGGGCGATCAATGTCGGGTTGAGCTAGGATGGGAGCTTGTGTAAACTCCGACTTCAAGCGTTGGAAAGCCGTATCTTGGGCTGAGGTCCACTGAAAGGGGGTATCCTTCTTTAGCAATGTAACAATAGGATGTACATTCTCCGAAAAGGCTGGTATAAATTTCCGATAGAAGTTAGCAGGCCCCAGGAAGGAATTAATTTGTTTTACAGTAGTTGGAACGGGCCATGATAGAATGGAATCTAGCTTTGAGGGTTCCATTCCAATCCCCTTAGGGCTAAGAACGAATCCGAGATAGTGAACAGTTGATACATGGAAAAGACACTTCTCGGGTTTGGCCAGGAGCTTATGTTCACGTAGACGTTGTAAAACTACCTTTACGTGATCTTCATGTTTCAGATGGTCCTTGGAGTATATCAGTATGTCGTCTAGATATACAATGACGAAGAGGAACAGCATGTCTGAAAACACCCGGTCCATAAAACGTTGGAAGACCGCTGGGACATTAGCAAGTCCGAAGGGCATAACCAGGTATTCAAAATGGCCAAAAGGTGTTCTAAAGGCTGTTTTCCATTTGTCACCTTCCTTTATACGAATTAGATGGTAGGTACCCCTGAGATCTAATTTTGTGAATACTACTGCACCTCTTACTGCTTCCAGGATATCCGAGATGAGAGGCAATGGGTAGCGGTCCTTGAGAGTACACTGGTTAAGGCCACGGTAATCTAGACATGGTCTAAGCTCCTTGGTATCTTTCTTGGGAACGAAAAATAACGAAGCGCTTGCCGGGAACTTGTATGGTCGTATAGTGCCATTTTCCAAGTTAGTATCCAGGTATTCCCGGAGCGCCCTTTTTTCAGGTTCAGATAAAATAAACATTCTCCCGAAAGGGATCATTGCTGAAGGCTCAGTATCGATGGCACAATCCTCGGGTCTGTGAGGAGGAAGAGCTTGAACTATGGCAGTCGAAACTACATCTCTGTAAGCCTGATAGGCCCTGGGAATTCGGATGATGTTAGAGACAGTGGCCCTCATTACAAGTCAGGCGGTGGACCATGGTGCTTTTAGCACCATGGTCCTTGCCGGATTCCGCCATGGTGGATGGCGGAATTACCGCCCCATTCCAAGGTGAGTGGGGCGGTAATTCCCCATTCACCATTTGCCCTTCCCCATTCCCATTTTTGCCCCATAGGGCATAATGGGGATGGGGAAGGCGCTAATTACGGCACCGTAAATTACGGTGCCGTAATTAGCACCAAGGTCGCTTAGCGCCTTGGACTTTAATGCCTGCAAAAAGCAGGCGTTAAAGTGTGAATCAGGCGTTAAGGGTTAATGGCGCCGACGGCACCGTTAAACCCTTAACGCCTGACTTGTAATGAGGGCCAGTGACTGGACTCTGCTGGATTTCTTGCGAGTTTTCAGAGGACTTTGGTAAGGAATCTAGGAATAAGCAGTGGGACATACAATGTTCAGAACCAAGAAACAAGGAGCCTGCTGTCCAATTGATGTAGGAGTTATGCTTCTGTAACCAGGGCATGCCTAGAACCAACGGATAGTGGGCAGATCTTATGATGTCAAATTTGATCCTCTCTTGATGGTGATTTATAGAGAGTAGGACTTCTTTAGTTTGTCTTTAGTTTGAAGGGTTATGGTTCCTGAAGATAGGGGTCTTCCATCAATTGCCTCTACTGGTTGCATCATCTCTCGAGTTTCATGTGGAATGTTGTGAGTAGTGACCCAATCATGATCTATGAATATACCCATGGCTCCGCAATCTAATAGAAAGGCCTGAAAAACCACAAGCTTGTTTGGTCCAGGAGAGTTCAAGGAAGGAATTGATATGGAGCAGACATCATTCTCCCGAAACTGTGCCCCATCTAGGATCGGGAGCTGGCGTTTCCCGAACGCCGTGGAGGAGCAATAGGGCACTCTCTGACAAGATGTTTATCGGAGGCGCAATACATGCAGATACCAGTGTGAATACAGCGCATCCTTTCTTGTGGGGTAACGGGTCCACGGAATGCCCCCAGTTGCATGGGTTCTGGATCTGAGGTCGGAGAGACTGCGGGTTCTGGGCTAGAAGGGTGGTCTACAACAGCTTTTTGGAATGATGATTTCGACTTCTTTTTCTCCGCCTTTCTTTCCTGTATTCGGAAATCAATTTGTAAGGAAAGGTCCAAGAGGGCCTCGAAGGAATTAGGGCGAGCTACCCTGGCTAACTCGTCCTTTATTTCTTCATTCAAGCGTCTGCGAAAGAGAGTGAAGCTAGCCTCTTGGGACCAATCAGCTTCCTTCATAAGTTGTTTGAAACGGGTGACATAGGTAAGCATATCCTGGGATCCTTGTCGAAAATCAGGTAGACGTTCCTGAGCGCTGTAAACCTGCTCAGGACGACCAACATGGCCTTTAGGGCTTCCACAAATCCATTGTAATCATCCAGGAAGGCGTCGCCCAAATTGACTAGGGGAGTTGCCCAGGTTAATGCGTTGCCAGTGAGGTGTGATATCATAAACCCCACCTTTGCTCTAGGGGTGGAAAAATAGTAAGGCTTGAAGGTGAAATGCACCAAGCATGAATCAAGGAAGGCACGAAGGGTCTTTGGGGCGCCATTATATTTGTTCACCACTCCTCCCAATAACACACTTTCCTTGGTAGCAGAATCAGGAGACAATACCAGCTGCTTTAAGGCAGCCTTCTCAGCCTTAAAGTTTTGAACTTCTGTGGTGAGTTCCTGCATGCCTCGCATGAGGTCTTGAACCGCGGCTTCCATCCCTGTATCCGGATCAATTTTTTGGCGTCACAATCTGTCACAAGTCTCTCCCCTTCTCACCTGTCTTTCCTGTTTGCTTGCGACCTTCTTTTGTGACATCCTCCGCATGGTCTGGGTTTTTTATAAGCCCGCGTGCGGATCTTCGGATTCCAGCATGCTTCGTTCAGATTGTCCAGGACGGAACCAGGAAGAAACAATGTCCACACGAGGAGGAACGGAACCCATGGCTTGAGCGCGTGTGAAAATCCAGGAAGTTTGGAAGTTAGAGGGACGAAAGGAAAAGGAAGAGGAGTCAAGGAACCGGGAATAGGGAGAGCAGGAAAATAGCCCCGAGCAAACTCCGGCAGCACACATCCAGCTATGACGAGCAGTAGCGTTGAGACGCGCAGAGCCGGGGGGGCATGTCTGTTTTGGAGAATGTAGAGTGTGTAACGCAGAGACTGGCAAGCAGCGTTCCGCATCAAGCGGCCATGTTGGAAGGATTACTGAGTTCAATCCCCTATGTGTCAGGGACCACGAGGTCCAGAAGGGACGCAGACGGCGGTTCATGACAGCGTATTAATCAACAGACCTCATGCTCTCCTCAAAAAAATCTATTGATGGCATGTGTTAACACCTCATCAGACAGCCCCTCACTTTTAAACACCCAGGGTGCCTCCCGACCAATCACCCTGGCATCTCCAGACCCAATCCCACAGGTGGATGATCTGATAGTGTACGCGCTAGTATTGTGACCTCAGTGACCCAAACCACAACCATAGCTGAGATCAACGAGTAATCCAATCATGATGCCGATTGATGGACAATGGAATGAAATGTGTAGTCTTCCTCACCTTCGTGTCTGGTCCTCTAAATATCATTGAACTCCCATGCCCAGCACAGATCTTGCACTCTACTAATCGCCTTCAGATGTGGTCTTTGAACCCCCCAGTCCTGTCAGAGTGGGGTTGTAACACTGCATTGAAGTCACCTGCCCATACAATCACTCCCATCAGGGTCTTATCCAGCTGCTGAGTTATCCACTCTTGTGTTTCCACTGAACCCTGATTCGGCAATTGCAATTATTTAAGGTAATGACCTGGCCATGATTAGTTCCCACTACCAGAAATGCCCTACCATCTCGATCTTTAATCACCTCAGAGTGGTGGAACACGACTGAGCCTCGTAACAGTATGCAGACCCCTCTAGAGTAGGAGGAATACGAAGGAAGGTAGTGGTGAAATCACCACCTCTGCCCAAATCGTGTTTCCCCAGTGGGGTCAAGTGTGTTTCCTGAAGAAGCGCTATGTCAACCTGGTGGCATTGCATACAGTAAAATATTGCTGGATTTAGATGGGCAATGCAATGCCCTAATAGTCCATGAAATACATTTGAGTGCCTTAGCCATATGCCTGTGACTCATTCATATTAATCTCTGAGTTCCCCAATAAGTATCTAGTGTTTCTGCACAACCACATCAAATAGCAAAGAGAAGTCATGGACTGAGCAAGTGCGACCCTTAGAACCACCATCCTCTCCCAACACCCATTCGGATCCCAGCCCACCCTTACCACCAGCCAACCCAACATGACAGTTACCCCAAAAACAACCTCAAACCATGAACTGTCATATGCTTCCGCACGAGGGCTGGACTAGCACGCAACCGACGCAGCACCCCAACATTAATTGTACTCCCTACTCATCACCTCAAGGATAAGCATCGCCATGACTGTCATCAGTTACCAGGCAATGTTTCTACTTCATGAGGAATTACCCCCTGTTCTGTATTCCTTGTCTTCTCTGCACTCTTGGTAATGACTCAAGGATAGCATTGGCATCTTCGGGGTATTGAACAAACAGCGCTCGCCACTCATGCTCCACCCTGAGTTTTGGCGGGGAAGAACATGGCATTCTTCATGCCCCTCTCCTGAAGTCTGTTCTTGATGTCAATGTAGGTCCTCCTGCATGCTTGCACTTTATCTGAGATGTCAGAAAACAGTTGCATAGGGTCACCCGTGTAGAGCAGTGCCACTTTTTCTCTAGCTTTCCATAGGGCAAGATCTCAATCCCGATAATTCAACAACGAGGATATTATCGGCCCAGGTTAGTGCACCAGGCACCAGTTTCCTTCCACTAGAAACTCAAAGCGCTCTTTCCACAATAAACACTTCTGCAAAATCCTCACTGCTAAGGGCTTTACACAGAATATCCTCCACCATGGGTTCCAGGTATCGATGGTCTGCTGCTTCTGGCACCCCAACTATCCTCAGGTTGTTCCGGCGTGATCAGGACTCAAGATCTTCTTATTTATCAGCCAGTTCTTTAAAAGCCTTCTGAGCTTGAAGAAGCTCCCGTGTAACAGTGGAGGATTCATCTTTGACCGTAGAGACATGTCCCTCAACCTTGTCCAGCCTCTCCCCATGTTCATCTATTCGCACTTGCATGTGGCCAACTTTACATGTCAAAGTGTACATTTTCCTATCTAGTGATTGTATACTTGCTTGTAACTGATTAAACATGGTTTTGTTGTCACTGAACATATCCCTTAGGGTCTAGAGAGGAGCACTGAGAAACCGCACCTAGGGACTCCCCCATTACTGTGTGATGTTTATTTCTAGCCGGAGGTTTCAAACTGCAGTTTTGACTGCTGCTTCCCTGTTTTCTGTGACTTAGACATAACGCTGCCTTGCTGTCTCCTATTAGTGAACCTTCCCGCCATCGCTCTCCGACACTGCTAACAAATCTCCCACACAATATCTCCCTCGTCGTGAGCATTTGTGATATCATCTTTAATCACTGCACCTTGCCGCTACACTTCCATGTGGTGGCCACGGTGACTACCAAGACCCACTGGGGTTACAGCTGAGTCTTCCCCAATATGCTCCCTCTGGCACCCTCTCCCAATCCTGCAGACCAGGTGGTATTCAAGTAGTTTAGCCTGCTCCTCTGTTGGTGTGCACACTAATCTGGACACTGATTCAAAAAATACACACCTTTAGATCAGGTGCGGGGGCACTGAGCCAGAGCTGTTAGCCACAATCAAGTCTCGCCACTTGTTCATACCAGCAAAATGTTCCACCTATAAGGTAAACTCCCTGCATGGGGGGTGTTATACAGCATGTGTTCATGTGCTAGAATCCAATGGGCACCCCCAAGGACAGCAGTCACAGAGAAAGTCCTGTAGGCAAACCCACCACTTGGTACTGGACACTGCCAGGCACAGAGCTGCTCCCTGTAGAATCCACAAGTCCTCTGCTTCTAGATATTCAGTAAAGTTGACACATGCAGGGCTCTATTCACCAGTTCTCACTCTGTATACATATGCTCCGACCCCTGTGTGCTCACCTTCATGGCACAGCCATATATTGATGAGCCAGCGCCTCCTCACCTATCTGTGTGGCAAACCACCATTGGCCTGGTGTGCAGTGGACCCAGGAAGCCCCAGATCCATGCAGAGTTTGTAACATGATGATTGCATAGGCAGGGTCAGCTTAGTTTACTGTGCAGCACTCCTCCGATATCTCCCTCCAACTTGGAGCAACTTTTGCCGCATATCAGGTGCCACCATCCCGGTATCCATTCAAAGGTCCAGCAGGAGAGCAACTATGTCAGGTGCGGCTTGCTGCACGATTGCCACAGCATCCCACTTCCTTCACCACCGAAAAATGCCCAGGTATCCCCCGGGCTGCAACAATGTTGTGCAGGCCACCAGCAGTCATGTCAGTGGTTGCTGCTTCATGCTTGCTTGGTCCGCATCTGCCTCCAAGAGCGGGAAGTCATCTCCCCGACATGGGCCGCGCTGTCCACCACCTTATAGGTCAGTGTCTGGGCCGCTGACACACTCCCAGTGAGGAACTGCCAGGAAGCTTTGCGGCCACAGAAGGGGGTTATCCTCAGGTGGCGACTTCTCTCCTACCACACTCGCCCGGGCCCGGTCATTGCAGCTTCCACTGCCGACAATACTCTTCCTCCCCTCTCGTTCGGGTCTCTGAACACCGAGACACGGCACCACGAATCACTAGGGAGGGAGGGAATATAGTCAATTATGCCGGTCACCTTGCTTGGATCCAGGCCCTGCTAGCGCTGCCGCATTGCCCACACTCCACCTTCACCACATCTCAACTGGCAAGCCACCGCTGGCAGATCGAAGCTCACAACTCAGCCATTGCACAAGGGAGGATCACCTAACTTTCTCAAGATGTGCCATCAATGTTCATGTAGCTGATGCGCTGGAAATAAGTATGGTGGCTAGTCAGGATTTGGCAGGATATTTTCCAGAGTTTGTGGGCTGCTGAAGAGCTCACATGCTAGCAGCCATCTTGGCTGGGCTCACTAGTGCCCCCCGAAGGAACGGTATAGTTGTTTCATATATCTTAAAAAGGAGTTTTTAATAAGTTACATTCAGTGTTGGAAGAGAATGCAGAGTCTTCAGTTATAAAAAGTGTTGAAAATCACTGAAAGAACGTACATTATGGTTAGGTTGCCTTGCCCATTTTCTAATGACATTGGTTGGCAGGGCTTGTGATTTGGCTGAAGCCTATGCCCCAGGGATTGTGGGTCACAAACCATGTATAGTAGCCTTTATGCCATTATAGTGCACACTGAACCAGGCTGCAGGCTAGGTGTAGTGGATATTAAGGATGGTTTATTTAACCTGATGCCTCAGGCAAGTCATGCATCCCCAACAGGTGCTGCTTAAAGTGACACACATCAGCATGCACTGCAAACGTTTTTTGTTGAGGTAGCGTTATAGTTCTTTCATATATGTTAAAAGTGGAATTTTGAATGACTTACATCGAATGCTGAAACATCATGAAACAGTGCTCCTTTTGTGGGACGCTTGCCCTGACCCCCCGCCCCCTCTGCCGAGCCCCGTTGCCAGGGATGTTATGGTTAAATTGCTCTTATACAAACCTGTGAAATTCAGTGAAAAAAACTTTGTTAAAGGGACGTTATGGTTGCAGCGCAAAATCTAAAAACCAAAGAAATTCGGCAGTTATGGAAAGCCACACAGCCATAATTGCCGCCCGCACTGCTTCTAATGAGGTTTTGTTGGTATTAGAGCAATGTAAAAATACATAAACAAAATCAGTGGCTGCAGCATAGATCATAGAGGTTTTGCATTCTTAATATGTTATATTTGGCAAGTAGAATCGTAAGTCGAAGCCAGTGATCTAAGTGAGGGGGAGCGGCTGGGAGTGGTGCTCCTCTATTTGTATTTTTTCACTGTCACCATTCCTATAATTTTATTTTGAAAAGAAACCACTCGGGAACGGCTCTTTTAAAAATAAAAGTATAGACTTGGATTAGACGAGACGTCATCAATCAGCAGCAGCACTCTCTGACTGAGCTGCAGGCTGCAGCATACTGGATCGCACAGCCTTGGCCCACGCCTGCGCATTGAGCAGCAGGCCAGCCAACGTTCTGTAACTTCACTGCAAGTGCCCTCACGTTGCGCAATCGTTGGCTAAGTGGCGAAGTGGCCAAGCCTCAACACCCTGTAGCATCCCCCCCCCCATCCACTAACTCGCCTTGCATTGATGGGAATTAAGTAAGTCCTAAGTGACTTACTTCTTGTGTCTCTGGGGCCCGCGTTAGCGCTGCGCTGTAGGCGAGGGACAGACGCATCAGCCCAGGGAGCGGTTTATTATCAGCCTCAGCCCAGGGAGCGGTTTATTATCAGCCTTTCATTGCTCTGCACATAGGCAGAGCCATCATCTTCTCATCTTGGTGCCAATCACTTGAGGGCCTGTCTTCTGCACTAAAATCTATGTTCTCTATTGTTCTTTTGACTTTGTATTCGGCTGGGAAGATGACAGCATTTCCTCACTGAATACAAAGTCAAAAGAACAACAAGTATCCGACACCACACCAGCTGTTCAGCACTGTGTCAATAGGGGCCGGGCTACACATTTAAGACCTATAGTCTAAAGACCTGTTCTATTTGTGCAGAAATTCGGATGCATGAACCATCCTGATTAATATGCTACTGTACATTAACATGCCTTTTTGCAATTAACCCATGCATCAAATTTAACTGCAGCAATTTGAACTAAACAGATGCCGCTCCCATTAATTTCTCGACAAAATTAAAAGCAATTTATTATGCAGTAAATGATAACTGAAGCAGCAGCGCAAAAAAGTGTACTCCTTAGACAGAGGCGGGAGGAGACAACAAGGTAAACACGTGAATTACCAAGACACATCTTAAAATAACTCGTTTTTGTTCCCAATCTGCTTGAAATTGTGGTGGAACGCTTTCCATTTCACACACCTTATTATTTATTTGTTTATTTATATAGTGCAACTAACCTGAAGGTATCTGGGCGCATATTTGCAAGTTACAATTATGGTACAATATGTCTCTTACATGTTACACAATACATATGCTTTGATGCATAAACATACTCTGCTACATCAACATATGTTGCAAGATGTACAGCTAGCAAGGCCAAGATACATTTGTGATCAAGGAAGAAGATTCATTACCGTCCCTGTGCAAAGAGCCATGTTTTCAGTTTTTTGCGGAATGTCCATAAGGCTGCCCCAACTCTTAGGGCTGAAGGCATGGAATTCCAAAGTTTAGCAGCTAGTACCGGGAAACTCGTACCCCCTGCTTTTTCTAGTTTGTATCTGGGTATGGTTAGTAGATTGACCTGTTTCGCTCCGGTAGGTCTGTTTGTTTGATTTTTTGTAAATTTGCTATTTAGGGGCTTTGTTGGAAAGGCACGTATAGGTTAGTGATAAGGTTTTGAAGGCGATTCTATCCTGCACTGGTAGCCAGTGGACCTTTTGTCTGGCAGATGTGATGTGGTTAGCTCTAGGAATATTAAGTGCCGCTCTTAAGGCATTATTCTGTAGCACTTGCAGTTTTTTCAGATTACGGCTGTTTGTCCCAGAATACAAGGCATTGCAATAGTCCAGTCTAGATAATATGAGGGCTCTGGCCAGGGTAATGAAACTGTCAGAATAGAGGAATGGTCTGCAGGCAGTGATAGGTTTTGAGGTATAAACTGTGCTGGAAGCCGTTGCATAACATCTTTGGTTACTGAGAAGGTCGAATCAAGGTAGATGCCTTGAGTTTTGACTTCTTTTGAGACTTTTATAGTGATGTTATCAATAACAAAGGATTTAATTTGTTTAGTCGGCTTTGAGATCTGATAAGTAGTATCTCAGTTTTATCGTCATTCAGACTTGGAATTTATACCGTGGAGCATAGTTTTCTTTTGCATGTTCTCCAGGCGCTCGGGCGCTCATAAAAGAGGTGGCACGGATTAGGTTAGCGTGGGGCAACTGCTAGATAGCTCTGTTGCTGTGTTTATGCGTGCAGACCCCAAATGCCCTGTGCCCTCCATTTTGCATGTTCCAAGTGCCTCAGCCACGATGTACTCTGGCACCATGTTATATGAAGCCTGTGGCGCAATGACCTACATGGCCGTGGCAGGACAGGACACATGCAATAAACATTTCTTGCAACTGCAGTTTAACAAAGACCCGGCAATTACTAATGTAAAGCATTTCATTTTTAGCAACTTCATTCGCTTGCATACATTTTTAGGTAATTTAAATCATGATGGAGTGTTAGTACCTGCCTGACAGGGGAGCGCTTGGAAGTGTAGGGGGACAGGAGACACATTCTCATAGCAGTTCTTAAGTGTGTGGTTTCAGACGGGAAGGAGAGAGTCAACTACTTGTAGCATTAAACCGGCACCTGAAGAGTCTCATTAGAATGTGTAAAGATCTGAAATGCCCTCACACGCGTAACTTTGCACATCCCCCACAATCTCTGAAGTTAGCCACTCTCCTAAAATGTAAAGGGTTAACCCCTCCCCGAAAGTGGAGTCTAGTTGCACCCCTGTAGCACTCTCACACACCCCATTTTAAAAGGACAGCAGCCCACAAAACTAAGTACTTGCCCTAAATAATGAAAGAATACATCATTGAAAATTGATACATGTCATAATGTGCTGATGTGAGTCTCGTGAATGTGCAAGCGGAATATGCATGGTCCTGATTGCAGCCGGGCAGCCCATTACTTAAGAGTTACCCCCAACCAGAAGCTATTGTGCCCCCTCTTTTATCTGCAACGTCCGTTACTTTATTCGGGATGTGCACAGTCGAAAGTAATTTATGTGTAAAGTTTAGATATGGGATTTCATCTGCTTCTTATTTCATTTATTGAATTTCTTTTTGTATTGCACTAAATGCATTGTGTTTCTCCAGAGTTGATTGCTGGGAGGAGGGAGAGTTTGTGGGGTTGATTCTTGGGGAGGGATTGGAATGGAGGGGGATGCCATCATGGTTAGCTATCAGTGCATTAAAGATCCCTGGGCAGGGGTGGGGAGGATAGCACTGAAGGAGTCAGTGAAGCGCTTAACCTAGCCTTGTGCTGACAGCAGCACCAAATGTCCTGTAATATGCAAAAAAAAGGATTTTTGTACTCATCATTCCTTATACTGTATTCTAGCCCACTGTGATTTACTTACATGCATCCTTGCTTTGGGGACCACTGGTTGGAAATATATGGAAATGTCTGCCCCCTTGCAGGCACTGCAGGGTGGCCCCACTCACCATCTTCCATTTACACTCAGGCTCAGCTGCTTAACATTGTAACGGCAGTAGCACCCACCGACTGCACAACTATGGCAACTTTGCTTTGGTGTGGATAAGATGGTCAGCCAGGGAAGTGGCACTGCCGCTTGAGGGGGTATTGGCGCACAGAGCCAGCACAAAAATGTTTTCTCAGGTGGCACGGCCTTTTACAAAGGCATAAAGGGCAAAGCCAATAAGATGAACATTCTTACATGCAGTAGCATTTATGCATCAAGCTGAGACATTATTTCTTATTGTGAATTGCATTTTATACTGAAGTTAAGGGCAAAGCCAATATAAGTGTTCTTACGTGCCTGATCAGGAAAGGTTTTCTTACTATGGCATGGCATTTTGAACTGTGTTAAGAGGGCAAAGCCTTCATGAAGTGTATTTATAATATGTGAGGTGTGTGCCTTTGTAATGTGTGCTTCCAGCACGGACATGTTTTATTACTGTGGCATGCCATCTTAAACTGATGTCAAGGGCAAAGCTAACATGATGAGCGTTTTCCATGTGACCTCACCAGCCGACACAGTGAAGCCAGTAAGGACATGTTTCAAGTGCCAGTATGGACATGTTTCTCTATAATATCATTACTTGTAATATGGTCAAAGCAAACACGAATAGGTTCTTAGGTGTAAACACTAGCATATATTGGTTTAGCCAGCATGGGCATATATGGGCACAGTCTGCATTATAGTTTTTTTTTTTTTTATTTATTTAGCATTTTTAAAGCGCTCACACAGCCCGCGGGCATTGAGGCGCTGTTACAGGATTTTTTTTTATTTTTTTAGTTGCGTAATTGTTTTTGTCTTAGTTGCGTATTTATAACGCGCTTAAACACACAGAGGTTTCTAAGCGCGGACTCGGGGATCGAACCTGTGTTGCTTCATGTCGTCTTGCTTCCAAGGTGCGCACGTTGCCACTGAGCTATCCTAAATATTTTTTTACAATGGAAGAATATTGCATTGTAGTGGGAAAAGGCATCATGAAAATGTGCTGGGAAACTCTCCTGTGCACTGTTGGTGACTTGGCATCCAATCGATTTTTCATGACTTACCCTAGAAATCTGTTTGTAAACTTGTATTTTTTACCCACCCAATTTTCTCAGAAAATGTGCTGTAAAATGCACCGTTTAATCCATTATTTAAAGAAGGGTCGGGGGGAGAGAACCCCTGGCCTCCCTCATTTATTTAAGGCTCCCTCGCTGCGTTCGGTCACTCCCACGTATTCATGGCAAATGTTTATTCCCATTCCCACCCATTTATAAAATTCACCAGCCGCCACTGGAAACAACTCCAATGCTTCTACAAAATACAAGCTCTGTGACTATTTTTCCCCCACTTCGACCACTGGTCGAACTTATCACAATCTTGACTAATGTTAACATTGGTGCCCAAGGCTAAGTATACAAGAAATACTAGATGCATGTGTCTGGCTATACACAGTATACTTACTTAAAGCATCAATGAATACAAATCAGATGCACACACAGGGAGGCACCAGTAAGGGGGAATCATTGACTATGACCAGAGAATTAAATTAAGATTAGAGTCCACCATCCTACAAATAAAATATACAAATTGTATTATCTGCCTAGCACTTGCTTAGTGTTACATGTATGCACACTATGCGCTTAGGCCACACACTAAGTCAGCGGTACAGATGTTCTGAAGATGTTGCAAGGGTGGCCCATGATTATTTGATGGGCGTTTTTGTAACATTTTTATAGCATTTTTAGAAGTAACGTATTGGATGCAGAATATACATGTATATGCTTTTTACCATTCCAAGATGTCACCCAGAGAAACATACATTGGGTCTGAGAAGGAAACATAATGGAAAGTAAAGAAGGTCTTCTTTCTTGCATGCACGAGTGTTTAAATGGGAAGCCTGTCTTTTATGTTTACAACCAGACGAAGCCCTTTCGGGTGAAACGCGTAGTTGTTTTTGTTCTCTCCTGTGCAACTTGTCCACTATGCTTTACAAATAAAGGACGTTTGATGGAGATCCTTTTTTTCTGACGTGTCTGGATGATTTTTAATGACTAAGGAAGAGTGCCGTCCAGGAAGCGATATTCCGCTTTCTTTTTTCCTTCTCTTTTTATATATATATATATATATATATTTATTTCTTTTTTGTAGATTGGAAGAAATGGCCAGGGGTGGCTCACATGGTCGGCCTGAAGCATGAAACCTTCTCAGGCAACAATGAAAAAGTGGCCCACAGTTGTAAATGGATATTCATTCCTTTAGTTACAGACTGGGCCTCATTACAACTATGGCGGTACGGTAACAACGGTGCCGGTAAGCTACCGGCACCGTTGCTACCGTACCGCCATAGTACGAGTTGGGCTCGAGGGTGCCTGACAGCCCGCCAGGTCTGACCTGGCAGGCCGTGCAGCACCCGCGAGCACAGCTCATCGGATGCACCGGCACCGTTACTAACGGTGCCGATGCATCCGAGCTCCCCATTCCCATTGAGCCCTATGGGGCTCAAATGGGAATGGGGATCTACCGGTACCGGCACGCGCGAAAGGGCAATTATCAGGTCCGCCTAACTTGGCATGACCCAGTAATTGCCCATTTGTGGGTGCCGGACTCGGATGCAACTCCGGCGGCAGCCATGCCGGTTTTACCGGCACAGCTACCGCCAGGGTTGTAATGAGGCCCACTGTTTCAATAGTACCCAAGGGGGTGCTTTGTGTTAAAATGTAAGTAAATTGTAATATATTCAGCAACAATGGTCAAAATTACTAACTGCATAGTTAAGTAACTCATCAAACTGGTCCACATTGGCCAAAATGGTGGCCCATTTTGACTGGCCCACACTAGCATTTTACATTTTTGGTACAGGCATTGCCCTATAGGCCAGTCCGAGCCTGGTGGCTCATCCATAATAGTGTGGGGGCGTCCACCCAGTGGCCCCTCACCCTTTATGGAGGAGCTAAGGAACCAGCTCAGTGAAACAGTGAGCACTCCCTCAGCTTATTTTTCCAGCTGATGGAGTGCTCCTGGGCTGGCTGAACTGTCAAAGGGAAACACTGTTTCCCTTTGACAGTTCAGTTTAGTTCCCCAGCCGCACATGCTCACTGAGCCATGCAAGTGCTGGGGCGTTTTGCTTCGCAAGCATTGCATAGCTCATTGGAAATGCTGGCTGGGGCACTGCATGTCTGTATGTCCGAGGTGGAGCACCTGCGCCTCCTTGCACATACGGACAGAGCAGCCTGGATCAGGGCGTTTCAGCACCCACACACAGGCCAATGCAGAAGGTACGTTTACGTTAATTGTTTTTATTTAAACATGTGTATGGATGCGTGTTTGCTTATGTTATGAGTGAGTGTATGGTGATGGATGCATGTGTGAATGATAGAGTGATTGCTGTATGAATGTGCAGCACCTTGCATACACACATAATCATGTTGATTGTGTTAGGCCCAGTGGGGCCAAGGGGACAGGGATGGTATCTTTTTACTGGACATCTATCATAGGTGTCCAGCAAAAAATGTCATGCCTGCCCTCTGGGCCCCCCAGCACCAATTGGAAACTGTTTGGCTATTTACCCATTTTTTTGTTAAAAGTATGCTCTACAATGCAACATTTTACCCATTATTTAAAAAAGATTCACAGGGGGAAACCCCCCCCCGAACCCCTCTTTACTTGTTCAGGCTCCCTCACTATGCACGGTCGCTTTGGCATTTTTGGGGGAAATAGTTATGCCCCTCCACTTAAAAAAATCACCAGCTGCCACTGGCCCTCAGACTGTGTTGGGAACGGGATGGGGGAACCCAGGGACTATGGTGGGAGCACAATGGGCGGGAACCATGGGATAGTGGTGGGAGCAGAGTGGGGAGAGCCCCGGGTGTGTGATGGGGTGGGGAGAGATAAGGGACTGGGTAGAAGTGGGATGAGGGAGCCCAGCGACTGTCATGGGAGCAGGTGACGGCGCGCAATACATACTCTCCATTTGCCATTTCTTGGGGTTCCCGACCTGCCCAAATTTTGCTCAGGGGGGCCCCCGCCAAAAAAGTTTGAAGACCACTGCACTAAGGAATGTGTGTTCAAAATATTGTGCAAGGTTAAAGTCTACATATACTGCACCTTATAGTATGTGTATCATGCTTTCAGTGTAGTACGTCAATGTCAAGTCCAGTGTTTAAACTGCTAAATGTCACTAAACAAAAACATCTTATTAGGATACGTGATTTCTTCAGTGATGTCAACAATTATGCCATTTGTGATGTTCCTTTGATGTACTGTTGCAAGTCTGAGCAGTGTATTGCAGAGGCACAAGTTGTGACTTCGTAGCTTACCATAATTGGGGAATTTCTTTGGTTTTTAAATTTTGTAGTGCAACCGTAATGTATTGGTATTGGTTTTGGCATTTATATAGCCCTAGAGAGACAGACCGAGCAGATTTAACTGCATCTAGGTGCAATGTCACTTTACCAAAGTTTTTTCACTGAATATATTTATATGTGTGTTTAGTTAACAAGTGTGAGAGTCCCTCTAATGAGACCAACAATGGTTCAAATAGACTGTTCTATGGAATATCTACCAATTAGGACAGGGACATCATTTACGGGTTTGCCTTGCGACCACTGTGGTCTCCCATGTGACCTCTCAAAAAAAAGTCTAACACTTTCAGAACTGACCCTAAATAAGAAAGAATAGGAATACCAAATAATGTGTCTTTCTGGAATTCTATACAATAATTGCTAGAGTCATTAAAGGTTTATTTCTGGCACACTTCAGGGGGTAAGTCATTGATTTAGTCTGTTCTTAAACGCCTCAACTCAGCCTTTCATCCTTCTGAGGTCGATAAATGAGTACCAACACAGGTTGGATGATATTGGGTGTATATTCTTTTCTATATAAAGCACTTAAGTGTAAGTGATATATAATAACACATCATTACCATTTGGTCATGAACGTCTGCTTTCGTTCACAGTAATTTGGTACTGTGGGCCTATACACACTGATCTTAACGATACATATGGCAATCCATTCTTGTATGAAATGCAAATCACATTATTGTAATATCGTAACCATATTTTTTGGAGTGTACAATGCTTTGTGATGCCACTTCCTGTTTTGTCAATGTGTGAAAGGTCGTGTTCCATCGCTTCCCGCGATATCACTTCGGGGTGGGGTCAAATTACATCACTTCCTGTGATGTCATCAGGGGATCAAGGGTCATGTGATGTCACTTCCGCTAACCCTGGCATTTTGGTGAAATGACATCCCTGATTTACGAACGTCAACAAACACGTTTTATGCTCACTTACCCTTCACAGAGAAAAAATACCCATTTGCATATCAGTCTTTGTCCCACCCACAAGGACAGTGCAGCACTGAAATGCTGGGAAATTCTCCTCTGAACAATAGTACCATCAGCAAGGGTTTAGAGGGACAGCAGAAAAAAAGGGGGCGGGCACCGTCCTCCCGCGTGGTCCCTCGAATTGTGTGTTCCCTGCTTATCTTCTCGGGCCTGAAACCTCCGAGGTTGCAAGCGTAGAATGCTCACTGCCATTGATGTGAAAACGAGTGAACCTTTCCAACATGTATCCAGGCGCTATAGGTCAAATGGCCTTCCTTGTTTTAGATAATCTAACAGCTCCTCGCCTCTCCTGATATGTGGGACGCTGCTCTATTAGAGCAGACAACTTCTCAACAGTGGAACTCATAACATTGGCATTGTAGTGTGGAGAAAAACACAAATGGGTGTTTTATCCAAAGAATGCCTTGCAATTATGTTACTGGTATGCATTTTATTTTGTTTTGTTGACCCTTTTAAGAATGAAGGGTGCTTGTTTTGCCTGACATGCTGCATTAAAGATGATCATGTGTGTGTTGTCAGATTTACTGCATGATTTGGTGCTTTGTATGTCATACTTAGCAAACTCATGACATAAATTCACCTTTCAGTCTCTACAGGGCCAAGATTCCATCCTGCTTTGCTCTGCTTTCTCTTGCTTGCAAGGCACACGCGTTGCCCCGGAACTAGTCTCCAGGTCCATCACTATCAAAAGACAAATATGCAGAAGATATCGGCTGTTGGTTGTAAAACTACTGAAGGGATGGAGCTGTTGTGATGACGTAGTTGAATGCCTTAATTGTAAAATGTGGATCCCAAAAACTGTTTCGAATCCCACCTTCTTGACTTGACACATTTTGTGATCCTGGGCAAGTCACTTTATCTCACTGTAGCTTGTTTCCCTTAACTACCACAGCGTGTACTGTGTGGCAGGGATGCAGTTCAGTCCGTGCTACAGAACATGACACACTCCTTACTCATATAGCCTAACATCATGCATAGCACTAAGAAGCTTCTTGTTTCATATGTTGCAATTGAGAAGTGAGCCACAGCTAGAATAGTGATAATACGGATCATGTATGTACAATAGAGGCTGGATTCTCTGTTAGATTACTCTGCGCAGTATCAGTTGTGAACTATGGCTCGACCCTTAAAGACGATTGAAGGAAATTATATATTAATAGCACATGTATTTTAAAAGCTTGGAAACTCTGTACACTGTGGGTGTTCCTGTCGCTCATTTTTTGATGTGCCCCTCTCACCCTAGGAATGACTTCTAGGGGCATCCCTGATTGTAGGCCACATCAGGATTGCTGTCTTCCCCATCAAAGTCAATGGCACTTCCTTTTGCATTTGATGTACAATTGTGTTTAATTTTTAGAGTACAGAGCACACAAACTCAGTGTGTAAACACCACCACAGCGGGCATGCAGGAAGATATTAACTTTGAGAAAACTAATGATCAACGTCAAGGTCTGTCTTAATACACCCTCTCATAAGCCCCACCCCTCCCCCCGCCCCGCCAATCAGAAAACGTGACACTGGAATGCATCAATAAAACAATGTTTTAGTTCTGCAAAGAGTGGTCAATTTCCAAACACCTGTTCAACTGTGATTGAAGTAAAAGGACCAAAGAAAAATATGTATTTTTACACCACCTACCAAGATAGTCCAAATTTTTATTGTAATTTGTATCATACAGTGAATCGCTTTGGTGTTCTTTTTTTTAACATTTGTGCCTGTGCTGGGCTACCTGATCTACGTTTCTTTTCTAGTAAAAATCCTTGAAATCGATATTGACATCCTAATTTGTAGGTTTGGTGGCCAGGTGGCGCCAGAAATATGCCATTTTACCTTGGGCAAGAAATGCTGAGGTGATAACGTGCTTTACAGTCAAAGCCGAGGCCTCAAAACACTTGATTCGACAACAATTACAGATACCAAAAAAAGTAAAACATTTAGCCCTAAAATGCTCTGTTTTCGCACCCAAGACCATCCCAATCGCCATGCACCTCAATGCCCCATCCCCAACACCTGCCCTACCTCCACACCACACTGACCCGGGCCCTTTGATCATTCTTGCCACCCGGGCCCTCTCCTAAAACTGCCAATGGGTGGTACAAAGGTGGAGCAAGTGGCATTCGTAGCAACTCTTTTGCACATGGCAGAGTCCTTGCTCATAACACCCCTCCCTTGTGAAACGCGTTGTGTTAAAATAGAAAGTGTGGCTGGGCCTTTGCGGGTCTTGGCATCATTCCACCCTGTTTACAAAAAGAGCTATTTTAGCAATCCCTCATTAGCCTAAGTAGTTGCTAAGCATGAGGTTGAAGGTGAGATGTCGTAGTTGGCAGGTGAACGCCGAATGCCAAGCACTCACTCCTAAATGCGAGTCCTCACCTCGTTAGAGGCGTGAAAGGGTAATGAGGCGGATTGCAAATTGGCCACATCCACCCCGCTCAGAAGTGTTTTCCTCATTTCCAAAGTTGTGAACAGGATCTTGGAGCAAGGCAATTGCCTTCTTTCACTGCTTCAGTGAGGAACCAGGAGCGGGTGGAAACAGGAATATGCAACGGTGGGTGCATTTCGCCACAACCTAGGTCTCCTGCACGCACGCACACACACACACATTGATAGAATCCAACCATAGTCTGCAATCAATGGAGCGCTGCACCAGAGAAGGGAATGCCACACGCTGAAGGCGATGATGTTAGGGCAGAGGTGGTGGGGGCAGACTGAGTTCATTCAAATAGTGGGCGGTTTGGAGGTGGGGGCAGCATTCTGGAAGATGGCCTTGGGATGATTGGCCTGTAGTTCCTTCTTAAATTGTAAGTGCGAGGGGAATGCCAGGTGTGTGCTTGTAGACTTCAGTTGCTGTCTCCAGTAAGTCATGACAGGGTAAATGAAATTATATTTATTTATATCGCGCTTGTACACAAGTGTTTCAGAGCGCGACCAGGCAAAAGGGGAGGGGAACAAGGGAGAACAAAAAAGAAAACAGCGATCTTACTGGGCACAGTGACATCTAAGAAAGCGCAAGTGCATGGAAAAGGGAAAAGGGGGAAAGTGCATATGGGGGGGGAGTGGAAAGTGCGGAGCGGAAGAGAGAAAACAGAATACATATTAAATAAATAAATGAAGGTGATAAAACCATGCTAGTGCAGCCAGCAAGTGGCAGGTGAAAGGTGCGCAGATAAGGTATATCTGATAAGTGCAGAAGAAAAGTGGGAGGCGGACTATATGGGTACAGATACAGAACACTAGTACAGAGGGTAGCCTGGAGGCAGTACAGGAGGGTGGCAGGTTGAGCGGGTACCTGGGCCCGAATGACAGAGGGTGGCCCGGTGAAGAGCGCGTTGCCATCCTCGAGATGAGAAAACACCCCCATTTGGATGGTGGTTCTAAAGTTAGAGTTGGCAAAGAATCATTTGAATGTGTGTAGAAGTGAGAACATACAGGCACCTGTTTGTCTTGTTTTGTTAATGTTGGATATGAATGAGAGGTTGCTGTCAACGGTGAATCCGAGGGACCTCGGATGAGGATAATTTGGGGTGAGAATAGTTTGATATTGATTTGTATCAAACAGGACAAGATTTAAGTGTGCTTTGACAGGTTTTCATTGCAAGGAGTCCGAGTTCTGTCGTGCTTATGTTCAAAATCACTAGGCCTTCGACGCCCAGGTTTCCATAAGAGAGAGATAATGTTTTAGATGGTGGAGGTTGTTGTTAGCGCTCATCCTTAATTAGTACCCAGGGAGGGTCAATGAGCTTGTAACAAGCAAGTTCAGTGGCCCTCGCCGGAGCGTTACCTGATCGACAAAGCCTTACCTGACGAGGGACGTGTGCCGCTTCACTTGCAGTTTCTTTTCTTTCTCCTGTCAGGCTGCCATGGAAAGGGAGAAGGGACTACACATAGTCCCTTCTCCCCGATCCCTGGTGGCCCTTTCTTTTGCTTTTTTTCTCGAGTCGAGAAGTGGTTGCAGTGCTGTTTCTCAACTTGAGAAACGCCTTGCTGGGTTACTGATAGCAATCGAACCCTCAGGGGGGGGGGGGGGCATTACCGGTCAGGTAATGCCCCTGAGGCAAAGTTAATGCCCTCACTCCGTTCAAGCTTCTAACTTATTACCCCCCTGCCCTCCTCCTCGGGTTCTCTTGCTTAAGTAGAGTGCTGTGTCTTCTGTGTACTGGTTGATTATGGTGTCAAGCCTGATGATGAGTTCCCTCAGGGATTCCATGTAAAGATGGAAGGTGATGAGGGAGAGTATGGAGACTTGACTGCCATAAAATCACATAAAAACACATGGCATAAAGAAATAACAATCGTTATAGGAAGCCTTGTGATATGACACAGGAGATGTGGAAGAGTATGGATCTGTTGTTGGCCATCTGGACAAGCCCATGTCTGTTAGTGAGATAAGAGGTGAAATGCTGACGGACTGATTAATCATATGGAGGTGCATGGCGAGGATTTGAAGGTGACCTTCATATCGAATGTGGTGTAAAGGTTCTTTAAGACCACTAGGCAGAGGTTCTTCTTGTCCAAGGGCCTCATTACACGGTAGGCGGTAAGGGTTTACCGGTACCGGTATTTTACTGGTACCGGTAAATCCTTACCGCCTTACTACGAGGTCCCTTTGCGGGTTGGGGAATTTAACGCCTGCTTTTTGCAGGCGTTAAAAACCAACCCGCAAAGAGACCAGTGGAGCTAATTACGTTACCGCAATTTGCGGTACCGTAATTAGCGCCTTCCCCATTCCAATAGAGCCCTATGGGGCAAAAATGGGAATGGGGAAGGACAATGGTGGAAGGGGGAATTACCGCCCTGCCAACCTTGGAATGGGGCGGTAATTCCCCTTTCCACCAAGGCGGTGCCGGTATTTTACCAGCATGAACCATGGCGCTAATAGCGCCATGGTTCACCGCCTACCGTGTAATGAGGCCCCAAGATGTTGAGGGCCTTGTCGCTGATCTGTATGGTAGCTGTCTCAATGCTCGTGCTGGCAAGCGAGCTTGGTTGGTAGTTTTGGAGATATTGCCGTTGAAGGTACTTCTGCGATGGAACAGTAATTGGCCAATCTGGGGTGGACTGTCTGAGGGTTTCTTCATCTCGCCTCTCCTTAGAGTGTCTCGAAGGATGCCTTATGGGAGCAATGTGGCGAATAAGATGAGAGCCCCCCTTCACTAATCACACACTGATGACACGCTGTTAAACTTCAGCTTCTACATTTAGGGTGAGTTTTCAGTTGATCAGTTACATTTTCCTTTTCAGCTTTGTCTAATTGGTGGTTCGGCAACCAATTGAAATCTGTTGCCACGTACATGGTAGAGGGGTGAGGAGGGTGACTGGACTGTGTACTGTATTCTAAATACGCTGTGCTGTGTTTATCATTTCACATTAAAAGTTTTTCCAGCGTACTATGTTCCCGTGAGTGAGACATATGTAAGCTCGAGCTTGTCTGGGAGTTAGGAGTATCATCAGGGCAGATTCACTTGTTAGAGTTTCCCTGAATCTATCTCTCTCTTTCTGCCCCCTACGTAAAACACCTCCTTTCTGAAACTAAGTCCGGAATCGTTTGTGTTTGCATGTTTATTTGATTCTCTTAAAAAAATGATTAAGCATCTCCTGCAAAAATGCTGCAGAGATTTGACATATCATAGAGCTGTGAGTAAAACCATCCCAGTACCCCTTAAAAAACGCCCCGATAAATCGTCTTTCCCTGATGTAAAACGATTGACAGCGCAATTCAGTTATCGCCCTAGCAACCGTTCTAGCTGAAGTAAGCAGGTACTTAGAGGGGCATGGGTCCATTATTCTCGTGAAGGACCTATTGATACAGGAGTTGCAGGAAGCTTCCTGCCTGGTCACACGGTCGTTGCTATACCTTAAAACTATGCAGGTGTCTGTGTGTCTTAAACTATTCCTCTCTAACCCATCACTCGCACATTGGCATCGGCGAAATCCTGCCACCAAGGGGCCCTCAGTATCATGTGTGACCATCTAATGAGTAGTTCAGTGCTGTGTGGCTAGGAATGACAATCTTCCTAGAGTGGGCGGTCGCCGAGCAGTGGTGGAAGTTGAGAGTGAGTGGAGGGTGTTTTGAGGGAAAGGGGACCAAACCAAGGCGTGTTGTATCAGGCAAGTGGATGATTCCATGAATGGGTTTGAATGACACTGGAGGAATTTGTACATGGTCTTTGTGGTAACCGAGGAAAGTAACAATTCAAAGGAGCCACATCCAGTCTGCCTTACAAAACTAGTCCGCTTCTTTTTGTTTTCTTGGTTGCCATTACTTGTAGGAATTTACTAGGTTCGTAGTCACAACACAACCCCTACCTGCATCACCCTGCCATCCGCTTCTTCTAGTGCAACTGCTTCTCCAGCTTCCACAGGTGGAACTCTCAGGCAACACCATTCCAGCCACTCCTCACACACATTCTACATGCATCCAGGAGATGCAGGTATAAACGATGTGTTGCCAATCCTGAGCCCCCGTCCAGGTGCCACAGGTTCATGGTAGGAGCAGAGTTTACAGGAGGTAAATGTGAGTACTTTGTCTTCTGAGGAAAAAGAGTGACTGGTTGGGTTGAACGTGAGGGGAAGTGTTTATACCCAGATAGTAGGGGACAGGTTTTGCCGAGCTGGGGATGAGCGATTGTCACATACCAAGGAAGGTGGAGAAAAGAGGGGAAAGAAGGGAGGCAAGAAGGGTGCTTGGAGGTGCCTACTGGTATTGGAGCGTGTGCCTGGATCAAGCAGACTGGATACAGAGTAACATCAGGCGTGGAGATAGGAAGGGAACTGTTATAGTCACTTGCACTCTATGTCATTAACGCCACATGCAACTAGTCAGAGCAAACATTCAGAAAGGCGAGGTTGCTCTTGCAGGAATGGCAATGAACACCATATGTTAGAAGCACAGTACAGTTATTTGCATACACACTGAAGAGCGCGGTGTGTTGGTACAGGAGAGGCACTTCCCAAGAGAAAACATACAAGGCCAGAAGCCATGGTGCAGTGGGGAAGAATAGGTGGATGGGGGATGGGATCAGTGCTGACAGTGCAGTGAGGCATGACAAGTTTCGACAGCAGAGCCAAGAGGCAAGATGGCCGACAGAACAAGACATGGGAGAGTGGGGAAAGCAGGCTTGTGCTGCCGAGGCTTCTCACATTTCCTGCTTGCTGATAGCATGACCCTGGTTATGAGATGCTTCAGGTCCTCAAATATAGTGTGACAAGCTGATAGAATCCCTGCCTGAGATCAGACACCAAAATACATTCCATGGGTTTATGGAAAGGTCTGGGAGCCCGTCTACCGAGAACTAACATGGCAAATTACCTGTTCTATGGATAGGTTGCCACTCAGGAGGGTCTTCCACCACGTTTTAGCTCACTGTATCTTTCACAGAGGAGAAATATCCATTTGCATATCAATCTGGTCCTACCCACATGGGCAGTCTAGCACCAAAATGCCAGCGAATTCTCCTCTGAATAAGAGTACCAACAGCAACCAGAGACACGTGTCTCAGGCTTGTTGGGCCTCATCAGTGAGGTGAAGTGGTGCCTCTCTAAGCACAGTAAGCAAGGGGTCTATGTCTGGATTAGTCTGGGTAACTCAATTGAAACCCCAAGTCAAACATTTAAGCAAAAGTCTGAGAGCCCCCTTTTTTGCCGAGAATGAACACAGCCAAATGACCTGGTTTATGGATAGGTTCCCACATTTCAAGGGTGTTCATCAAACAAATATTCAAAGAAATAATGTGTCAGGAGAGTGGCAAAGATCAACAAATAAGGTGTCGGTATGGTCATTCCAAATGTCACAGTATAACGGGAGGGATTACTTATTTATTTATTGGGCATTTATAATGCACCTATACAGAATGTGCTTTGAGGATGATGTAAGTGGGGTTATCAACAAAAGGATTAAAAAGAACAAGAACTCCACTTTTTACTCCAAATGGGATATTTTAACGAGGTGCTCAGTGGTCCACGGTCTTGTGAATCCCAAAGTTAGGTGGCAAGTGCAAATCGGATGTTACAAAAGTATCTACATGTCTCTACTAAATAAAGTTGGAAAAGAATGCACACCAAAGTCATCTCTCTTCAAGGAGGGTGTTTATTCCCTTCCGGGGATTGGTAGAAGCCTGCTCCATTTTACACCCTCAATGACTTCCACAATATCACTGACAAAGGACGCAAGCACTACTCGTACTCCTCGACCTCTGAGCATCCTTCTACCTCATCGACCGTACCATTCTGCTTAACTTCCTATCCCGCAGGATGAAACTCTCAGGCACCTCCTGGACTGGTTCACCTCCTCCCTTACTGACAGGACACTCTTTGTCTCCATGCTACCTTTTTTCGATCTCATCGCAGTCCAGTCAAATAAGCGGTCCTGACCTACATGTTGAATCCCTTGGACAGACCCTTAGCAAACACAACATCATTTTCCACCAATATCCAGATAACACACAAATGTACTTCCAAATCTCATCCCCCTCACAATTCCACATCCTCAAAAGCTGTCGCTCCACCATCACCACCTGGATGGCCAACCACTTCCTGAAGATCGATCCTTCCAAAACATAGCCTCCTCATCTGCCCCTCAGACACAAACCCAAACTCACCCCCAGGATCAAACAACGTTCCACAGACAACTCAAACATATCACCCTCTATACCTGTCAAATCCTTTGGCTTCACAATCAATCCCCACCTCTACTTCACACGCCACATAGCTGCTGTGACCAAAACATGCAATCTACAACTACAGCTCCTATGGCAGATCAGACACATTCTTCCTCCTGATGACTTCCAGACTGCAGTCCAAGCACCTGCTCTGTCCAAGCTGGACTTCAGCAATGCTCTCCTCATTGGACTCCCTAGCACCACCCTTTCCCCCTGCAAACCATACAAAACGCAGCAGCCAGACTTATTCTCCACCTATCAAAACATTCACAATTATTATAGCTCTCACCCAGTTCCACTGGCTTCCCATTTCCTAAAGAATTGCTTTTAAAGGACGTTGCATTATTTTCAAAGTCATCCACCACAAAACCCTTTTTTACTTTTGCAACAAACTCAAACCCATCACCCACATAAACAGCAGACAAGTAAGTCATAATCTCCTACACATGCCACTCTGCAAACTAACATGCACACAAAGGCAAGCATTTAGCTACTGAGCACCGAGGGCATGAACACCAAACCAATTCACAGCAATATTGCAACAACTATCACCACGTTCAGAAAGAGAATCAAAACATGTTTCCCCAAATATAACCCAGGCATTCCATCGCCCTACTACAACTTGTCTATCCTAATCTTTTGATCCTATCTTTAAAACAGTTTGTAACTTATTTTTCACCTCCCACCTTTTTAAACTTTGGACCTTGTAAGGCACTCCGAGACCCTCGAGGTAATTAAGCACTAAAGGAAAAGTCTAATCAAATAAAAAAAATATAAATAGGAGCGGGGCAGTCTTGTCTTCCAACTTTCTCTTTGAGATGCAGTCTTCACTTGGGATTTGGGCCCATGTTTCAAGGACAGACAGGCGTTCTGGCCTCTGCCGCCTGGTCCTCTGCTTGAGCTTCCCTCATTGGGCTTCCCTATCGGCTGAACCCAAGGTTTTGGCATGCAAGATGTTCAGGTGTGCCCTAGAGGGGTTTGGTGGAGAAGCATGGCCCGACACCCATCCACCCACTTATCTATGTAATGATCTCTCATGGACTTTTTCAACCCGACTCTCCCTATGCTGTCCTCAATGCCCCCCCAGGGAGCAATGTTGATTCGTACCATCTCCTGCCTCTGCAATCTTCCCTAGACCTACACGGTCCTCTGGAGCGTCCCTAACATCACTACCTATGTGTATGGTGTATCCTTCACTCACCTGGTCCAACTCTAGCACCCTCTTTAGCAGACCAGTCTCTTCCTCTTTCTTCTAATGGTATCCATGTTCTTCCTCCTGTCCAAAGTGCTGTATCCTCTGATGGCGCCTCTCCTTTTAAATACAACCCCCTGTCACCTCAAAATATTCTCCTCTCTAATCTCTACAACCATACTTTCCTCCTAGACTTTGACTGTCCCCCTTTTTCCAAGTCAAATCTGGCCTCCTTCTCACATTCTCCTTTCTTCTATTTAAGTTGACATCTCATTTCCTTCTCTTCAATCACTAACTCTCTTGGCCTTCTACCAGAGGATAATTCCCTCCTTCCTCTCTCTTCCAGAATGTCCTCCTCGCTCCATTGATGTCTCCTTCCTCTGCCAACACCACAATATCCTCGACCATCTCATTCCAGATTAGATTTCTTTCCTGTGCAATAGTTCTCACCTCTTTCCAGTTGGTGCCCCTCACTTTCCTTTTGCTACTGGTACCCATCTTTCTCTGACAGCAAACAACCTCTTTTCCTCCTCTAATACACCAGGACCTCTCGGTTGTGCCACACTATTACTACTCCCCCCTTTACTTTAAAAAGCTCTCTCTTTCTCCAACAAGATGGGTACCTCCTTTATACACCACACTACTACCTTTTCACCATATATGTGGGTCTTACCCTTAGAGATCTCCGCCGTCACAGTCTCCTCACACAGGGTCTCCAGCACTGTGATCTCTCAGGGTCTTCTGCTCAGCTCCTGCCAGCTGTTCTACGTACTGGTTGGGCTGACTGGCTTTTAAAGCCTGGGCTTTCCGCCCCTTGGGTGCTGCCAAGTGACATTGGTTGCACCTGAGCTGAGTGGGTTGGGGCTGCATTTGATTGGCCTTTGTGCTTATGGTAATGTTCTAGCAAGGTCCTGGCCTGAGATTATGTTAAGGCCATCCACCATTTTGGAATCTAAAATGACTTTTGCCATGTGCACGGCTTGCTTTCTTCTCCTTCCACTCTTGAGTCTTTCAGGAATAGCCAGCTTTGTACTGGCCTCCTCTCGTCTCTCTGTTGTTTAAATGAAAAGTCATAGAAACATTTGTTAATCCGAGGAAGCTGTTTCCATTACGTATAATGGGTTTATCATGAGAGAAAATTGTCATTTTGTATCTCCTATGTCTCCAGCTAAAAGGATAACAATATTTGTTTATTTGGTGACTTGCGCATTCAGTGCGTTTAGTTTAATTTGGATTATTGCATTCGGTGAGCGTGGATAGGTCATGGGCAGTGCGTTTGTCTTGGAAGCAAGACAACGCAGCGCAACACAGGTTCAAACCTTGATCCTTCGCTTAGAAACCAACCTCTGGTATTAAGTGCATTATAATTCATTAATGGATACTTTGCATCCACCAGAGATGTCAGAATGCATGAGCGGGTCTACTGCACAACAAACTGTTTATCAATCTTCTTAGCTTCTTCGGCATTGCTAAGGAAGCACACTTGTCAGTAGACCCAGGAGGCTGGAAAGGAGGCTGGAAAGGCATTCCCTTAAAAGGAAAGAAAGCAGTTTCTATGTGATTTGTTTGGGTCTGGTTGGTGAGAACTTCAGGCTCCCTTGATATTTACCCCTAGGGGTTTTGGGATTCGTGGCGTTCCTGTCCTCATGTAGCGAACTTTGTTATAATACATAAAAGTATTCCAAAGTGGGACCATGACAAACAGACATTGAAGTACACTACGCATAGCAAATGCTCAGATAACAACAATAATCACCCCCTAGGAATGGGGTAGACGCCAGTACAGTCAAGGCCACCCAAAAAAGTGGATACCAATTTGTCCACAATCCTGTGTAAGTACAATTAGTAGTAACAATGACGGTCTGCAGGGGTCTCTTAAACATAAGCTGAGCAATAAAGGAGGCCTGTGACATAGATGACCTAGCCTGATGGGCAGAAGAACCCCCCCAGTGAAGACCCAAGCAAAGCACTCTGTAACCAATCACACGAATTAGCCCATGAATAAAAGCAATGTGAGGTGCGATATGGCACTTATTAGACTTCCAACAATAGATGAAATAATCAGGAACTTTGGGACAACTATGCTAATGTTCATTGATGGGCCATTGCAGGAGAAGACGCACTGCAAAATATTGACCAGAAATGTGCGAGTATCTCTTTTGAGAATGAATAATGCCAAATAACGTGTTCTCTGGTGTTGCGCCTAATGGATGGTCAACACTCACATTTTAGCTTTCCGTGCCTTACCGGAGGAGAAATATCAATTCGCATATCAGTCTGGTCCCACCCATGAGGACAATTCAGTGCCAACATGCCTTGCAATTTCCACCTCTCAACAAGGGTGACGCCTGGAACCCAACATACATCTTCCTGCCAACAAACAGCATGGAATGGGCTGCAATGAAAGGGCCATTTTCCAATGACTAGTCACTGCCACTCCACATACACACTTTCAACCCCATTGATCCATTCACTGAGGATTGTTAATTTGGAAGTGGCAGTTCAAGTTACTCGTTGATGGCTTCCAGTAGTCTTTACTCCGGATCCGGCATATGCTTACATGCCATTCTAATTCCTAGCACTTTCATAATGATTTTTTCTGCATACTAAAATACATTTTGCTTGCAGAGGTTCAAGCCCTAGATAGATATGATCTCAGATTCTAAGTGTTCCCTCCTGTCTGGACTTTTGAATGTATGCAGATGTTATCTGATTGACCCTGGGGATCACACCTTGATGGGCAATCTGGCTTAAATCAGATTCAAACTTAACTAATACAATGGGGGTTTGAACCTGCCCAAATTATTTAAACCATTTGAGGCTTCAACTCAAAATGATTCAAAAACTTTAAACCCCGCTTTGAGCTCCTAGAAGAACTAAAGGTATGTCTTAAGACTTCCTAGACCTAATGAAACCCATGGTACAAATCACGATAAGGAAACCGAGAAACATAATTTAACTCCGAAGCAAATTAATTTTTAGATGTGCGTGGAAAGCAGGTAGAGAGGAGAGAAATCGAAGCGTATTCCATTGTTTGGGGGTGTCACGGCTCGCTCGCTTCGCTCCCGTTCCCGCCACTTGGGGGCATGATTTGGGGTTTCTTCCCTACTGGACATTTCCTCCGAACCTTATGCTACAGTGTCCTGATGAATTGGGAGCGCTAAAACCTTATTTCCCAAATTACTTCCCTTCCGGATCCATTCCAGGTTTTTGGCAGCCAGCATGCTACTGCTGCTTTAATCAAATGACTATGCTTCCCAGAATTCCTGGCTCACTGCCTCACCTCCTCCCTTGCAGGACAAGGCTGGGTGGAGGATAGGCAACACCTGTGGCTGCAGGTGCAGCAGGCGACACGCCTGAGGGGTGTGCTCGTTAAGCAGCTTTAAAAGCCTCAGTCTGCTTCAGTCCAGTGCTGGTCATTGTTGCAGCGTTCCTGTCTTGACTGGTCCCTTGTTCCTGGTTCCTAGTTTTTGTGCCCAGTTTCTAGTTAGTGTTTCTTGTTCCTTGTCCTGGAATTCGTATTTGTATGCCTAATTGATTTCTGCCTTTTGGAAATCCCTTTCTCCCTTTCTCTGTCTGCAGGCAGCCTTTCTCTGAGCTTTCCTTTTGCTGTAGCCCAATTGCCTGTGTTCACTGTTTCCTAGAAATTGTCCTTTTCTACTGAAAGACTTGTTGCATTAATCTTTCCTTTACAGGTTTAGTTTCCTGCCTTTTCACCTTGGATGGGTGGGAAAGTTTCCCTTTTGATATCGTTTTCACTGCTCCTGATCCTTGCCTTCTATTGGGATCCATGCCATGTTTTCCTTTACACTTTTACATTTATTTCCTATTTTATTATTAGGTGTGGGAAGCTGTTGTAACTAGCTCCTGTGTGATTATCTTTTGTTTTCCACACTGTACTATTCCTTCTTGCCTCTTGACTTGGGCTTAGGTATTTAGTCATCCTCACTCTTTGCCTTTACTGCCTTCTGGGTTCTTGTTTGATTTACAGGGTTGTGGGTTAGTACTGACTTTTGAGTGGTCTTTCCGGTCCTCGTGAATACGGACATCCAAGTGGTCTTTCCGGTCTTTGTGAGTACTGGCATTCATGTGGTCATTCCGGTCCTTGTGAGTACTGTTTCCAAATTCTTTATTCAGTACCGTCTAGAGTGTCAGCTTACAGATTCTGTCCCTGCTTGCCCTCTACGTGGGCTTAGCGCTGTCAGTATCTGTAATAGCATAGTGGGTAAGGAGTTTGCCAACTTTCCTTTCAGTCATAAGGAGGTTCTAAGTGCTTACCCTACATTCCTTTTCATATAGTGGTATACACGAGTCTTGGGTATTGAATGCACGTTGTTATATTCAAGGTTGTTTACTGTGTATTTTGTGCACATTTCCCCTGCCATATCCATCGCCTTCTTCCTCTCCTGACAGGGGGCCAAGAGAGAGAAAAAGAACGGAAACGGGAGTTAGCTCAAGGGGGATGTGGAACAGTGAGAAGAAAGAGACATGGGACATAGAAAGAAATAAAAGAGGAAAGATAAGCAGGGGAGTCAATTATGAAGGCATTTGAAGACCAAGCAAAGGAAGTTAAAGAGTAGACGTGAGTGATTCGAAAGGGAGCCAGTGAAGTGAGGCAAGAGTAGAGGTGATGAAGTCACCGGTAGTTATGGAAAAAAAGCAGACGTATAGCGGAGTTGTAGATGGAAGCAATGGGAGAGAGATGAGAAGCAGCGAGGCCAAGTAGAAGAGAGGAACAGTGGAAGAGACAGGCGAAAATAAGAGATAAACAAGATTTTTAGTAACAGGGAAGGAAAGGAAAGGTCTAGTCTTTCGGATATTAAAACGATGAAACCGTCAGGAGTGGGAAAGTGTAGCTATATGAGTGGCGAAGGAAAGGGAAGAGTCGAGAACAACACCAAGATTACGAGCAAAGTGAGGCATAGGAAGAGAAAAAGGGGGAAAAGAGATGAAAGAGGGAAAAAGGGGAGGGGGCACACTGATGGCAGGGAAAACGAGAACTTGTGTCTTGGGGGGGGATTAAGATACAGAAAGTGGGCCGACATCCAAAACTGAATAGCACGAAGGCAAGTGGTGAGAGTACAGTAAATAATCTGGCAAAATGATGAAAAAAGAAAAAGCTGGGCCTCGTCAGCGTAAAGATGATGGGAGAGGCCAAAGGAGGAGATAAGAGAATCAAGAGGACCCAGGGCACAGCCCTTTGTTCATTGATCTTATACATGTGAGATTGGGCACAACTTACAAAGTTCCCAGGACCAAAATATATGCCCTTAGCACTTTAAGTAACTTAGAGGTTGGTTGCTTCAAACTTTGCTTCTTGCTCACTAAAATGTTGCCTTAAGTTAAGTTTGAAAACCCTGCAACCTGGCAATGAATTTACAATGAAGTCAGCATCTGGGCATACAATGGCACATGCCTGCTGTTGCCAGGCAAAAATGTATGTTTTGTTGATTTGGAAATATTTAAATCTTCACTTATCATAATTTAAATATGACATAATATGATTGTGAAAATGTATGTGAATTACATATAAAAAGGTATTTGGTCCACATGCAGGGTTAAAAATATTGTGCAAGGGTTCGTGGCGAATTAAGTGCTTAGGCAAAAAAGTCGCATTCGTGTCTTAACTTGCAAAAGTGCACAACACAGTGTAGGAAGTGTTCCTCTGTGAGGGAATATATTGGAAAAGGAATTGTCTTTCACTTTGCATCATTTAGTAGCGAACATCAGGGGTTGGAACAGGGACAGCTTGGCAACAGGGCACGAAAACAATAAATTAGCTGCTGATTGTTGAAGCAGGCAATTGCTGTGTTTCCTAGTTGTGAGTGTAATCATAATTTGCAAAGTCTGCCCCTGGAACTGCTTGAACGCTTACTTTGGCATATGCAAATAAAATGATTTTGCTGCTCCAAACGACCTACCGCCATTCAATTTGTGCTTATTTATTTATTTTATTCATTGAGCATTTGTTAGGCGCATATGCAACAGAATAGTGTTTCCAGGCACCACAAGACAAAGTGGGGAGCGGACAAGGGGGCCAAATAAAAATGGCAAAAAAAGACAGTAATATACAATCGTGGTCCTACTAGGTCTTGTGACATTCAGACGTGCAAGCGCAGTGAAGAGACGTGCATGAGATAGGAGAAGAAGGGGGGGGGGAAAGGAATGGGCAAGTGCTCGTGAGAGACGGGGAGGGAAGTGCCGAGGGGTGCCGGGGGAGGAGGTCGCTGGCTACATGCCAGGGTGCAGGAATCCCAAGGGAGGGATGCACATCTGCTAGGTAGGGGCCAACAAGGGCAGCAATAGGAGGCGGGGGTGCTGGTGTCGACTGGGCAGGGGCCTGGTAACCTGTGAGGTTCATGAAGGTCCAGGCCACCAGTCTCAGTGGGGTGATTAGCCGAGAAGGGTAAGAGGGAAGAGGTGGGGAACAGCCATGTTTTGGAACTTAAGGAAGTCCGGCTCAAGTCTGAAAGGGGCAGGGAGGCTGTTCCAAAGAGAAGCACCAGCTGAAGACACAGACCTGGCCCCCACTCTCTGCTTGGAGAAGCGTTTGGCAAGCACAGAGTTGGAGTTAGATCAGCTGAGGCATCTAGCAGGGAAGTATTTGGGGAGAGAAAGTTGGAGATAGCGTGGTTCCAGGCCCCAGAAAGTCCTATGAATGCTGCATAGGGTCTTGAATTTGATCCTCGCGGCCACCGGGAGCCAGTGGAGAGAGCTTAGGGCTGGAGAAATATGGTTCCTGGGCTGGAGGCCACGGATAAGTCTTGCAGCCCTATTCTGGATTAGCTGAAGGGGGCATAGGGAGGAAAGGAGGAGATTGAGGAAGAAGCTATTGCAGTAGTCCAGCCTAGAGAGGACCAGAGCTCTGGAGACATTGAGTTTGTGGGGAAAAGTGAGAAAAGGGAGAATGCCTCTGAGGAGGTTAAGCTGGAAGTGGGCCTTCTTGGCAAGGTGCAAGATGTGAGGGGTGAAGAAGAGAGAGGAGTTGAAGATGACCCTGAGGTTTTTTGCCTCACGGGATGGTGAAGGTAGAGGGGTGTAAGTTAAAAGAACGAATCCAAAAACCTTGAGATGCAACATTGCAAATCTGACTTGATTGCATTTTGCAACTCGAACTCTTTGGTTTCTGTTGTTTTACCCCTCCCCGCGCCTCCCTTTTAATGCATTCGGGGGACACCCCTGCAACCCGCGAATCCGAACCCTGCACCCAAAGTTCGGTATTTGCAGATTCAGCATTTTATATAATGCAGAATTTTATATAATGCAGAATGCGCAGTAAAAGCGCATTCAGCATTGTATATACAATATTTTGGGGTAATACCAAGGTAGGGGGTCCAAGGAAGGTGGGCAGAAGGTAGGAGGGAAACGGTATCTGTAGAAAAAAACGAATCTGAAAAACTCAGAGAATAAATGACCACATTTATTTGGCCAAATTCTTTTGAAATTTTGGTACACTATTGTTAAAATATTGGTGCCGGGTGGGGTAAGGGTATTAGTTCAGGTAGGGGGAAAATGGGGTAGGGTGCGGGAGTCTCCCCCTGCACTATAACAAAAAGTAGGTCATTTCTCCGATTGTTTTTTAAAATTTGTTTTTTTCAAAGACAACCGGGAAACAGGGCGCAGGTGTCCCAATAAGAAGGATATCTGTCTAACTGTCATTAAGACAGAGGTTGTTGGCTGCACACCATGTCTGCATAGCGGTAAGACAATCAGGGATGAGAGAGAAAGAAGCAGTGGTAGTAGAGGGAAGTTTGAAGGAAAGCTGTGTGTCATCAGCATAAAACTGTAAGTGGAGCGAGAAGGAGGAGATCAGGTGTGTAAGAGGTGCGAGATAGATATTGGCGCGCCATGGTGATAGAATAGAGCCCTGTGGGACGCCACAGGTGGAGAGAGAAGTGGTTGAGGAGAAAGGGTCCAGATGCAACGGGAAGAGGCGGTTAGTGAGTAAAGAGGTCACCCAATCCAGTTCCCGGTCCGTGATGTTGAGGGTATCACAGAGCCGTTTTATGAGTATAGAATAAATGACCGTGTCAAAGGCAAAGGAGAAATCGAGGAGAATGAGAACACCAGGAGAGTTAGAGTCAAGATTTATGAGCATGTCTTCACAGATGTTCAAGAGAGCAGTTTCGTCCCTCTGGATGCCTGGAATCCAGATTGATGGTCATGTAGGCAACCAACGATTTCAGTATGAAGGATCAGTTGGGGGAGGACCAACTTCTCCAGGAGTTTACCCAGGAAGTGAGTTGTAGAGATAGGGTGATAGTTAGCTGGGCAGGAAGGGTCAGAAACGTTTTTATTAGGAGAGGGTGCACAAGGGAGTGCTTGAGGGATAGAGGGAAAGAGACAGTGGTGAAGGAGTGGTTACAGAAATTGTCAAGAGCCAGGGCGAGAGAGGAGATATTGCCCTTAATGGCTCTAGAAGAGCAGGGGAGCACCTGTTTTGATGAGACCTTCCTAGAGCAGACGACTTTAGAGACCTCATCAGGTGCTTTGGGCAGGAGGGAGGAGAGATTGTGAGGAGTGGACGGAGGGGAGCCAAGGGAGGCAGCGAAGCAGGAGCGGGAGCGGGAGTGTAGGTGGGGGCGGTGGAGAGTGAGGACAGGATGACCTGAGTTTTAGATGCAAAATGGGAGGTCAAAGGGCTGCAGAGGGCATGGGAAGGAAGGAGAGCAGTGGAGACTGCAGTTGAATTGGCGAGTTCCTTGCAGATTTTGAAAAGTTCAGCCGTGTTGTTAGTGGCTCCAGAGATGCGGGCTTGGATGGGGGCCCTCTTCTTGAAGTGAATAGAAAAACGATATTGCCTTTGGAGCAGGTGACAGGCCAGTTTGTCAGAGGATGAACCCGAGGTCTGCCACTTCCGTTCAGCAACTCTGCACTTACGTTTCGGAGATACTAGATCAGAGTCATACCAGCTGTTGCACTTGGAGGCAGGTTTCAGGTGGATCCTCATGACAGGGGGCAAGGATGTCAAGGGTGCTAGAGATAGAGAGGTGCAGGTTAGCGAGGACAGAGCCAGAGGGACAGTCAGAAGCAAGAGTGGGAGAGGGAATGAAAGTGGAAGCAAAAGCAGCAACAGATACTCACTTGATCAGTCGAATGGTGGCAAAGGAGGCTGGCAGTGCCGGGGCGGCTCAGGCAGAGGGCCAAAGGGCCCCAAGCGGGCGTAGAGGAGAGAGTGGTCAGACCAAAAGAGGGGCGTGGTGACCGGGTTAAAGATAGGGATGATACCATCGATGAAGGCATCCGGAGTGTGTCTGGCTGAGTGCGTCAGACCAGATGGAATAATAGTGAGAGAGAGGGAGTCACAGAGATCACAGAACTGTGAGATGGCTGATTCAGGAGAGTCGAGGTGGATACTGTAGTCACAGAGGAGGAGGAGTTTGGAAGAAAAGGTCAAGAGGGAGGAGGTGAAGTTAGCTCATTCAGAGAGGAAGAGGGAGATTGGGACGGGGGCAAGTAGATGGTAGCAAGCGTGAGTGAGAGAGTTGGAGAGACCCCGAACCTACAGACAAGGCATTCCGAAGAGGTGAAGGATTGAGTAGGTTTGAGAGAAGCAGGGACCCACTCAGGGAAAATCAGGGCCACTCCACCTCTGGGCCAGTTGGGCCTGAGTTTGGAGAGGATGTTGTAGCCCACAGGAAGGAGAGTGTCAAGAGCAGTGACAGAGCTGGCATTGAACCACGTCTCTGTAAGGGCGAGGACATTGAGGTCAAAGGGTACAGGGGCATGGTGCACCTGTCTGTGTGGTGGTGAGGTTAGAGGAGAGGAGGAAGGAGGAGTAGCAGGAGAAGGGAGGAAGTTAATGAGAGAGGGCAGGTGCCGGTCAAGGAGGCAAAGAATAGGTTGAGAATCTCAGGCTATGATAGTGCCATTGTGATAGACATTAATGGTGCACCTAGAGGATGTGAAGTACGCCAAGAGTACTTCCCATCTAGTGCCACCATTAATGGGTGAAAAATAGAAAGGGTAGAGATGGAGACCAGGTGGGGAGTCCACAGGTCTGGGGAGGGGACAGAAAAAAGGATGTTGTAATAGTCTGCCTGAAAGTAGCATTGATGTAGGTATCAGCGATAGGTAGGCCTGGATTAGAGACCAAGTGGATTTTTTAATGCTTTTGTCTTCCAGACCTCATCAGAGAGATAGGATAGGTAATAGAATAGCAGTTAGAATAGATTGGGGGAGATAGAGAGTGCCATGTAGCGGAGGGAGAGGGAGAGAGACAGACAGGGGAGCTCCACAGTGCACACATGAACTCACCGGGTGGCTTAGCAGTCAAGCAGGCACAGATGAAGGAGATGATTTAAACAAGGTATGTACATGGAAGCAGAATTTTAAGTACCAGAATGGGTGAGTGCTAAAGTGCAGCAGAAAACAATAAATGCTCAGGTTTAAAGGCACATCTGAATTCAACTTTCCAGCACAGCACTAAAATGCAGCAGAAAGAAATCAATGAACATGTTTAAAGCACAACAAGGTTCAAGTTTGAGGCGGTGCAAAAACAGCAGAAGTAAAAAAGGCTTCATGATTCAAAGCAAACAGAGCAAATAGGGCATCGAATTCCGGCACGTGAGATAACAGAGAAGAGAGGCAAAAAGATACATGTGGGAGTGGTGGGTGAGAGAAAGAGACACTGTGAATGCGGTGTTAAAACAGGATAATAGTGGAACCTTTATGGCATATTGGCTAGTGGACTAAATCGAGGTAAATATGTTGATGCCTATATCAATAGTGAAAGCATGAGAAACTACCTGTTGTGCAAATTTAATCGGGCTGAAGTTATGGAAACTATAGGAGCACGTAAGCATATAAAACGCGAGGGGCGCCATTGTCGCTTATGCAGCAATAATGAATTGGAATCTTTGAACACATTTTATGTAGATGTGAGAGTTTAGACATCTTGAGAAGAAGAACAATGCGAGCATACACAAATAGGGGTCAATATCTATCACCAGCAGACATGTGGTTTGAGTTGGTGTGTGGCAATGATGGTAACCTAATATGTCATGTCATGCGTTTTTTGAAAGAGGTCATGGTGATGCTTAGACTGTTATCTGAGTGAGTTACATCTTAAATGTTACAGTAGGAAATGTTTTTAGTTGTATTGTACATTTAAGCCTTATAGTTGATATTTTTAAGCTGTATGTACATGAGTTTATTATGTGTTGTGTGTGTTTTTCTACAAAGCCCTGTGTGGCTATATGTATTAAATAATAGTAATAAAAAAGAAACAACATAAGGGACATCTACATTAGGAATTCAAGCAAAACAGTGTAATTCCGTATTTGAACAGAAACAGCAACAGATTTAGAGACAGTGATCCTATATACATATAGGCAACAGGCTAAAGCCAGTTGTGTCATTGCAAAGCATCCCCAAAGTTCAGAAAATGCAGGACACATAGAAATGGCAGTGAAGACAGTGAAAGGATGATAATGGTGTCAAGGTGCAGGAGTCCTGGGGCAAACTCGAGTTGGGAGAAGGCGGTGGTGCAGGTGTACAAAGTTCAGAAGAGCGTCCATGTGATGTAGGACACGCATAGAGGTGGAGTCAGAGGTATCAGAAATACCACACGGCCGGTAGGAGTGTGAAGTCCCAGCCGTGGAGGACAGGCGGCAACAGAGCGACAATGCGAGGAGGAGAAGCTAATTTAACATGAGCAAGCTTGGAGTAGAGGGCTTGAAGTTTGTGGCCTAGTGCTGCTGTACAAGTGGTGCATCCGGCATCCAGGGGAGAGTCTGTACCACACATAAAGGAAGACTGCAGACGGGGAGGCATTTACCGGGCTGACCGGCAGCTCAAATGCAGAATGATGGTGCTGCGAACGCTCCCTCCAGCTCCGGACAGGGCCAGACAGGGTAGTCGCTCGGACATAAGACAGGGCCTTGAGAAGGGGGCCGGTTAAGCCTGCCACTCCCTGGTTGGTGCTGAAGAGTAGATGAATGGCCAATCAAGTGGTGCAAGGTGGGACCCCAGTATGTACAAAGAGGATGTCATAGTTGCGAGGAAAGGCGGCAGACATTTTGAAGAGAACAAAGGCTGCAGGGATGCACTGTAGACCAAATGGGCTCAAATCATTGAAAGTCTTCGTGTGCTACAAGGAAGCACGGCGGAGGCACAGGGGTGCACCAGAAGCCCACGTGGACTGTGCATACAATTGTAGAAGGCGATTTGTCTTTGTCTCAAAAAATAAAAGTGACGGCATCAGAGTGCCGAAGAATATGCTATTACTTTGTAGGAATTGTGTGCAGCCTCATAGAAGGTGAGAATCAGGTGAGGCGAGGCGAGGTAGTTGGTGATGCTGCCCACTCTGCATCAACTCTCCGGGCAATAAAGTGCCTCAGGACATTAACCACTAAAGCCAAACACTTCTTACCATAACACAAGACCAAACATTTGAAAACACTACCGAAACCCCAAGAACACTCCCCACTTTTTGGCTAACCCTAGATTTCTCTCCACCTTACTCACCACACACAAATGCAAACCAGCCACTCGCACAAACCCTCCCTCCAGACTTTGAATTTCACAAACGTACACATTGAACTACAATTGACATTCCAAGCCCTCTGCCAACAAAGGCCCACACTCTAGGCAAGAGGCCACCCCTCTGGACACAAAGCTTTCAATGGCTCCTATACTTCACCCCTAGAAAGCTTATACGCTGGCAGAAGTCAAGGTACTGCTGATATTCAAACCCAACACAAAGCACTGCAATCTTGTCTTTCCATCTCCTCTCAACTAACCAAACACATCCAGTCTCTTCCCGATCCGCAAGAGTGCCTGCAGACCATGCAAATGACAGTGATGAGCGGTAAAAACCCTAATAACATAACATCTCACTTGCAGTTAAAGTATGCATATCCACATCCAGGATACTGTGCACACAGAGTAAATCACTTTTACGCGTCTATATTGCATTCCCAACACACAAATGCTGTTTGAATTGACCCTTTGATCTTCACAATACATTGCATCGCCTTTGGGAACCGTTAGTCCAAACCTGCTCCCCATCACCTCATGGATATAGGACGAATGCTTGAATGAACATAGCACCAGCTCATTCCCTCACCTACAAAGACAACAGCATTGCTGAAGCCTGAGGTTTTCACCCAACATTCAGCAATGGCTGGCCACTTACTGGTTTTCAAGGTCCCTTGGATTGTTTGCTCATTCCTTTATTTAGGCCTGCTGAAGACACAGTAGTGAATGTTTGGGTCAATAGTACTGAGGTAGACACATCGAATGAAAACAAAATTGCTACATGCTTCGGCCCACAGACCAATATGAGTGCTTCCAAGGTCACAATAAATTAGACTGAGCTACAAAGTAAAACCATTTTCTTCAACTCAACCAAGCCACACGTAACCCTGGTCAATGTTTCCCACAACCACTTTGAATCACCTGAATTTTGGGTAATTCATCAAGGACAAAACTCTCATGAAACTTTGGAACAGTTCATCTGACATTTCTCCACATAAAGGGTCTCGGGTAGCTTTTAGACAGGCAGCTAAGAGGTCGTTGTTGAAGGCAGGATTAGACTATTGAGAGACCTTCAGGGATATTTAGAGTAGTTGTAGGGAGAAGGGTAGCCAGAGATAGAGATAAAGAAGGGTAGCCAGAGATAGAGATAGAGAAGGGTAGCCAGAGATAGAGATAGAGAAGGGTAGCCAGAGATAGAGATAGAGAAGGGTAGCCAGAGATAGAGATAGAGAAGGGTAGCCAGAGATAGCGAGTGACTGGGACTTAGTCAGAGAGTGAGATTGAGGTTTGGCTTTGCTTATGCAGCCCTGTCTGTCGTTTTCACTGAATTGGAGTAGGTGAACAACCCGGGTGCCATCTTTAGAGATTTGGAGGGGAGGCTGGCACACCAGTTTGTGTCTGTCTCTTGGAGTGAGCCGCTGAAACACATGAGACGCATGCCGTTGGGTGAAGTCATGGGAGTAGGAGCAGGAGGTGCTGGGAAGTCCTGAGGGCAGCTAGTGGGTGAGTTTTCTGTGATTCTACTGGAAGGGAGCAGCAGCTATGCAGGGAAGTGGGTGTCCCACCAATCAGTGGAGGTCTCTTGAGGTCAGTGGATGAGACACATGCCATTCGGTGTCACTTGGTAGGATGAGTGAGAGGAGCTGGAAAAACTGGAGGGATCTTGTAGGAGAGTCATGCTTGCATGATTTGTCTGGGTGGGAGGAGTAGATATTAACAAGGTCAGCACGTGACACATGTGATACGCAGTTTAATGAGTACAATCACACCACAAAAGATGCAGAGGCCTCAGTATGAATTGAAGCTCACCTCCACCTGTACACAGCCTCATTGAGAAACAGGTCTCTAGTCGTAAATTAGAAAGGACGTTCACCAAGCTCACCCTGTACCTGACTTCTGCTTCCGGGCATAGAGATCCTTCCACCCACTGACTATCCATTCACCATAGAGCTTCTGTTACCTCAGAGGTCAAATGTTTGTAAACTATCATTTGGTTACCATTAGCTCCATTATAGCCCAACTCGGACCTTATACCTGCTTCTTCTCAGCCAGCCATCCACCCCTTCCCTTTTCGATTACTTACATATGCTCCGTCTCTCTTAGCCTGCTACCCTTTTTTCACTTGTCTATTTCTTCTACCCGCCATCATGCATCTTCATTTAGCTCCATTCCTCCTTCAAATCACTCTACTCCTTCCCTTCTCTCATAGCTTCAGCTTCAACTTTGTGTAACTTCTTCATCCATCTCCGGCCTCCAGATCTTCCTACTCCCCCCTGCAGCGGCACCCCTGAAATAAGATGCTCCTGTACTCCTGGGATCTACAACCTCATCTATCACTTTGCACAACACTTGCTCCCCCCTTCTGTCACTCATTCACCTGGCCTCTGGAATGTGTAATCCCTCTGCAACAAGTATTCCTACATCACTGACCACTTTGACTCTTATCACCCTCCACTTTCACTTCTTTCTATCAAAGAAACCTAAATCTCCTCTTATGACTCTTCTACACTAGCAGCTCTCCAAAGTGACTCTGCTATCGTGTCCCCATCTCCGAGACATGCTGGGAAGGGCGGCAATGTGTGGTTCCTTATACATAAGGCCCTCAACACTGCCACTGTAACCCCCTCTGGCATCAACTTATTGTCTTTTGAATATGCCACTATTCAACTCCTCCCTCTTACACCTCTCACTGTTTTTGCTCGCTATCAATCCTCTGGTTTTCTCAACTCCATCTTCCCAGATCTGACCCTTCTCCTTGTGCCACTTCCTACCGACATCCCCATTGCCATGCTGGGGGACTTTAACCTTCCCATGTCCTCTGCAGACACCTGCCTCAAACTTAAATCCTATCTGTCTGACCACTTCCTCTACTCCCCCCATGACCACTCTACCCATTCTGGTTGGAACTCTCCTAACCTTGTCTTTCTCTGCAATTTACTCTCCTCCCCTGACCTATCCATTGACACCTTTCCCTCTGATCATCTGATCACTCCATTGTTCACTTTAGCATCTCGGTCTGTCCGCCTTCTATGCCTCATCTCCCCTCTTCAATCACTCAGAGGAAATTCATGCAGTGCTCTCTTGCCCCTTACTTTGAAAATGTGACGACCTCTCCTGTCTCTTTCCCCAATTCATATGTTTTCCATTGAATGTGCTTTCCCTAAATTTCACTATGTACTTATGACTCCATTTGAACAGCACTTTCCTCACATATACATACATTGCCGTCCCAGTCCTAAGCCTTGGATCACCTCTGAAATGTGCTATGACCTACGGTGCTGGGGCAAATTATGGACACCTTCCACAAACCTAATCTCCCCCCTTGCAATAACCCCTGAAAACCTTTATCTACCCTCCAATCTTTACTCACACCTCCAAAGTCAATATCCTTAACTTCCTCTCTGTCTGCTAATTACTTTGATCACTACTTTTCCTCTGAAATGTCTAAAATTCATGACAATCTCACAGCCCTCCCGTCTCTTCCTCCACAACCATCCTTCTGCCCAGCACCTCCCCTTACCTCTTCTACACACGACTACTTCACCCCTACATCTCCTATTGAATTAGCACCCATCCTTAGCTGTTCCAAATCATCTTGTGCTCCTGCCGATACTTTCGTTTCCCTAAATAGTCAAAGACTTAGTCTCAATTACTTGCTCTTATCTCTCTGAGCTCTTTAACCTCTCAGTCTCCACTGGCCTCTTCCCTACCTCTTTAATATCTGCAACTGTCTTACTTCTATTGATGAAACCGTTTGATGACCCAAACCACCCAGAAAACTATAACCCAGTTTCTCTCCTTCCCCACTATTGAAAAGTCCTTGAGAGAGTGGTCTTTGATCGGCAATTACCTTGAGGATAATGGCCTTGGTGATCCACTGTAATCTGGGTTCTGTAGTTAATACTTCACTGAGACTGCACTGATGTGTGTCTCCAACTTTCTCTCTAAGGCTCACCAGTACAACTCTCTTCTATACTAATCTTTTTGGACCTTTCTGTTACTTCTGACACTGTCAACCACTCCTCTCTCGTCCTTACTGTCACAAATCTGCTCTTGCCTGGATCACCTCATACCTGGAAGGTGGATCCTTTAAAATCTCTTGCAACTTGCAAACCTCTGATCCCACGCGTCCCCCAGTCAGTGTCCCCCAAGGATTAGTCCTTAGGCCTCTACTCTTCACCCTCTGTACCTTCGCCCTAGGAAGATTAATTTCATCCCTTGGCTTTCACTATCACCTTTTTGTTGATGACACTAAAATATGTGTCTGCTTTCCTTTCTTTACCCCAGCCATCTCAGAACAGATTACAAACTCTCTCACTGCAATTCGTCACTGGATGGCTCTCCTTTGCCTCATGCTGAACACTTCAAAAGTATAAGTTATCTTTCTCTCAGCTTGCAATGCCATCCATCCCCTCTGCTATCTCCTTTCTGCCTGACCTTCTTGCTCTCTGACCCAAACTCACAATCTTGGGGCCCTCTTTGATAGCTACCTGCAACTCTCACCTGAATCTCTTAGATCCCTCGACTAAGCCTCTGCCTGCACTGCCATTCTCCTTCTCTGTCATTCGACAGATGAAGCGAGAGTCAGTTGCTGCTTTTGCTGCCACTTTCATTCTCCTTACCGCAGACTCCCACACTGACTCTGCTCTTGTGAATCACAACCCCTCTATCACCAACACCCTGGACATCCTTGCCCCTGTCATGAGGAGATGCATGAAGTCTGCCTCCAAGCGCAACACCTCGTATGACTTCGACTGAGAGACTGCCTGCCGCCTGCTCCAAAGGCAATACAGACACTTCATCCGCTCGAAGAGGAGAGCCCATATCCAAACCCACATCCTGGCGCCACTAATAACACAGGCAAACTGTTTAAAATCAGCAAACAACCCGCCAATCCTACTGCAGTCTCCACTTCTCCCTTGCCATCCCTGACAGTCAGCACTTCATTGGCTTCCCAGTTCTTAAACAAGACACAGGACATCCTGTCCTCACTCTCCTCTACTCCCCTGCCTCCATCCCTCTACAGCACTCAGGCCTCCCTTGGCCCCCCTCCCCCCTTCCCTCCTACTCTCCTCTTTCTCTCCCATAGCACCGGATGAAGTTTCTGGACAAGTCCTCTCTATGAAAGTCTTCTCCAAACAGGTGCTCCACTGCCCCTCCAGAACCATCATGAACAACATTACCTCCATTATGACAGCCTTTGCCGATTACTGTAATCACCCCTTTTCCACTGGCTCCTTCCCGCTACGCCTCATGCACTCCCTTGTGCATCCTCTCCTGAAAAAGCCCTCTGCCGACCCCTTCTGCCCTGCTAACTACCGCCCTATCTCCATTACCCACTTCCTGGACAAACTCCTGGAGAAGTTGGTCATCTGCCGTCTGACCCAACACACTGAATCTGCTGGTTGTCTCCACGATCACCAGTCTTGCTTCAGAGCAGTAAGAGGCACAGAAACTGCTCTTATGAACACCTGTGAAGACCTGCTCTCAAATCTCGATTCCACCTCTCTATCCATTCTGATCCTTCTGGATCTTTCCTCTGCCTTTCGACTGCCAATCATGCCACCATGACTTATCAGCTCTGTGACACCCTCGGCATCACAGACTTGGCACTTGACTGGTTGACCTCATTTCTCTCTGACCGTCCTTCTGTTAGACGATCCTCTGCACACCATAACACTGCTAACATCTCCAAAACACCTTCCCCGGTTTCCCACACGACTCCCTCCAGGGTTCGAGACTCATGTGATTTGGTTACCCCAAAGGATCGAAAGTTCCGTACCAGGTACAATTTACGTGCCCGGTTGCAGCCCTTCCTGCATTGGCAATTGCCATGGAGAACATACAGCAGAAGGGGCGGCTGAACACTTCCGCATCGATCATTCATTTGCTCACGTGATTCAGAACGGCGTTTCCCACGTGACCTTGGTGGACGTCACATGACCCAGAAGCACACAGTATATAAAGCCTGATGCACGGAGCGCTCATCGCTTCTCAGCTGTCTTTCGACTCTGTTTGGCGCTACGTTTGATACTCTCTGGTTTACCTTGATCCTGGACCTTTCTCCTAGACTCCTTCGGATTACCCTTTTGTACTGTTGCTTGGAACTGTTTACCCATTGCTGAACCTCGACTCGTCCCTCACCTGTCTTTGGATCATCCCTTGGTACTTTGTTGGACTTCTACGGCATTGCCCTTTGGGAACTCTAGCTACGTCTTCAGCTTTACAGGTGGGCTATCCTGTGTCCACGCTTGACTCTGTTCCCTGTTGGTCTGGGGACCACCTTTCATCTGAGTCTCGAACCTCCTTCACTAGGTTTCCCGGCTTTTCCAATCACTGGATAGGTAAGATTATTCAGATTATCTGATTTTCGTGGTATATTGTACTTGCCTGGTACTTAACCTTGTTCCTTTTGCAGCAGCATCGGTGTTCCAGAGGTTCTGTGGATCCGGGAAGTGACATCTCCCACCTGTGGCTCCAAAGGTCGCACAGCGGGGTTCTTTTGGTTCCCCTGTGCGTCACTTGGGGACGGAGGTCTCAACGGTCTACACGACACTCAAGTCAGAACAGACTGAGAAGCCGTATAGTCGTGTTGAACAATGCAGGGGTCCACGGAAGAACCCATAGCTGCTTTAGTTCAGGCAATTACAGTATTAAGGGCAGATATGGCCGCCGCAAACACAGTGATTCACCAAAGGCTAGATTCCATACAGAGTGTTCAGCATTCCCTCCCTGCAGACTCTGAATTTTGGGATGCTGCCGCTCCAGCCACACCTCCTCCATTGGCAAGTACCCCAGCACCAACCCCGGTGGTCCTTCCAACCCCTTCTCCCTTGGCTGCTCCTGAACGTTATCAAGGCGATCCCAAGAAGTTCAGGACCTTTATTAATCAGTGCAAGTTACAGTTCCTGTGTAGACCTCTGGCCTTTCCTAATTCCACTGCTAAAGCGGCCTTTACTCTTTCCCATCGAGCCGGAACAGCTGCCGCTTGGGCTAATCCTTTACTGGAGAACAATAGCCCGGTTCTCTATGATTTTGATTTGTTAGTTACCGAAATGTCCCGAGTCTTCGACACCCGACACAAGGCACAGTCTAGGGATCTGGAATTGTTAGAATTAACCCAGGGTAGAGGGACCTTGATAGATTACATCACCCGCTTCAACCAATTGGTCGCCGAGACATCATAGCCAGAAAGCAAACGGGCGGTCATATTCTATAGAGGGTTGAATATTCCAATGAAAGATGCCCTAGCTGTGATCCCTTCCGTGCCCACTCAGTATCAGGAACTAGTGGATCTTGTTCTACAGGTTGATGCATGTCGCTCAGAACGCAGGTTTGAGTTGGGTTTTCCTCATCCTACAGCTGTCAGTACTCCCGCCTCCAGCACTGAGGAACCTATGCAAGTGGGAGGTTTACATAGTCCTATCACGACATCTGAGAGAGAACGTAGGAGGGTGGATAATGCATGCTTTTATTGTGGCACCACGGGACATTATGTGAAGGAATGCCCTCGACGTCCCAAGAAGTCCCAGGTTTTTCGGACAGCTCGACCTTAGATCCCGAGACCAGGTCGAGCTTCCAGTCCTCATCTCCGGGTGCCACTCCTGCTTTCGCTCGGGTCCAGCCCATCTTTGTACAGGCCACTCTGTGTCCTTCTGCGGGTATCTCTCATGCAGTCACGATCATCATTGACTCTGGTGCCACGGGGAACTACATAGACATTGCTTTGGCCCATTCTCTCAACCTACCTTTAGTGGTGAAAACCCGACCCGAACCGGTTCAGGCTGTAGATGGCACTGCCCTAGTCTCTGGTCCCATTAGACATCAAACTGCCCCTCTATTATTGACTATGAAAGACATTCACACAGAGACGCTAAGTTTTGACTTGATCACCACACCCCAGTTCGGTATCATATTAGGAATACCATGGTTGCGAGAACACAATCCTCTGATTAATTGGCAAACAGGCACGGTTCTCTTTGAGTCGGATATCTGCCAGAACTTTTGTCTCCCAACCCGTCTAGAGACAGACACTCCGTCACGGGCGTTGGAAGCTCTCGCTCAGCTCACATTGAATGATGGTGGATCAGTGGTTGTGAATTCCCATACCGTCGGAGGGGTAGTTACCGGGATTCCCTCTGAGTACAAAGCATTCGAGTCAGTTTTCGATCGCGGTTCTTCCGAGGTGCTTCCTCCACACAGATCTTATGACTGCCCGATTGAACTAATCCCGAACTCTACCGTTCCTTCGGGCAGGATCTATTCTCTGTCCCCCTCGGAAGAACAAGCTTTGAAACAGTATGTCCAGAACGCCCTACAACTAGGACACATCTGCCCCTCTACTTCACCAGCTGCAAGTCCTATTTTTTTTGTACCCAAGAAAGAGGGGGATTTACGTCCTTGTGTGGATTACCGATGCCTTAACGCTATCACGAAAAAGGATAGGTATCCAATCCCTTTGATCACCCCTCTTCTGGACCGCTTATCTCATGCCTCTGTTTTTACCAAGCTGGATCTTCGCGGCGCATACAATCTAGTGCGCGTCCGCGAGGGCGATGAGTGGAAAACTGCCTTTTGCACACGTTACGGCTTGTACGAATATCTAGTCATGCCTTTCGGTTTATGTAACGCCCCGGCAACATTCCAGCGTTTTATGAATGACATATTCAGGGACATTCTGGATGTTTACATGGTTGTTTATCTGGACGACATCTTGATCTTTTCAAGGAATCTTGAAGACCATGTAAAACATGTTCGGGAGGTCTTATCCCGTCTGAGGGAACATTCGCTATTTGCCAAACCCGAGAAATGTCAATTCCATAAAACGTCTGTAGAGTTTCTGGGCTTCCACATTACCCCTGGGGCACTATCCATGAACGAATCCAAGGTTAAGGCAGTCCTGGATTGGCCAGTTCCTCAGACACTCAAGGCTTTGCAGGCTTTTTTAGGCTTCGCCAACTTTTATAGGCAATTTATTTAATCCTTTTCAACAATTGTGGCCCCGCTTACGGCTCTGACCAGCCCTCAAGTACCCTATCAGTGGCAAAAGGAACATCAGGAATCCTTTGAGGCTTTGAAAACCGCTTTCACCACCGCACCGATTCTTCAGCACCCCAATCCCGAACTTCCATTCATAGTCGAGGCGGATGCCTCTTCTTTTGCCCTCGGTGCGGTGTTGTCTCAGACATGTCCTACAACAGGCAAGTTATACCCGGTGGCATACCATTCTCGCAAGTTTTCCAATACTGAGATCCATTATACTGTAACGGAGAAGGAACTTCTGGCTGTCATGGACGCCTTTCGTGTTTGGCGCCATCATCTCTTGGGGGCTAAGTATCCAATCACTGTCTACTCCGATCATCGGAATCTACAGGATCTGGCCTCCTTAAAGTGCATCAACAGCAGACAGGTCCGGTGGCATCTCTTCTTTTCCACCTTTGATTTTCACATTACTCATCGTCCTGGAAACACTCATGGAAAAGCGGACGCTTTGTCACGCTCTCCGGGTGGAGTTTCGTTGCCAACCTTCCCCGATACTGTTCTAGGTAGTAGTCATATGATTTGTCTCTGCACTCCCTCTCTGTCACTGTTGGATTCTGTGCGAGCATGGACGAGCAATCATTCTGACCATTTGCGGGATTGGGATCCCGTATATTGTGATGGGTTACCTTTTGTGCATGATCGCCTGTTCCTTCCCACGCCTGACACCCGTAACCTGGCCCTTGAGTGGTCTCATGATGCCCCCATTAATGCCCATCCCGGCCAGGAGCGTACCATGGATCTCCTAAAGCGCTGGTGCTGGTGGCCTTCTATGAAGCGCGACGTGGAATGCTATGTCAACTCTTGTTCCGTTTGTGCTTAGGCCAAACATTGAAGAGGTCGTCCAATCGGCCTGCTACTTCCGCTACCGGTTCCCCCAAGACCTTGGCATACTCTGACTATGGATTTCGTGACCGATCTCCCCAAAGTACGGGGTTTTGATACCATCTGGGTGGTGGTGGACACATTCACAAAAATGGCTCGTTTTGTTCCCTGTAAGGGGATCCCTTTGGCCCCGGCCCTGGCTGAGTTGTTTTTTGAGTCTGTGTTCATGTTGTTTGGGCTTCCTTCTGTCATTGTTTCCGATCGTGGGTCGCAGTTCACATCTCGTTTTTGGAGATCTTTGACTAAGCTACTTGGCATCGATACCAGGTATTCCTCGGCCCATCACCCTGAGACTGATGGGCAGACTGAAAGGACGAATCAATCTATGGAGCAGTATCTTCGTTGCCTTATCCTGCAGCAGCAGTCCTCCTGGTTGAGTGCTTTACGGCTTGCCGAGTTCGCATACAATAACACGGTTCACTCTGCTACAGGTTTTTCTCCTTTCTACGCCCTCTATGGCCAACACCCCAAGGTCTTACCTGTCCCTGACGCCTCTGTCTCTTTGAATCCTGCGGCCACGGCCTGTTTTAGGGATCTGTCTGCTGTTCATGCTAGTACTTTGGTCCATCTTACTGAAGCAAAGGCTTCTATGAAGTCCCGTGTTGACAGCAAGCGTTTGGCTGCTCCTCCCCTTGCGGTGGGTTCCAGGGTGTGGTTGTCTTCCCGTCACCTTCGCCTGGTTGGTTTCCGGAAACTTCTGCCTCGCTTTGTTGGCCCGTATGTGATCTCTCAGGTTGTGAAGCCGGTGGCTTTTCGTCTGGTTCTCCCGAGCTCTCGGCGTATCCATCCTGTTTTTTATGTATCCCTCCTCAAGCCATGCCCTGATTCCGCCCGCCTTTGGGCCCCAGCAGCCCCGGTGTCCTTGGCCTCCCCTGATGTTTTTGAAGTGTCAGCTATTTTGGGTTCCCGTTGGTTTAGGGGTGGGCTCCAGTATTTGGTGGATTGGAAGGGTTATGGCCCGGAGGAGCGTTCTTGGGTTTCCGCGTTGGATGTTAACGCTCCTCGGTTGATAGCCCAGTTCCAGAGGGATCACCCGTCCTGCCCACGAGGTCGTGGGCCGTTGGGGGGGCTATGTTAGACGATCCTCTGCACACCATAACACTGCTAACATCTCCACAACACCTTCCCCGGTTTCCCACACGACTCCCTCCAGGGTTCGAGACTCACGTGATTTGGTTACCCCAAAGGATCGAAAGTTCCGTACCAGGTACAATTTACATGCCCGGTTACAGCCCTTCCTGCATTGGCAATTGCCATGGAGAACATACAGCAGAAGGGGCGGCGGAACACTTCCGCATCGATCATTCATTTGCTCACGTGATTCAGAACGGCGTTTCCCACGTGACCTTGGTGGACGTCACATGACCCAGAAGCACACAGTATATAAAGCCTGATGCACAGAGCGCTCATCGCTTCTCAGCTGTCTTTCGACTCTGTTTGGCGCTACGTTTGATACTCTCTGGTTTACCTTGATCCTGGACCTTTCTCCTGGACTCCTTCGGATTACCCTTTTGTACTGTTGCTTGGAACTGTTTACCCATTGCTGAACCTCGACTCGTCCCTCACCTGTCTTTGGATCATCCCTTGGTACTTTGTTGGACTTCTACGGCATTGCCCTTTGGGAACTCTAGCTACGTCTTCAGCTTTACAGGTGGGCTATCCTGTGTCCACGCTTGACTCTGTTCCCTGTTGGTCTGGGGACCACCTTTCATCTGAGTCTCGAACCTCCTTCACTAGGTTTCCCGGCTTTTCCAATCACTGGATAGGTAAGATTATTCAGATTATCTGATTTTCGTGTTATATTGTACTTGCCTGGTACTTAACCTCGTTCCTTTTGCAGCAGCATCAGTGTTCCAGAGGTTCCGTGGATCCGGGAAGTGACATCTCCCACCTGTGGCTCCAAAGGTCGCACAGCGGGGTTCTTTTGTTTCCCCTGTGCGTCACTTGGGGACGGAGGTCTCAACGGTCTACACGACACTCAAGTCAGAACACCTTCCCAGGTTCAACTGGGCCCTTTTGTCTCCCCTATCACACTGTACAACTGCGGCATCCCTCAAGGCTCTAGCCTCTCTCCGTGGCTCTTCAACATCTACCTTGCCCCCCTGGTGTACCTGATCTCCTCCTCTCCTCATTTCCAGTGTTATGCAGATGACACGCAGCTCTCCTTCAAGCTTCCCTCTACTGCTTCCTCTTACTCCTCTCTCATCCGTGACTGTCTGACTGCTATTCATGGTTGGTGTGCTGCCAATGATCTGTTCCTTAATGCCAGTAAGACTTCTCATTGGGGCCCTTGCTCCCTCCTTCCCCCTACCCTGTAGCTGCCCTATATGTGCCCCCTCCCCTCAACCCCTTGTGAGGCAAAAAACCTTGGTGTCATATTTGACTCCTCTCTCTCTTTCTCTCCTCATGTCGCGGCCCTTGCCAAGAAGGCACACTATCAGCTGCACCTCCTCCGGAGCATTCTCCCATTCCTCACCTTCCCCCAGAAACTCAATGTCTCCAGAGCTCTGGTCCTCTCTAGGCTGGACTACTGCAACAGCATCTTCCTCAATCTTCCATAATCTTTCCTTCACCCCCTTCAACTAATCCAGAATAGGACTGCAAGACTTATCCTTGACCTCAAGCCCCGGGATCGCATCTCTCCAGCCCTCAATAAAATTCAAGACCCTCTGCATCATCCACAAGGCTTTCTGGTGCTTGAGACCCCGCTACATCCAACTCTCTTTCCCTATATACCTCCGTTTTAGACCCCTGCAGTCTTCTTGCTCCAACTCTCTGCAGATCAGATGCTTCTCTAAACAGTGGGGGTAGATCTCTCTCCTCTGCAGGAGCCTCCCTCTGGAATGGTCTCCCTGACACCCTCAGGGTTGAGCCAGATCTCCTTAAGGTCCAGAATCTCCACCAGACCTTCCTTTTCTCTTCTTCCTTCCCTCTCCCCCTCCCCTGCTAACACCCCCCGTCTGCTGCTGTGACTGACTGCCTGGTTCCCTCTGAGTTCTACAGGGCACCAGTCCCGCCCCCCCACCAGATTACCCCCCTCATCACATGTAGCATTTGGACCCTCACACCTTGCACCCCATGCAATTCCCTTACACTTGACCTCCTGGCCTCCTCTTAGCACTCACCCAGCCCCTGTTGCCCCTGCCCCTCAACCTCCACCTCCCCTTTTACTTGCACTCTCTCCTTTTTATCCTGAACTTCCCTTCCCACTCTAGTACTTCACGTTTGTGCAAACGGGCACTTCTACCACCCCCCTCTCCCTCGCACTTCTTGTTACTGCACTTGCACAATCCAAATTTCACGAGGCCTAGTAGGACCGCTATCGTTATCTTTCTACCTTGTGCCCCCCCCCCCTTTTTTCTTGTGGTGCCTTTAAAAACCATTTGTTGTATAGGCACCTTACAAATATCCAATAAATAAATAAAACTGCAACAATTCATCGCTGCCTCTGCTGCTTGTATTAACCTCCTCAACATTACCAAAATGTGCCCTTTTCTTTCTAACTGCTCTACAAAATGTTTAATCCCCACTCTTGTGCTTAGCAAACTGGATGACCGCTCAAGCCTACTCCTTGGCCTTCCTCTCCACTCCTTCCTCCCTCTATACAAAGTCCTCAACTTTGCTACCCAGACTATCTACAACCTACCCAGATCCTCCCTGACTTCTACCTGCCGACAACATGCTGGTTGGCTTTCCACGCAAAACCGCTCTCTTTTCCAAGTTCCTTCTCTTAGTCCACAAAGTTAGCAATGGTCTTGCTCCTCAGTACCTGTCTGATTGTATCTCAGTTTACTCCCCATCTCGTTCCTGCCATTCCACCTCTGCACTAAACCTCACCGTCCCATAGCCTCCCTGTGACTCCCCTCACTTCCCTCTTCCTCCCTACTCGCCTCGCTCCACTGGAACCTGCTGCCCATCACAATTAAAGCCAGTCCAAATGTGTATCTCTTCAAAGCTCGGCTTGGATTTCACTTACCTGCTAAAGAGGGAGCTCCCCCTACCCTCTCCCCATTCTCCATACCTAATCCCACCACTGCACCCAGTGATGTTTATTAATGTCATTATGGATATTTAATTAGTACTCTTTTTCAGTTTGAAGTGCTTGCCCATCAGGTTAATTTTAACTTTATAAGTCACCTGTTCTCTTATATACATTTTGTTTCTTTTTGTTTTGTTTTATCCCTGGTACATGTCCTAGTTTCAACATCCTCATAAACGGGCTCACCGCTTGTTCTCATCTTTAAGCTATTGTACGGTTACCCTTCGTGTGAATGGCTCTACCATCTGTAAATGTGTTTTTGTAGGTCAGTTCTGATCAAAATTGACATCCTTCTTCTTCCAATAAAAGCAAATACAAAATCAGTGGCATACAGAACTTTACCAGCACCATCACCTCCAGAACCACCAAGCTCACATGAACCCAGCATGTGTGCTGCGCACTGCTAAAGTCAAAAGTGTGGCTGAAATTTACAGAGACTAAACAGCAACAAGATTTGGCTACATGCACACTCTGCTGGAAAATAGTATCCCGAGGGAAGGTACGGAAAAACCTGGGTAGGACATCCATGCTGTCCGATATCCAGGAGTATCGAGCAGAGACATGAGAAAAATCTGAGGTGCATACCTCCCTTTACCATCAGACAAACACCAGAGCTCCATCATTGTGCACCATTACCCCTAAACATACTTCAGTTGCTTCAGTGCTTGGCACTGAGAGTAGGACGGCAACCTCAATCTCCTGTACCCCTGTGGTGCATCACAGTGATCCCGAATTGCATCAAGACAGTGTTCTGAAAGCATTTGAGGGTAGCTAGAAATATCACAAGTCCGATGAGAGACAGTGCTTGCTCAATGCTAACTTCACTATAATGTTAACAATAGCTCTCTTGCCCATCTCATTTGTGGAAATCACTGGATTACGGTCCTTCTGGGTAAAGTTGACCATGGCTGGGTTGTTCCCAAATAAGGCTATTTTCCTGCACAGACACCCACTAAGCTTCTATATTTTTCTCACAGCACGCAGCTACACCTATAGGCTCTCTGAGATTTTAGTAGGCTGCAGCCATCAAATGAGGCACTTGGCTATTTTCACTGGACATAGCCACATCCTGCCATCTCTCATTACCTTTCTTCCTTCTCCTGCCTCACCCCCACTACTCTCTCTATCTCTCCCCCCCTGACTGGTGTACCACACCCCTGTACCTCACCTCAGAAAACCTTCAAAGGCAGATACCTCCTCCATCTGGCAACTCTTGACGCATGCTAAGGCAACAAACACTCCACTGACATCTGCCTCCTTCTTGAAGACATTGACCTAGACATTCTCAGTCACTGCTTTTGATTCCCTCCTCCCTGACAGCTTCAAGATCATGTCCAAGCCTTGACCTTACCGTGCTGGCGGTGGGGTTGCCTTAATCTTCCCTGAGTGGGTTCTTTCTTCCATCTTACCCACCCAGGTCTACTCTTCTCATGAGAGTCTGGTTTGCAAGTTGGTCATCTCTCCCTCCTGCACCCTGACCATTGCTACCATTTACTGGTCTCCTTGTGCTACCAACCTGTTCCTCTCTGAATAGGCTGCTTTCTGTTCTTCCTTACTTTCACCCACCTCCAATCTCATCCTTTTGGGGGATTTCAACATCCAATTTGATTCCCCTGTCTAGGCATCCAATCTTTTCATTGACCTCTGCACCTCTCTTTCCCTCCCCATTCCCCCTTCTGATCCAGGCCACTCGGGTGGACATACTCTGGGCACCTTTATACACCCTGACCGCTCTGTCTCCTCCCCAAACGTCACCACTCTCTCCTGGTTAGACCATTCTCTCCTCTCCTCCAACCTGGTTCCCTTTGGCCCTCTGACCACACCTCCTGAAGCTCTTCCAAACTCGTTCACTAATATCCACCCGATGAAACAAGTGTCAGTTGCTGCCTTAGCTTCCATATTCACCCCCCCTTGCCCACCTACCTCAGATTCTACCACTGACTCTGCTCTCAGCAACCTCCACTTGTCCATCACCAAAACTCTTGACATTCTTGCCCCAGTCATGAGGATCCACCTGAAACCTGCTTTTAAGTGTAACACCTGGTACGACTCCGAATTTGCAGCCTTGAAAAGAAAGTGAAAGAAGTTACCAGAGTTGGCCACTCCATGAAGGTCTCTTCTAAACAGGTTTCCCCTTGCTCTTCCAGAACCATCAAGGAAAACATTGGCTCTCTTTCCCCAGCCCTCACTGATTTCTGCAACCACTCTTTTGCCACTGGCTCTTTATCCTCCTCCGTTATGCATTCCCTTGTATGCCCCCTCCTGAAAAAACATTCAGCAGACCCGACCTGTCCTGCCAACTACAGTCCTAGCTCCATCACCCCCTTCCTCAGGAAGCTGTTGGAGAAACTGGCCTTGCCCCAACTCAACTTGCACACTGAACTTGTTGGTGGTCTCTCTGACCATCAATCTGGATTCCGAGCATCCAGAGGCATGGAAACTGTTCTTCTGAACACCCGTGAAGAACCTCATTGAATCTCTGGACTCCAACTCCCCAGCTGTCCTCATCCTACTCAATCTGTCCTCAGCATTTTATACCATCAACCACTCCATCCTAATTCAAATGCTCCACGATACCCTTGGTATCTCAGAATGGCTGATATCTTTCCTTACTGACCGCTCATCCCAAGTCATCCTGGGCACCTTCTCCTCTCCTACTTCCTTCTCCACCTGTGGTGTCCCTGAAGGTTCAATCCTCTCCCTTTGGCTCTTTAACATCTACCTTGCTGTACTTGCACACCTCATTTCCTCCTTTCCCCCCAATTTCCAGTGTTATGCAGATGAAACACAACTCTTTTTCAAACTTCCTGCTGACCCTCTTGCACCTTCCATCATCCCTGACTGCCTGTCTGCCATCCAGTCCTGGTGCACCTCCAACGATCTGTGCCTCAAAGCCTGTAAAACTGAGATCCTTCCCATCAGGTCCCCTGCTCCCATCTTCTTCCCTTCACTCCTGCCTTCCTTCTTGTGCTCTCCACCAGTTCCTTCTTCTGAAGCCAGACCCCTTGGAGTCATCTTTGAATCCTCTCTCTCCTTCCTCCCTCACACTCAGGATATTGCCAAGAAGTCCCACTTTCAGTTCTTCCTTCTCAAAGGAATTCTCCCTTTTCCCACTTTCTCCCAGAGACTTAATATTACCCAAGCCCTGGTTCTCTCTAGGCTTGACAACTGCAATACCTCCTCCTGAATCTACCTTTTTCCATTCTGTGACCCCTCCAGCTAATCCAGAATAGGGCAGCAAGACGTATCCTTGGCCTTAAACCCAGGCGGTTGCTGCAGGGATTACATTCAAATCCCTCTGCATCATCCACAAGGCTGTCTGGGCCCAGGTACCACACTATATTCAACTTCATCTTACTAATTTCTTTTTTCTTTTTTTTTCTTTATTTGTATATAATCTTTTTAGATTTTTACAAGGACGTTTTCATGGTGCAGAGAGAAAAGAAATTTGCGAATTTGCAAATTTGATACTGGTGAGAAGGGTTAACTTATTTTGCTGTTCGTCCCCGGCAGGGTCGGTGAAAGTACTATGGGTCGATAGGGGATAGACTCCAAAAGTCCAGAAGTCTTCATCTTCTAACTTGATGGCTTTTCCTATTGAGGATGGGAGACCTTCTCCAAGGCGGTGTTTAGAAGTTTAGCCAATGCTATTAGCCATCTAGTTTGGGCTCCTGTGGTGAGACAATTCCACCATGTGTTTTCATCATCGACGAAAGAGTTTATGGACAGAGGGCCGAAGAAGGCGTTCCTTTCTTGTTCTATTGCCGGACAAACCATCAGTAGGTGCCTAATTGATTCTATGGATTGAGGGTCTTTACAGAATCTTCAGGCTTTTTCTTTGGACGCTGTTCTGATTGCTAAGATTTCTTGGGTAGGTAACAAGTTGAGGCATGCTTTCAATAGAGTTTTCATTAAGAGTTTACTTGGGTATTTTATGCCGTACCCCATGGACTTACTAATTTCTCTCCCTATAGACCTCTACGTTCCTCTGGCACCAACTCTTTGTGTGTAAAGCATTTTGCTAAACAGAGGGTAGGTGGTCAATCGCTTTCCTTAGCTAGCTCCCTCCTTTGGAACAGCCTCCCTGCCCCCCACTGCGCAATGAGCAGGACTTTCTTAAATCCAGAAGCTACTCAAGACTTTCCTCTTTACCTCCTCCTTCACTTCTTCCCTCCTCTGCTAATCTCACAGTTGCTGTGATTGGTGTCCTGGACCCTTATTCATCCTTGGGGCCCCTGACCTCCCACACCCAATCGCCCAGCACCTGTCTACCCTCAAAACTTACCTTGCAACCTCATGTGGCTCCTGGCCGTATAGCACTCACCATACCATGCACTTCATCTTTGGCTCACCCATGAGCTCAGACACCCCAGAACGTACACCTCTGCCCTCTTCCTTGCTGCACTTGCACGTTCTGGATACTCACAAGGCATAGAAGGTTTGTCCTTCTTCCTTTTCCCTCCACTGCTTTTAATATTGTGTTTTTAATGTGTTTCACTCCCTTGTTCCCTCCACTTGCCCTGTGGGCACTTTGAAACATTATTTTACTTGCTGTATAAGCGCCTAACAAGCTAACAATACATTAAATAAATAAATAAGTAAAAATAAGGTAAGGAAGTATTTCTCACAAGGCACAAAAACTCTCTTAATGTCTTGGATGTCTTCATAGGTTCAGCCATTCACTAAGGTTCTTGGGTTTTCCCCATAGGGTGCAGCCACTGTGAAGGCATCATGAAAGAGGACACAGACAACAGATTCCAAGTTCAAAACAAGTGCTTTTTTATTCACTTAAATGTCAGGATGGAAAAAGGCCTAACTTGCCTGATGCTAAGGTGGGATTTCCCTACCGAAATAAAACGAATGAAAGTCTGAGTCAAAGATTTCAATTTAGGAATCTGTCTGTGTCAGAAACCTATGCTTGCCCTCACAACTATATCTGACAATGTGTAGGAATGTCAGCTACCAAAAGAAAACAGTGTTTAATAAAAAAAAACGTCTGAGCTTCTTCCAGGTCGTGGCTTCCTTGCAGGCCCCTTCCCCAAGTGTAAAGCAGTTCCAAAAAAAGTCTTAAAGTTAACTTCCTTACATTCAAGAAGATTTGGTTTTACCCAAAACTCAGGGTCCCCTTCCCCAAGTTCCAAGCCACAACGCACAAGGGAACCTTGAGACTCTGTTATCAGTTCAGCAAATGTCACATATCTCAAGGGTTCCCTTCTCTAAAGCGTAGTTTGGTTAAACAACACAGTTCAAAAGAAAAGTTCCTTGCTTCCCTTTAACTTTACAGTTTTGTTGTTTCCAAAGATTCCTTTTGGTAGCTTGTAGCTTTCATAAATGTTGAAAATAATATTGCTTTTTGTTGTTTAAGTGTATAGTTCCAATATAAATTAAACTTCAGGTTTTATCTGTTTATTCTTCAGAGTTAAGTTCAATTTGAAGAACAGCATGTAGTAAATTGCTTGTTCTTTAAAGTTAAATTAATTGTGGAACTCAGCATGTAATGGTTCGCTTAAATTTAGGGCCCCGTTCCCTATTTGGCTTCAAAAGGCTTCAGGCTTTTCACAAAGTTTTAGTTTAGTTCGGCATTCAACGGAGGATAGCACAGGGGCAACATGCTGGTCTTAGAAGCAAGACCATGCAGAGCCACAGAGGGTCGAATCCTGGATCCGCGCTTAGAAACCAAACCCAGGAATGGTATTAGGCGTGTTATGAAAAAAACAATTCAATACATAAATAATGGTGAATTTCACTCATAACTTAGTTTTACATTTCTATTATTCAAGAGGTGTTGTTCGTTCCGCTTTGAATGCCTAATGTTTGTTCTGTTTTAAGTGTTTAAAGTTGATTCGTTTTACTTTAAGTGGATTGCCCAATATTCGCAGACCTTCAAAATGTGTTTTATACTACACGCAACCACTCCGATATAAAGTAATCCTCCTGCTTCAGTAATTGAAGTGGTGAAAGACCGGACACTTTTGAAAATGTGCTCATGAGAGCAACACAACCACTCCGATACAAAATGTGTCTTGATAACAAAGTTACTTCATTAGAGCACAGGGTTTCTCAGCCACCAGAAACTCACTGGTCCTTCTGACAGGTCAAATTTCAGCCTGGAGCACACAGTCTCCAACTTTCAAGGCCGGCCTCCACCTTCTGCCCCTCAGACACTCCTGTGTGGGCCTCTCCACATAGGGGAACGAGGAATGCGGACCTAAGGGAAAGCCTTTCATCATGGCTTCCCTCTCTTCATTCCCTCTGCTCCAGGGAGTCCCAGCTCCTCGACCACACTTCCATGGACCCTTTTTCTCCATGGTCCAATTGTGGAGAAATTAGGGGAACTGGCTTATAACAGCCTTTGAAAGTTGGGGAATGGTTGGGTTGGCTATCAATAGGGAAAGGGAGATTCCATGTATCACCCAAAGGAACCCGACTCCTAGTTCCCAAGGACCCTCCACCCAGGTGATCCTCCCTCGCTTTTAAGCCCCCAGGGTTGGGACCCAATAGCAATGGCCTTTCCCTTGCCACCTGCGTAGAGGATCTAATGGGTTCCGGAGTGAGAATACCCTCAGGTTTCTCACACCACCCACTAAGGTTCTCGAGCTTTTCATCAAGGGCTTTGCCCTCCTTTAATGTTCTCTGGATTTCTTTCATAGGGCACAGGCACCTACTAAGGTTCTCAGGTTTTTCTCACAAGGAACAGCCTCCCACTAAATGCCTCTGGTATTTTCACAGGGCACAATCACACCCTTATAGTTCTCAGCTTCTTTCAGCACCCACTTAAGTTCTCAAGCACTCCAACAGAGTGGTTCATAACATTCTCCAACTCTCACACATAGTAGTGCCACCATCTCGGATGGGTTTCTCCCTATGAGGCCAAAATCCTCCCCCATAACTGCCTCATTCCTTCCCCTGTGCAAATCGCTACAAGAGGGATGGATGGTGGAGCTCCATATGCCTCCTGAGGCTGCCCGCCAGCAGTAGACAAGCCAGCTTCCCAGCGCTAACAGTGTCCCTGCCATAAATGCGGGAGGTCCCGCATGCTTCATGATTCATCCAGGAGTCCCTGTGCAAAGAAGCATGCTATCAGTGGCGGTTCACCATTCCTAACTTGTTTTGGTGGTGGTGCTGGCAAAAGGATCCTTTCACTGGCTCTAGTTGTCGTTGCCACTGTTGCTTATTGAGAAGGCTGGATGGGTGTGGCTGCATCCTGGCCATTGGACGTACTAGGACCTTCCTCCTCACCACCTGTGGAGAGGGGTGGTGTTGCTGCATGGTTACTAGCCTCTGAGGACACATGAACTTGGAACACTCTCCTGTGTTACCTACACTAGCATTTCCTCATCACCATAGTCTCTAAGGTGCAGGCCCCTTGGCCACTTCTTTTCTGCCCCCACTTGACTTGCTCCTACAGCCCTCCACCATGCAGAACACCTCAGTCTCCTCTCACCTGATGGTCTTCTCTGCTGACTGGTCAACCGTTGTTTGAGATCACTGCTCCCTGATGCTCCTTCTGGATGTCCCCACTTACTCCATGGCAAGAAGAGACTCTTCCATCACCACCCCTTTCCTATACCTGTCTTTACTCTTCCCCATCAAGTGGGTCCACCTTCTTCTGTGGCACCTCCGCAAACTGGTCCTCCCCCTGCATCCCCTTATGATGAGGGCCCTACCCCTCATCCACAGCGATACCTTTGCCCTGCTAGTTGGAGAAAGCATCCTCCTCTATGGCCCCTTGCATTCAGGTTCCAAACAACCACCCATATATGGGTCAACTGAGTACATAAAAGCGTCTGAGAACCAGCACATCCCCAAGTGTACAAACAGGTGGACAAACAATGCAACAAACAAAGCAATACGATAACGACAACCTATAACTGCATCCCACAATCTACAACCCGTGAATACAATCCATACATATGACAATAAAATAAAACAGAACAAAATAAATGCAAATGGAAAGTGTACTTGTTTTTGTATTTTGGGGAAACACATTGGTGTCAAACTTGTTTTGCCTTTTTAAGTTTTATAAAGGGGCACAAAAGGGGAAAGGAAGAATACCTCTGAGGAGGTGCAGCTGGTAGTTTGACTTCTTAGAGATGTCAGAGATGTGAGGAGAGAAGGAGAGGGTGGAGTTGAAGATGACCACAAGGTTATTAGCCTGACAGATAGGATTAGGAAGAGGACCCAGAGTGGGCGGCCAGAGAGTGAGACGAAAGGAGGATCTCAGTCTTACTGGCATTAAGGCAGAGATCATTGGCAGCACAACACCCCTGGATTGCAGACCGACAGTCTGGAATGAGAGAAGCAAGCAGTAGAGGTGGCCGAGGGGAGCCTGAAAGAGAGCTGGGTGCCATCTGCATAACACTAAAAGTTGGAGCAGAGAACAGCAATGTGTTGGGCAAGAGGTGCCAGGTATTGGTTGAACAGCCAGGGAGAAAGGTTAGACCCCTGGGGTAAACCACAGGTAGAGAGAGACAGAGAAGAGAGGAAGGACCGCAGCTGGACCTGGGAGGGTCGATCAGTAGGAAAGGAGGTCAACCAGGCCAGCGCCTGATCAGTGATATTCAGGTTATCACGGAGGATATTGAGCAGGATGGCATGGTTAACCATATGAAAAGCAGAAGAGAGATCGAAGAGAATGAGGACAGAAGGAAGGTTAGAATCACAGTTAGAGAGCAGGTCTTCACAGATCTTCAGGAAGTGGTGTCTGTGCTTCTGGCGGCTCTGAAACAAGACTGGTGGTCATGGAGACAACCAACAGATTCAGTGTGAAGATTAAGCTGGGAGATGGCCAGTTCTTCCAAGTGTTTGCCCAGGAAAGGAGTGATGAGATCGGGTAATAGCTAGCCAAGAGGAAGGACCGGCAGAGGGCGTCTTAAGGAGGCGGTGCACAAGGGAGTGATTAAGGGGGGTAGTGGAAGGTTCCAGTGGCGAAAGAGTGATTGCAGAAATGGGCCAGGGATGGAGAAATGGTGTCAATGTGTCCTTGATGGTTCTGGATGAACAGTGAAGAACCTGTTTTGACCAGACTGTCATAGATCCGAATCATCTAGAAACGTTGTCTTGGGTGAACAAGGGAAAGGAAGAGAAGGGAGGAGGAGAGGAGGCCACAGGCAGACCAAGAGTGTAGGAGGAGGAAGACGGAGAAGAAGAGAGGGTGGACAGGATGTCCTGAGTTTTAGTGATGAAAAGAGAAGCCAAGTCTGTACAGATGGCCTGCGAGAGAACAGGATAGGTAGAGACTGCAGCAGGATTGGCCAGCTCCTTGCAGATTTTGAACAGTTCGGCTGAGTTGTTAGATGCCTCTGAGACGCAGGATTGGATTTGTGCTCTCTTCTTGGTAAGGACAGAGAGTCTGTACTGCCTTTGGAGCAGGCAGCATGTCAGTTTGTCAAATGGTGCACCTGTAGCCCTCCACTTCCTCTCAGCCACACTGCACTGGTGTTTGATGTTGACGAGGTCGGAGTCGTACCAAGAGTTGCACTTGGATTTGGGCTTCAAGCAGATCCTCATGACAGTGGCAAGTACATCAAGAGTGTCATAGATAGAAAGGACAGAGATAGAAAGATGGAGGTTAGAAAGGGCTGTATCAGGATGTGAGTCAGCCAAAGGTGTAGAAGGAGGAGAGAAAGTAGCGGCAAAAGTCTCAACTGACACAAGCTTCATTGGTCGGATGACCAAGAAGGTAGGTGCAGTGCTGGAGTTGGCTTGTCCTGAGGGGTAGGGAGAGAGAGATGAGAAGAAAGGAGAAAGTGATCACTCCAGGAGAGAGGAGTGGTGAGAGAGTTGGAGAGGGGGAGGTCTGAGGAGATCAGAACATCCAGGATATGCCCTGCAGTGTGAGTCAGGCCAGAGGGAAGAATAGAGAGAGAGGGAGAGAGTTGCAGAGGCTGCCAGAGGAGGAGAGGTCCGCCCACTCAGAGAGGAGGGAGGCTACCTTCTGGTCGGCCGGTACATAGTGGCCACAATGAGAGAGAGGCCAGGAGAGATAGAGAGCCTGCAGACCAGGCATTCAAAGGAGAAGTAGTCCTGCATAGGAATGATAAAAGCAGGGATCCACTCTGGGAAGATCAAGGCTGCACCCCCACCGGCATGGTTGGTTCTGGGCACAGAGAGGATCTTGTAGCCATCAGGAAGGATAGTGTCAAAGCTCGTGTAAGAGCTGGCCTTGAACCACGTCTCAGTCAGACCGAGTACATCTAGATCGAGTTTTTCAAGGAGACGGCAGATGTCAGAGGAATGTTTGACTGTTGAACGAGGGTTGAGAGTAGCAATGTGGACCAGGTTGCCCCCTTTGAAGGATTTCCGTGGAGGGGTACAGGTCAGAGGTATGCCCTGCAGAAGGGTTGTAGGCACCCGAGGATGGGCAGAGGAGGAAGGAGGAGAGGGCAAGGTAGCTAAGGAGGAGGAGATGGGTGCCAGAGGGGTGGTGGAGGAAAGGGGCAACAGTGTGGCTGGAGAAGCAGCAGAGACACCCATAGAGGTGGCAGAGGATGGAGGAGCCTGAGGAGCCAGAGAGGGAAGAGCGGGTGAAGAAAGGAAGTTGATAAGGGTGCAGGAAGCGTCTATAAAAAAGGATGTTGGCCTGAGGGCCTTAGTCCAAGATGGTGCCATTTAGGTAAACATTAATGATGGTCTTGAAGGAGTGGAAGGGGGCCAGGAGGGCCTCTCATCGGTTGCCACCATTAATGGGTGAAGAGGAAAAAGGAGAGAGAACAGAGAACATATGGGGAGTCCATAGGCCTCGAGAGGGAACGACAAAGAGGATGTCGGTAAGGGTCTGCCTCGAGGAAGCGCTGGTGTAGGTATCAGCGATAGGGAGACCTGGGTTGGAGACCAGGATCTCCCTTTTGAACTTCTTCCTGCCAGATTTAATGAGAAGGATAGGACAGTTGATGGAAAAACAGTTAGAGAAGATAGGAGAGACAAAGAGCACCATAGAGGGTGCAGAAGGAAGAGTGAGGGGGAAGGGAGAGTGGAGGGGGTGAGGTAGGGAGCAGACAGGCAGGGGGAATACTAGGGCAGGGGGAAACAGAAGGAGGGGGGGCAAACAGTGGACAGAACAATGACAGAAAATCAGTTGCATTATAAAGACAAGTCCATTGCCCACTGAACCTTGAAGTAAAGAATGGACACAACATGGAGGCAGGCAGTACAATGTAAGCAAACTACCAAGTATAAACAGAACAAAAGAACTGAACCTTCACTTAGGGAACCTAGAAGTAAGGAAGAACAGAGCCGGGATGCAGACACTACAATGTGAGAAATCAACAATGGATAACAAAAAATACAAAAAAACTGAAAAGTTGAACAGGGGACCGAGAGGAAAAAAAGAAAGCAGCAGGGATGCAGGCAATAACAACCATGGATGACAAAACGCTGACAAACAGAACAATCGACCAGGGATTCTAGAAGAACACAATGAACACATTAGGGATGCCTAGAAGAAAACAATGAACCTAGAAGAAAACACATCTTTTTAATCATCCTCAAGAGATCCTCACCACTCAGGTTTTGCTTTGCTTCTTCCTTATTTGCTGCGCTCTGAGGCCTGGGGTATGTAGCACCTTACAAGAATCGAAATAAATAAATTAATAAACAATGAACACAGCAGGGATGTAGGCAATTCAAAATAGCCAACAACCGTGGAGAGCAAGCCCTCAGAAACAGTACACAATAGGTCAGGAGACATGTGCTAGGAAAGGGGAAAGGGGACATGAAAAGGGGAAGGGGGCTTGGAAAGGGGGAAGGAGAGGGCCCACAAGGAATGCGGGGGCGCGCAGCAGAGTGGAGAGAGACCTGCCTAGAGTTATGAGGGGGCGGATGCAGCCTAAAATGTGAGTGAGCACACGCAATCTAGGATTGCAAGGAAATACATGCGGCCCAGGATGTGAGGGAGCGCATGCAATCAAGGATTGCGAGGGAATGCACGCTGCCTAGGACACGAGGGAGTTTTACACAATCTAGGATTGCGAGGGAGTGCATGTGGCCTGGGATGCGAGGGAGCGCACACAATCTAGGATTGCGAGGAGAATGCAGGCGGCCTAGGATGCAAAGGGAACGCACGCTACCTAGGAAGTGAAGGAGCTCAAGTGAGTAAGTGAGCAAGGGGAGGGGGGGCAGGAGGTCAGGTCATAGGGGAAAGTGGTATGAACAGGGGAAAGTGGTATGAACCAGTAACGTGGAACAAAGGTTACTATTCTCATGGTACCAACAGTAGAAGTATGGTTATTGAAGTGGAAGCAGCAGCAAAATGAAAACATCTTGACAAAGTCCTAACTGTTGATTAAGAACTGTATGTTGTTGACAGTGGGGGATATTACACCTTCATTTGGACTGTGGCAAGCTATTTGGAAGAAGAGAAAATGTATCATAATCACGATATCCATTGTTGCTATTTCTTTTCTGGAAGTTGGAAGGGCTTTCATCCAAGAGCAAAGATTTGTTACCAGTGGATTTTTATTTGATGAACTTTTTTCTTTGCCTTGGAACTAGCAAGAGCTTTATTTTTTCCTTTGTTGAGCATTTTGAGTTGACTTTGATTCCTGTGGAAGGGACTTACCCAGGACAGGAGAAGGCTATTCAGACATTGGGCTTCAGTACAGGTCCGGAGGTAACCCTGCCGGTGCTACTGGCGGGTTGCTGTCGGACTCGTAAACTTTTACCGGCACGTGACTTCCCGGTGCGACCGGGAGATTACAACTCCGGCGCCCCAAGAAAAAGGTGACGGTAAAATGTAATTGCCCACTCAATGGGAGTGGGGACACAGAAGCACCGGCACTGTTGCTAACGCTGCTGGTACTTCTCTGGTACTTCTCGGACCGGTCTGCATACCGTTGCTGCTGCTGCGCCCGGCAGGGTCAGACCTGTCGTGCACAGCGGCCATAGCAGGCAGACTCAGAGTTTGCCGATCTGGAAACAAGGGTGCCAGTGAGCTTACCGATACCCTTGTTTCCGGACTAGCAAACTCATATTGAGGCCCATTGTGTTATTATTGTTTACTATATTGTTTTGTTATATAATTTCTTTTACATGTTTGTTGTTTAGTGTGAGGGCCAGTTATCCCATGCTAGAGAATGTTCCCATAGCTGTTAGACTAGGCAGGGAATTCCTCTCTGGAGTAGGGCAAATAAGGTATTTTCTTTATATAATTTCCTTAATAAAATGGCATATTTTAAGAAATCTACAAGAAGTTATCCGCCTCGTATTACTGACCCCTCACAGTTACTTTACAAATAATGTTTGACTGATCTATTCTGTGTGATTACCTACTTGAGAACAAGTAAAAAGCATGCCAGTTGTCACATGTGAAATGTAATTCTGGAGGGAAATGGTGGAGTGCGATTTCAGAAAGGGGTCATTTGCACACAAGCACGTGTTGGTAATGTCACTTCCTGTGATGTCACCTATTAATCAGCTAGTTGCAGGGTGTGCCTTGTGATTCTCCCCTCCCCACCAGTTCTTACCTAGAAAAAACAACAAGTTGTCACCCCTCTTTACAAGGGAAAAGGAAATTTTAACTATTGAAAATGTACCTAAAGGTTATTAGGACTCTACAGGGCGCATGTATGTAGTTATGCATGCATGTAAGGCTTTTCTGTTGCCCTGATATAGCTGAGGAGCAACAGAACACTGTGCAATAAGGGGGACAGGAACAGAGAGTGAGTGCTACATATCCATCGATCAACCCATCCCTGGTACTCACAGAACATTTCAGCTGCTACTTAGCTATTCCTTTTGAATTTGGCAAAGAAAGTACTTCCTTCTGTTTGTAAAGGTGGCTGTTGCATTTTCTCATGCACTCGATCAAAATAAACACTTATTTTGTAAAAATACCTTGATGATTAGACAATTGTATGAGATATTTTCAATGTTCTGTGCATCGGCTGTGCTTTTGTTGCCTACTTCAGCCTTTCTTCTCTCCTGTCCACCCAAACCTCTTTTCCCCTCCTCCAAGTGCTTTGAAGTGAGTTTAGGGCCTTATAAAAAAAAGTATAGAAGCAACACATATATCTTTTAATATCTTACTCCCATGGGAGTTTTGTGCTTTTACCTTCCCCCTTCTCAAGTCACTAATCACTTTAATGAAGAATTCCTCAAGGGGGCTCATTTTCTACATGCCTAAGAATTTTGCAGAAAGAGTCCAGACAATAAATACATCTTCCATGGTTTGAATTCTCTGCATTGGATTGTTCTTATTCACTATATGCAATGGTGAAAGCACTGAAACCGGGGTGGACCTTGGTTCCCATGCCGGTTAGCGCTCCTGCAGCTTTTCATCAGATCATTGTTGGAGCCAAGACCGCTACGAGGAGAGCAGTCCACTGACGATCCGGAGCTTGTCGTTGGAAGTTTGCCAGCAGCCCTTTCTTCTCTTTCCTGTAAAAGCCCTGTCTCTCTGAAGATCTCATCACTGCTCCAACCCCAGGACCAGTGGGAACAACCAGTCCTGAACTCTGCTCAAACATCCAGCCACTGGAAACGCTGATAACAGTCCTGCAACCATCCTGTGGGCTGGGTAGATGTCCTCCTGGGTACTTTGCTGCAATGGTCGCCATCTCTAGTTGAGCCTTGGTACTCTACAGGTCCTCTGCTTATTGAACAAGATGCATTTCCCTGAAGTTGTAGCTCTCCACCACAAAGAGGGGCCTTGCAGGACTAGTTTCTTTGTTCTTGCCACGAGAGTCCCGATCCGCCATTTTCTTGAAGTGGCCAATTCTGTTTGCCACCTGCATCGTGTTCTGGCAGTCCCTTGAGACCATCACCAGAGTGGTGGTCCCAAAGTCAGTGTGTCCTGAGTGTCCAGCTGTGGAATCAAGAATCCAGACCTTTGGAGCACGGAACCACAAACTAGCCAGACCCAAGAACCTGTTGCCTGAAATGACTTCCCCACGTGTTTGCTGGATGCCTTTCTGCTTTCATTATTACAGTGCCAACTAGTCTCTGTATGCACAGGTGAGTGCATGCATGTGAGTACATGGGCGGTAATATCTGGTGTACTCTGGCCTTGTGTGTCCCCACACTCATTAGCATCACATCCCTTCTAACCACGATAAAGTCTCAAACTTTAATGTTTATTAGGCTTGAAAATACTGCATGCATCCTCACAGTCATTCTAGTACAAAGTCTTTAGATTTACCTGCCATTCTTTCTGCATTACCCCAAGGTCCTGGATATTGGAGAAGCTTCAGGAGCGGGTGGATGGCATATGCTTACGGGGTCAATGATGGTTCCATGTAATAATGTCCCTGCAAAAATGTCGCCTGGCAAAAAAGCTGACAAAAAAATTGCAGTGACATTATTACATTGAACATGCGGGGCACACCCCCACAACTCCCAAAACGTTTTTTCTCAAGGGGAGCATGAGACACCCCCCGAAACACCCGCTCCCCTGGACTCCATATATATGCTCACTATATATAATGCTGCCACAGCCTTTTCCCAGCGACATTATGTATGGCGACCATATATGTATGGCATGCAATTTTTTTGGGAGGAATTATGCTTATGTATATTATATTTAAAGTTTCTTATCATGTAGTAATTTTGTATTACAAAATATGTATACTTTCTTTTAACATTTTATGCATCTAAATGTAATGTTCTTTATTATGTTATATTATATTTTAGACAATTACCTTTTTCATGTTTGAAAGTGTTATAATTTGATGGTGAAATTGTATGCTTATATTGTATGCTTTAAATTGTGTTGGCACGTTAAGGTTACCTTGATTTTAATATATTGTTTTAATGTATTAATAATGTTTATTATGTTGTTACCTTAATATTCTGATGTTAGTAGACATTAAGTTTTTGTTGGTTTAACCGTAACTCGTTTGTAAAAAGATTTTTCAAATAATTCAACTCTTGTTTTACGATTATATGATTATTGTTTTTGAGTGTTTGTTGTAATACTAATATGTGTTGTATGAGCATGTAGTATACGTGTGTATGTGGTTTAAGATCATATTGCATAACAGCTCTTGGCATAAGTGTATATGTCATAGTTGTGTATGTTGTACATTTCTGTATGCATTATAAGATTGTGTGTGGTGTGTGTTCTAGGTGCATGTGTTGAAGGAGAATGCAGCAGTGTGTGTTGTAGGAGTTTGTGTTGTAGGAGTGTGTGTCATATTAGTGTGTGTTATTAAAGTGTGTTTTGGTAGATGCCATGTTATGGGGGCATGTGCCGTATGAGCATGTGCCACATGTCCACTTTGCATACATCGACATGTTATATGTGTAGGTGCATGTGTTGTAGATGCATGTGTTGTAGGTGCAGGTGTGATATGTGCACACATTAGAGGTGCATGCATTGTAGGTGCACCTGTTTTATGTGCAAGTGTTATAAGAGCATGTGTCAGGAGGGAGGGTGATAACACTGTGTGGCGTAAGCGTTTGAGTAATATCAGTGCATGTCGTAGGTGTACACATCATAGGAGTTTGTTTTGTAAGAGTGAGTCATAGGACCATGTGTTGTAGGAGCAAACATCGTAGGAGTGTGTGTGATATAAGCATGTGTCATAGAAATGTGTGTTGTAAGAGGCTGCATATTAAGAATTTGTGTTATTAGTGTTCATATACACAATTTTAATATCACAAATGAATGTGTAGAGTTTTAATATGAAATGTACCTCCATTTTGCTCATGCTTTGTATAGCACGTAAAGTGTACATTTTCATATGAAATGTGTACATTTATTCCACCACTTTAAAACCTTCAAAGTCAGCTGTGAGTTGCCTTTCATGTGAGTTTTTAGAAGATGTTAATTGTATGATGTACAAACAGTAAACCTCATAAGCTCAGTGTACAGTTCGTATAACTTGCCTTTAATGTGAGTTTTCAGAAAATGTTAATTTTGTAATGTACCAACTGTAAAACTCATACTCTCTGAGAATATGATTGCAGTACATGTTGTAGGCACATGTGTGGTAGGAGTATGAGTTATAAGAATATGTGTCATAGGGCCATGTGCTGTACGAGCGCATGCCATAGGTGTGTGTGATGTAGGAGTGCACATTACAGCAGCGTGTTTCATAGGAGCATGTGTTGTAAGAGTGTGTTTCATTAGAATGTCTGTCATAAGAGTGCGTGTTAAGTGTGTGTCATAGGGGTGTGTGGTAGGTGCATGTGTCATATGTGCATGAGTCCTAGGTGTATGTGGGAGCCCTTGTTGTACATCTACATGTTATGTGTAGGAAGTGCATGTGTATTAGGTCCACATGTTGTAGGAGCACGGTATTTGTGTTCAAATGCACAATGTTAATATCACAAATGTGCAAGTAAGGTTTTAATATAAAATGTACCATCATTCTGCTCTTGCATTGTATGCCTCCTAAAGTGAACCTTTTGTATGAAAAGTGTACATTTTCGTATGAAAAGTATACATTTATTCCATTATTTTAAAACTGACATCAAGGTCAGGTGTCACTTGCCTTTTATCTGAGCTTTTAGATGTTGATTGTGTAATGTATGAACTGTAAAACTCATACGCTCTGTCTACAGTTCATATGCAAAGTGCACATTTGAGCTATCACCTTTAAACTGACATCAAAGTAAACTGAGACTTGCCTTTGATGTGAGTTTTTAGGAGATGTTAATTGTGTAATGTACAAACTGTAAAACTCATATGCTCTGTGTACAGTTCATATGAAATATGTACTATATATATATATATATATATATATATATATATATATATATATATTCAAAGAAAAAACGTTGTTAAAGAGACGTTATGGTTTCAAGTAAAACTGAAAACCCCCAGAAATGCGCCAGTTATGTAACAACCATAACTCGCGCCACCACCCTGCACTGCTAAGACTAACACCCCGGATGTCAAAGATGACATCACAAATGCCATTGATGACATCACTGACAGGGTCCCTTTCCATGGCAGCCTGCAGAAGGCAAAAAGAGAACCCTATGACCATATTACCAAAAGCACATTTTTCTTCCCTTTCAAATCTATCCTAATTTCGAATAGCTTTAGCACAAAGCCAGTCCCAGGTGGACATGGACACTTTAATCCTATGTTTTGTCCCTTGTGGTTATGGCCAGTAGCCAGATTGTCAGATCATGACCTTATTCCATGACCCAGACAATCTGGCCACTGCCCATGGCCACAGGCTACCCCACAGTTACTAAAGCTATACTGCTATTTTTTGTAGCTACATTATGACACTTGTCAAAAAATAAAACACTTGCACATTTCCAAAACCATGCTTGTAGGTCCTTGCCAATGCTCCTTACGCAAGTTTGCTCGAAATCCACCCATGTTTTATTTTTTCAAAAGTGTCAAATGTATGCACATACAATTGTCATATAACCTAGCCCCCACTTGACAAAAGCCAATTAGACTTTAAGAAAACATTTATATCTAGATCCTTTTTGCAAACCTTTGTGTAGATTTGTCAAATGGCACCACATTTATAAGCCTTTACAATATTTTGGGACCCCCCTCTAATTTTGTTCCCTCTTGACAGAATCCCACCAAACTTTGCAAAAACATGTATATCTAGATCTATTATCAGTTTGCCAAATGAAGTGTAGATTTGTCAAATGGCACCTCATTTATAAGCCTTTACATTATTTTGACACACCCCTCTAATTTTACCCCTCTTGACAATATCCCACCAAACTTTGCAAAAACATTTATATCTAGATCTATTATCAGTTTGCCAAATTAAGTGTAGATTCGTCAAATGGAACCTCATTTGTAAGCCATTACATTATTTTGAGACCCCTAATTTTGCCCTCTCATGACAGAATCCCACCAGACTGTGTATGCTCATTTGGAATCAAGTCAGAAATATACATGCACAATTTCATGCAGTTCTATTTAGTGGTGCCAAAGTTATAAGCCATTCAAGAACTGCATTTCACCAACCCTGTAATGCTGAGGTGTCCGCAAACTTTTCAGGACTGTTCGCGAACATCCGAACTGTTTGCAGACTTTCGCGGTAAAAACACCTGTTTTTTTGCTTCTTGCAGCCATATCCCATCCCATCCTAATCACCCCTCACCTCCCCAGAGATTATTTGATAAGTTTGACAAGTGCAATATTGTGTCTTTTAATATGTTTTTACTGCGATTTTCGTGGACACTGGCAGATGTCCGCGAATCCAAGAAAGAGGGCGTTTCCAAAAATCTGATGCACTTCACGCTCATTACCATCCAATCAGCGAACACGTTGCATGTCCGCGGACATGACGCAAGCCAATTAACCAATCAGTGTCCTGTCCGTGGAGCGAACAGGGAAGTGTGTCCGCAGAGCCAAACTTTGCAAAAAAAATCCAGAGTGGGCCATATACTTTTTTTGCAAAGTTTGGTGCGGTTTCGTCCAGGGGGAGTGAAGTTAGAAGCCGCCCAAAAAGTGCTCTTCCTATGAGATGAGTAACTTCACCATAACTACATGGCCGCTACCGCAGGCCATGTAATACATTTCAAACATTAATATTTCGAAATTGGGCAAGGCGATTTTCAAAATGTTTTTTCAGTACACAAATTCCAGGTTGAATCTAGGGGCCTGCAAAAAATGTAAAACTCAAAGCAGACAATTTTGAGACATTTGGGCCTAAAACATTTTTATTTTCCTTTGGAAAAGCCCTATGTTAAAATCTGTTCAAGACGCGATCAAAGTAAACATTTGATAAACTGTGAAGCCGCAAATGTGCAATTCTGAAATGAAGCATGCACATGCAGATGCCTCTAAATATTACTGTGGAATATTTTCAATGTTTTCATGAGAGCGTTTGAAAGTTAATGAGAAAAGTCATTTTCTGAAATGCCATAGAGACTTTGGGCCTCATTACGAGTTTGGCGGCAGCCATGGAGCTAGTAGCTCCATGGCTGCCGCCAAACTGGGCTCCTTTACCGGGTTCCCAGAATGGGGAATTACCGGGCCATTCCGAGTTCGGAGGGCCCGGTAATTCCTCCCTGTGGGAACCCGGGCCCGGACCATCCCCATTCCCATCTGAGCCCCCATAGGGCTCAATGGGAATGGGAGAGGGAGCTAACAACGGGCCGATTACGACCGGCCCGTTGTTAGCTCCCTCTTCCCCTTGCGGGACCCAGTAAAGACGCCTGGTTTTACCAGCCGTCTTTACCGGGTCCCGCAAGGGGACCTCGTAATTTACGGGTTCAACGGATCCGCCTCCATTAACGGAGCCCATTAACCCGTTCCGCGAAAGTTGTAATGAGGCCCCTTGTCTTAAACTTTGCTATGCCTTGCTCTAGAGCTAAGGCATAATACACATATACATTGATTGTTCTTGGTGCACAACATGTAAAATCACTCAACAATGTCCTTATGTTTACCCCTTCACGTGTGCTTTTAAGTCATGGTAGGGGGATCCCATCTGCACTGTCATAACATTTCTATTGAGACTCAGTAGCCCCTTGTAGTCTACAGGGGACTATACAGACATATCAACCAACTGGGCCACCTTACAAATTATTTGTGACTGATCGATTCTGTGAGATTACCTAGTTAAGCACATGTGAAAAACAAGCAGGGTGACACATGTGAAATGTAAAGGGAAAGGTTGAATGCCATTTCAGAAAGCGGTCCTAGCAAGCCATTTGCACATAGGCACGCGTCGGTAAAATCACCTACTGTAATGTTGCATTTAGTGGCTATTAAATCCACTAGTGCTAAGGTTGCGCCTCATGATTCTAAATGAACCTGAAAGTTATTTGCCTGCAAAGGGCATATGCATGAATGTATGTAGGTAAGTATGTATGCATGTAAGGCTTTTCTTTAGCCCCGAAGAGCAAAAGAGCACTGTGTGATAAAGGGGACGTAGAGAGAGAGAGAGAGAGAGTGAGTTCTCCTTATCCATCAATCGACCGAATCCTGGTACTCAAAAAACCTTTCAGCTGCTACTTCACTATCCCTTTTGGAATTAGCAAATAATGTACTTTCCTTCCGGTTGTACAGCTGCCTGTTGCATTTTCTCATGCACTGGATCAAAATATAACATTTTTTTTGTAAAAAGTCTTGACGATCTGACATTTGTTTTTAGTTATTTAGAATTTTCTGTGCACCCCCAAAGCTTTCTGTGCCCACTCCAGTCTACCTTCTCTCCTGTCCACCCAGGCCTCTTTTTAAACACAACTAATGTAACCTGTAATATCTAACTCCCATGGAAAGTTTGTGCTGTGTTTCTTCCCCCTTCTCATTTCACTAATCACTTGAAATATTCCTCTATGGGGCTAATTTTCTGCATGACGTAGAATTTGGGGAAAAGGGCCCAGATTCTACTGCTTCTCTGGCTCTCTGCCACAGATTCTTCTAATTTAATACACGCAATGGCGAAAGGTGGACCCTGGTTCCAATGCCGGTCAACGCTTTATGCTGCAACTCAATTTTGATGACTGACTTGCATGCATGGACTACTTCAGCAGAGGCAGCTGTAGTTCTAAACATGGCAGCCATCTTGGATAACGGATACCTGTGGGCAGCGTATTATTTTTCTAGCCATTGGAAAAGCAAGCAAAATCCTTCAGCCTATCCCCCAGAGGTCAGGATTCTGATCTCTGGTGCTAGGATTCAAATTGCCCACATGGTCTCAGAAGATACGCTGGTTCGGAATTTCCTTGTGGAGGTCACCGGGTCACGTGGTATGCAGGGAATCACTAGAGAATGGGGTAGAATCAGTGAACAAGCACATAATACGTTTTCGCATGTGGAATGAGGCTATGTCTTCCTGCATTGCTTATGAATATGATGAAGTCCTAGTGCAGGGCATTTTGGAAATTGGCAACCGATTCTTTGGCGCCACTTGCAGCCCCATGGATCACACCAGTGTTTTTAAACTCTCTCAGTTCTACCATTCACAGTAACTGGCGGCCATGTTGTAGCTGTTAGTAGCCTCAGATCAGATTTCCATGGTGCATTTGGTGTAATGGCAGAACATTTTGAACCCAATCCTCCTTTTTTTCCCCTCTATGAGTGCTGTGACGTGACCTTAGGGTGGTATAAGAACTGGAAGCAACTGACGTGACCTGTAACATCTTACTCCCAGTGGGAAGTTTGAGCAGTTTATCTTCCCTCCTCTTATGTCACTAATCAATATTCACTTTGATGAAGAAATCCTCCAAGGAGGAGCAAAAGCCAAGCTGCTACTGCTTCAGCGGTTGAGGCTCTCTCAGGCGGTTTCTTGTAATTCACTGCATGCAGCCGTGGCGGGCACGGAACCCCAGGTGGGTGCCTAGTCTCCCTGCTTGTCAGTGCTTTAAAACGTCATATTACTATTTTAGATGAACAGAATGAACAATTGCACACTATTGAGGTGGGCCCTGAATCCTTTGCCCCTTTTACACGGTGTTGCCCTGCAGCATGGCTGGGCTATTGCAATAAAATGCTTCTGGGTCTTCCATCTATCTTGGAACTTGAGCTGATGAAGAGTGTGGCACTTTGCCTTCGATCACACGGGACTAAATGTGACCACATCACCCCAGGTCTTAAAAGTGTGCACTGGCATCACTCTCGGCAGCCTGTCTGAGGCATTGGCCCCAAATTCTTAATAGACAAGTTCAAGATATACACTCCCTCCAGTCATTTATATTCAGCTGACACACATCGACTGGTGGTCCCAGCAGCCAAGAGAGCAAGACATTGATGCTGGACCTTCTCGGTCTGGCGATCTTGTTCTGGAACTCTCTCACAATCAACATTGGACAAATACACTATCATCTGCACTTTTGAAAGCCTGTGAAGACTGTTTACTTTGCCGGCACTTCCTCTTCCTGGATGTCGCTGTTGCCGTCAGGACGCCTTTCCAGTGGTGGAATACTTCACAATCGGTGTAACATACATACAACAAAGCACATAGCATTACAAGCATTGAAGTACTAGCCCCAAAAGCCTGGAATGCGCTTCCGCTTAGCTTAAGAAACAAAGAATACCTCACAGTTTTCAGAAAGGTATTAAAAACAAAGTTATTTAACTAGACCACCTCCAAATTGTACAGCCTCCTACACTGTTCCTATGTAACCATGGAACACCTCTAAAACTGTCATTAACCTGTATTACTGCTTATGTACTATCAGTGCTATTTGTATCACTACCTCTGTATATCTGCCTTCATGTACTTCTGCTTACTTACTATATATGATATTTGTATCATTGCATCTGTAATATCTGCCTTCGGGTAATAAGTGAATATTCTGTAACAGCGCCACGATGCCCAAGGGCCGCTGGGCGCTTTATAAATCCAAATAAATAAATAAAATAAATAAATAAACAAGCAAACATTTTCCTCAGGAAACAGGTTTATTTGTATTTTTCTTCAAATGGATGGTGATCATTTTGGAGACATATAAAAATGACAAAAATAATCTCCTTTCTAAAGATTGGGGGATTTGTGCATGAGGAAATAAATTACTCTTAATTATTTCAGAACCCAAAAATATTGAGGTGAAAAATGTTCGTCCCTGATGTGTTATTTGATTTATTTTGATATTTTCACCCACTTTTGATGGCGATAAGGGTGATTCTTTGGCTTTATACCTGTTCTTTGTTCCGTAGGACAGCCCCGGAACTCCCCACCCCAAGATATGGTGGCGTGTTTTCAACTTTTTGTGGCAGCAAAACGGAAATATTGTGGCACGATTGTCGAGTAAAAAATGAATAAGTAGGCATTGAATTCAGAGGGTTTTCCTATGCAAATGCCCTTAATATGTCCCCCCTGATCTGATCGAAAACAAGCTTTTGTAGCGTGAGTTGAGCCCTTTAAATAAGGTGTCGGCTGCATTTAGCTCTGCAGATGCTTTGGCCTGCCACTACCAATGCTATCCCCCTTTACATCATCTAGAAAACCTCCCCTGCACTTACGGAGTCTATCCTCACTTTGCCAGACATTTACTCCGTCATACATTTACTTCTTCATGCCTTTACTCTGTCTGCATCTTCACTTTGTGAAGATGGCAATGCATGTGGTTACTGGTAGTTAAAGTTTAGGGTTGAAGTCAGTGGGTGATGGGGTAAAATGTGTGGTAAAAATAGCGGGGGTCCATGGGTCTCCCCCTGTATCGACGAAGTGAATGGTAGGCGAAGTGAAAGACAGGAAAAGTAAATGTGACTAAGTGAATGTATGGTGAAGTAAAACGTACATCCCCTACCAATCGCCCTAACCAGTAGTGAGGGATCATGGGAGCCATAGTCCAAACCATACGGAATGCAGTAGCTTGCAGAACCCTGATTCAAATGATGTGTGCATTGGGGACTGGTGCTGTGGGCATAAGATGATAGAAGTGGCTTTGATTTGTCCTTCAGTCTAAATAACGTGAAGGCAGGGAGTAAAGAATTGCTTTTTTCACCTTTCAGCCTTGAGTTTGAAATAATCATTTGTTTTTTAAATAGCAATTAATCTAAAACACTTTACATATGACATATTTACAAACACTACTATTATTACCCAATCGAAATTGGTACTCATTTATCGACCTCCGAAGGATGAAGAGCTGAGTTGGCCGTGCTGGGATTTGAACCTGCCACCTGCAGATGAAACATAGATCACAGAAACGAGTTAACCCACTCAGCCATCGTACCGGCACGCGCAGCACTCTTGAAAAGGATATATATTTTGGCCCTCATTACGACCCTGGCGGAGGACCATGGTGCAATTTGCACCATGGTCCATGGCGCAGAGCTGCCAACTCCGCCATGGGGGTTGGCGGACTTACCGCCCCATTCCGACCTTGGCGGGGCGGTAAGTCCCCAATCCCCATTTACCCTTCCCCATTCCCATTCCCCTTTTTGCCCCATAGGGTATAATGGGAGTGGGGAAGGCGTTAATTACGCCACCGTAAATTACGGTGGCGTAATTAACAACAGGTCCCGTAGCGCCATGGATTTTTCCGCCCGGAAAAACCAGGCGAAAAAACCACCATGGCGCTACGGGAACTCGTAGTAAGGCGGAAAGGTACGCCATGCATTACGCTGGCGTAAAACCCTTTCCGCCAGGGTCGTAATGAGGGCCTTTGTCTTTACAGAATCGCCATACACTGACGCTGCCTGCGCCTGTTCTCTGTTATCAGCACTGGCTGTTAATGCATGGCCCCGTGACAATGTAAGGCAGGACTTGTTTCTTGTTAATCGTGTATTCTCAGCCTGCAGCCTGCACCACTTTCGCCGCAGCACGCCCCGTTTATTTTTGCTGTTAACCTGTTACTTTGAGTCCTTCAATAATTAGGGTCTCTCACACCAGGTGTTCCACTCTTCTGGCTCCCATTTTTTCCTCATAGTTGTTTGATTTTTTTATGCTATAGCGTACTGTCTGCATGTTCCCTAAAAGTCAGCATGTGAGCGCTCAGTCCCAGCGTCAGATTTCAGAAAATACTCTTTGGCACGTGTTTCCTGATGCAACCACGAGGCAGTGTGCTGTGTCACTGTGACGTGTAATTCAGGTAACAGTATATAAACTATCAGAGAGAATATTGTGAATGTAATGAGCGGTACCTGTAATATCATAATCGATTACTGAGGGACACAAGTAGTGGCCAGTATCTGTAATTTCCTGCACCAGTACCGAAGGACACAAAAGGTGCTTTACTTTTTGTCAGCACTTGCTTTCAATTCCTTGTTAGCTATTAAAGTCCCTCAAAGTACATACCCCGCACTGGCTAGTGTTGCAAGTTCTGTGGTCGGTTGGTTTTACAGATACTAGTAACCCACATTATATTGCATATTCTATATTAGCACATGGAGGTCTTTCAGCCAATCAGAATGCTAGAATGCAGTCAATAACTACTGGTATTGACTGCATTCTAAACATTCTGACACAATGAGCAGACAGGGAAGCTGAGCCACAGCCAGGGTTTGTCTAACACATGGGGCCTGAAGCTAATGTAGTTGGGCCCACCACAGTGACATTAACATCTGTAAATGCCCACATAGCACTGCTGAGTGGGCATTTACAGATTTTGTGTGGCCCTTGCCCACTCAGACCTTACCCTGTCTACGCCTCTGCCGCAGAGAGCATTGCTGCATATTAGAGAAATAGAAATGTAGTGGGCCTCATTGCAAGGTTGCCAGTATGGACACAACGGTACCGGTAAACTCACCAGTACCGTTGTGTCCGGGCCAGAAAAATCTGAGTTGTGCCGCGGGTGCCTTCCATTCCGCCAGGTCTGTCCTGCAAGGCTACCTCCAACCTCGTAATGAGGCCCAATGTCTGAGTAATTTTTAGACCATTTTTTTCACTGTGCCTTCGTGACACGCAACATCAAATTTAGCACAGCAAAGTTAAAACAGGGACACATGCTTTTTGATTACACCCGATGCCTACTCATGTTAAAGCTGTTCCAGTTTCACCAAGCTCACAAAAAGATTTACCTTGCAAAGGCAACCTTGTCGAATCAATACAACAAAATAAAACCCTATTTAATTTACTAACACATTTCTTCCCTCATAACGAGTTCAGCGGTAAAAGTGGCAGTACGGGAATTATCGTCACTTTTACCATACCATCATATAAGGAGTCAGCGCTTAGCCACAGCGGAATTAGCAGCAGGGGAATAAGCGCTGACTTCTTATTCGATGGTATGGTATACATGGAATTACTGCCACTTTTCCCATACCATCGAATAAGGAGTCAGCGCTTAGCCACAGCGGAATTAGCAGCAGCGGAATAAGCGCTGACTTCTTATTCGATGGTATGGTATACATGGAATTACTGCAACTTTTCCCATACCATCGAATAAGGAGTCAGTGCTAATTCCGTAAGCGTAATTAGCACCAGTGGAATTACTACCAACATCTGGTGGAATTACCACTGAGATTCAATGAAATACAGACGAATATGGGTGGTAATTCCAATAAAAACACAGTGAAGTCACCTCCACCTAAATGGTGGAGGTAAATGCATACAGTTGATGGAAAGCAAGCCACAGGTGCACCCAATCCACTCAGAAAGGGTACATTAGGCCCACACCTTCCCCAGCCACACTTTACAGCAGCATGCTGCCACCAGCTGTTGCTAACTGGGACATGCAGCTGCTCCTTCTCCACAATGAGCGGCAGAGGCAGGAACAGCAGCACATGGCAAGGGCGCAGAGAGGAAGAGGAGGAGACGCTATGCAAGGCGAGCACACATTCCGTGGGTCAAGCACTCATCATGGACATTAACTGATACCCAGCTGATCACCTTGTACCGGCTGAGCAGTGAGAGCATTGTTGAGCTCCTCACCCTGATCCATGATAGCAGTTGAACATTCAAACTGCCTTAGCCCTGCTGCTGAAGCTTGTGTTGTTCCTTCATTTCTTTCCAATCAGAACCTACCAGCACACTGTGGGCATGCTGCATGGCATGTCCCAACCCACGCTTTCATATGTGCTTGTGCTGGAAGCACTCCTGCACCATACCTCCAGGCACATTTCTCTGCCCACCACTCCAGCACAAATCAATGCTATGAAGGCACTTTTTAAAGCAACATCCTACCTGCCTAACGTAATTGCTGCTCTGGACTGCACCAATGTGGCGTTGGTCACCCCCAGGCATCTGAAGAGGTATACTGCAACAGGAAGCAGTATCACTCCATGAATGTCCAGGTCATTTGCGATGCTGACCTTGTGATCACACACTGTTGTGCCCACTTCCCTGGTTCCACACGCGATGCCATGGTCCTGTGGAACAGCACACTGACTACATAAATGGAGAGCCAGAGAGGCCAATGGACATGGATGCTGGGTGAGTTCAAGTGCCATCACACAAATGGATCCTGCAGCACCAGTGAAGTGCTATGTAAAGGGTGGGGGGACATTAACACAACTGAGCAATGCATGCCCTGTCAAGACCCTGTACATGCAGAATTGCCCTCCCACCCGCACATGATAGCCACCAACCCACAGGACAAGGACATACAGGAAAATGCAGTGGTATGTCGGTGAAGCACAAATCCTCAAATACCAAGCAATACACACAAAGAGGACTACAGGACACACAATGCAAGGGGATCCAAATCTACGCATCAAATGTCACAGTTCAACCCTGCACAAAGACAATGCAACACTGGCAGAAAGTAATGAAATGTAACCTGGTAAGCATGTGTGTAAAACCATAATGGAAGCAAAGTAGACACTACAAACACGCACAAGAACAAGAAATCACACATCAGGGCATATGCATGATAGCAACACAGGCCCAAAACAGGCCATCTGCATGCTGCAATGCCAATCACAGACCATGTGAGTGATGACTGCTGGTTGTGAGCTGGGCACAAGGTGTAAAACCACAATGCATATGTACCTCCATAGTGAATGACACTGCATGCATCAACTGGGATGGAAAACCATGTCGTAGGACAATACATGGAAAATGCATGCACAGAGTGTCCATCAATATGTACTTACAAAAGGCAACACATCAACAATGCAATGTGACCGACACCTGGGACCTTTGCCCTTTTCCCTCGTACCATGGCTAATGACGTCTGTGCGCAACAAACATACACCACAGGAGGTGGCCTACAATGAGCACACTTTGGAGCCAGGCTGTGCATAGAGCAGACCTTTGGCCTGCAGAAATGTTGTTTTCGGTTTCTATATCGGATCAGAGGGGCATTGATGTACATGCCAGAGAAGGTTGGACAAATATTTCTTGCCTTTGCCATGCTGCACAACATTTGCCTAAAGCAAAATGTCCCCTTGCCCCCTGATGCGGACATGCCACCCCCATAAGACAACGACTCACTACCTGCAGGTGCAGTGGTGCTGCCACAGAGCGAGCTGGAGGAGGGAAGGGACGGCTGTATGGTTCAGCAAGAACTAATAGACATTTGTTTCTGATCACATCTATAATCACATGCTGCTCACCTTTGTACATAGCAAAAACAAAGAGGTGATGGCTGGAAGGTTTAGACTTACTTAACCACTGGCAATGCTCTGGGCAACCCTCCAGACCACCGTTCTTCGCCTGCCAAGCCATTACAGAAGGGAAAGACCATATGCAAATCAGGCTTGGCCCCACCCCAAAAGGGGCAGTCCAGCCCGAACTGCTAGGCCACATCCCTTTTGCACGAGACCACAAGCATCCCCAAACATGTTTCGCCCTTGTTGGGGCTCATCAGTGAGGAGTAGCTTGGGTCTCTAGGCCCAGCAGGCACGGGACCCACGTCTGGGCATACCCGTCCCACTCGGGGTGACATAGCAAAAACAAAGTGGTGATGGCTGGAAGGTTTAGACTTAATCTTAACCACTGGCAATGCTCTGGGCAACCCTCCAGACCACCGTTCTTCCCCTGCCAAGCCATTACAGAAGGGAAAGACCATATGCAAATCAGGCTTGGCCCCACCCCAAAAGGGGCAGTCCAGCCCGAACTGCTAGGGCACATCCCTTCTGCACAGTCTAAACCTTCCAGCCATCACCTCTTTGTTTTTGCTTTGTTACCCCGAGTGGGACAGGTATGCCCAGACGTGGGTCCCGTGCCTGCTGGGCCTAGAGACCCAAGCTACTCCTCACTGATGAGCCCCAACAAGGGTGAAACATGTTTGGGGATGCTTGTGGTCTCGTGCAGAAGGGATGTGACCTAGCAGTACGGGATGGACTGCCCCTTATGGGGTGGGGCCAAGCCTGATTTGCATATGGTCTTTCCCCTTCTGTAATGGCTTGGCAGGTGAAGAACGATGGTCTGGAGGGTTGCCCCGAGCAATGCCAGTGGTTAAGATTCACACTAAACCTTCCAGCCATCACCTCTTTGTTTTTGCTTTGTCACCCCGAGTGAGACGGGTATGCCCAGACGTGGGTCCCGTGCCTGCTGGGCCTAGAGACCCAAGCTACTCCTCACTGATGAGCCCCAACAAGGGTGAAACATGTTTGGGGATGCTTGTGGTCTCGTGCAGAAGGGATGTGACCTAGCAGTTCGGGATGGACTACCCCTTATGGGGTGGGGCCAAGCCTGATTTGCATATGGTCTTTCCCCTTCTGTAATGGCTTGGCAGGTGAAGAACGATGGTCTGGAGGGTTGCCCCGAGCAATGCCAGTGGTTAAGATTCAGTCTAAACCTTCCAGCCATCACCTCTTTGTTTTTGCTTTCTCACCCCGAGTGGGACAGGTATGCCCAGACGTGGGTCCCGTGCCTGCTGGGCCTAGAGACCCAAGCTACTCCTCACTGATGCGCCCCAACAAGGGTGAAACATGTTTGGGGATGCTTGTGGTCTCGTGCAGAAGGGATGTGACCAAGCAGTTCGGGCTGCACTGCCCCTTATGGGGTGGGGCCAAGCCTGATTTGCATATGGTCTTTCCCCTTCTGTAATGGCTTGGCAGGTGAAGAACGATGGTCTGGAGGGTTGCCCCGAGCAATGCCAGTGGTTAAGATTCAGTCTAAACCTTCCAGCCATCACCTCTTTGTTTTTGCTTTGTCACCCCGAGTGGGACGGGTATGCCCAGACGTGGGTCCCGTGCCTGCTGGGCCTAGAGACCCAAGCTACTCCTCACTGATGAGCCCCAACAAGGGTGAAACATGTTTGGGGATGCTTGTGGTCTCGTGCAGAAGGGATGTGACGTAGCAGTTCGGGATGGACTGTCCCTTATGGGGTGGGGCCAAGCCTGATTTGCATATGGTCTTTCCCCTTCTGTAATGGCTTGGCAGGTGAAGAACGATGGTCTGGAGGGTTGCCCCGAGCAATGCCAGTGGTTAAGATTCAGTCTAAACCTTCCAGCCATCACCTCTTTGTTTTTGCTTTGTCACCCCGAGTGGGACGTGTATGCCCAGACGTGGGTCCCGTGCCTGCTGGGCCTAGAAACCCAAGCTACTCCTCACTGATGAGCCCCAACAAGGGTGAAACATGTTTGGGGATGCTTGTGGTCTCGTGCAGAAGGGATGTGACCTAGCAGTTCGGGATGGACTGCCCCTTATGGGGTGAGGCCAAGCCTGATTTGCATATGGTCTTTCTCCTTCTGTAATGGCTTGGCAGGTGAAGAACGATGGTCTGGAGGGTCAAGCCGCAAGAAGGCGTCACAGTGTTCAAGGCGTTTTATGTAATACATGCTGTCTTGACTAGTACTTTGGTTGAAAGAGACACACAATGTAACAGGGTTAGAAAGATAAGCTATTTTCTTTAGTTCCTATGATTAAGAACACTTGAGTGTGATGGAGATGGAAGGAAGGAGAGAATGGGTGGCATGGAAAGTGTTAACCAAAGGTGGAAGGAGGGAAGTTAGGAGGGGAGACTGGGGTGTCTAAGTGCTTATGTAGTTGAAAAAGAAGTGTCCAGACGAAGGAGGCATTGGAATCATGCAAGTGAAATGTTAGATATATGAAGGTTGAATCAGGTGGTGCATTAGGGTTGTGTTTGAAGGTTGGCAGTGTAACACTTTTTGGATAGTTTATTGAAGGTGTTCCATTTGGATTCTTCTGGGATGTAGTTTGGTAGTTTGTTCCATAGAGTGGGAGAAGAGAATGATTTGCCTCTGTGTTTTTTGCACCGGAATTTGAGAGGTGTTAGTTTAGTCTCATGTGATGACTGTAGGACTCTGCATGGGATGGCAAGATTAAAGAACGATTGGAGGCAAGAGAGGCTAGAAGAGTGGATGGTCTTGTGGGTAATGTTAGGATTTTAAGTCCTATTTTAGTTATGATGGGTAACCAGTTGAGTGTTTATAGAGCAGGATTAATATTGTCATAAGGCTTGAGATTTAGTACACATCTTGCAGTTTTACTTTGGATAAATTGGTGTGATTTTAGGTTTTCTGAGGGCAGACCCTTATTTTTAGAACTACAGCATTCTAGTTTGGAGATTATTAGGGCATTGGTGATGATCATCTTTTGGTGAAGTTCCAAGTAGGAGAGTATCTTTCTACGGATAAGTAGGAGGTTTTCTTTTTTGTCTGATGAGGTCTTTTATATGTATTTGAATAGATAAGTCAGCATCTATTAGGATTCACAGGTTCTGCGTTTCCGTAGTAGGTGTAAGAGGGTTCCCAGGCAAGCCAGTCAAGGAAGGTGGTGAATGTGTTGGGTGACAAAGACAATGACCTCTGTCTTGCTGGGTTTGAGTCATAAGTTATTTTGGGACATCCATTTTGTATGGCTGTAAGGCATTTGCCCATGAAGTTCTTTGGATTCGATGTTTGGTGAAATGGAGAATGCAAGTTTTGTGTCGGCCACATATCCTTGAAATGTGGGTGTGCATTGTTCTATAAGGTGCGTGAGTGGCTAGGGTGATACGTTGGATCCCTCAGTGAATAACTTCTTCATGGATTGATAGGAAATCTTTGACTTTTACTGTGGTGGTGTGTTTGTGGAGAAAAGACTCAATCCATTGTATGGCACAGTCTTGTATGTCTAGGTGTAAAGGCAGGTGTTTAAGAAGTGTGGGCTAACGGGCTGTGTCAAACACTGAAGAAAGGTCCAGAAGGATCAGGCAGGTAGGAGTGTTGTTATCCAGTGTGAGCAGTATGTGTTCTCTCATGTGTAGAAGTGCAGTTTCAGTGCTTCTGTGGGGTATGAAAACAGGTTGATTGTTTTGGAGGAGGTTGTGCATTTCTGAGAAATGGCTGAGTTGGTTGCATGCTAGTTTATCCATGAATTGTGCTGCGAATGATAGATTAGAGATTGGTCTATAGTTGTCTGGGTTCTTTTCATCAAAATTAATCATTTTCAGAGTGGTCTAACTATTGATTTCTTTACCTCCGTGGGGTACGAGCCAGTTGGAATGAGGGGGTCTAGTTATGCTATGTGGGGGGCTAGTAGGGATCGATTTACTTTGATAAACGAGGCTGGACAAATGCTGTTTTAAGTGGAAGGTACTTCCAGGTTCCTTATTATCTTTTCTATTTCCCATGTTGAAGTTGGCATCAAGGCCTTTGAATGTGGGTGGACTGGTGAGGGGTTGAGTGGTGGGGATGCCTAAGGTTTTTAAGGCCTATAGTCTTCATCATTTTCTTAATCTTTGTTTGGAAAGCAAGAGATATATCGACAGCCCAGAGTTGGGTAGAAGTGGAGAATGTGTTCAATATTTGAGGGATGGTGTTTGGCAGAATATTTTGAAGAGTTCAGCTGTTTGGGATTGAACTCTGGTAATTGTGGCTTTGTGGAAGTGTTTCATTTTGTTCTTGAGCATCAAGCTATATCCTCTTGAGAGAATTTTTTATAATTAAGTTTGTTTTTTCTGATTTGGTTTTTCTCCATTTGCATTCTGTATTTCTAAGTAAACGTATATGGAGGTTTAGATCAGTCAAACCATTAGTTGGATCTTTTTTTCTGGTGGTTTCGAGCCGGCGTGTGATCATGACAGCAAGGTGTCATGTGTCGGGATAATTTTGTGATAAAAGTTTTATAAGATGTCTGTGGGGTGGTGAGGGACTTTATAGAGTTATAGAGTGATTTGTTGTTGAAGGCTTTTCTGAGGTTATGGGCTGGGGGTGTTTTTCATTTATCTGAAGGAAATGTTCTGTGTTGTGTTTTGTTTAGAGTGTGAGATGCAGGGCATGTTATGTCACCAGGTGGTAGTCAGGCGGAAATAGTCGGTCCATGCTAGCACAGTAGAAGTTGCTTTGAGGAGAGGCAGATTTGAAGAAAAGATAATGTCACTCAATGCCCTTTCTGGTTTATGAGACCTTCAGTGAGGAGGTTCATGTTATGAGCAGATAGACTGCTGTGGAAGAAGCGGGGATTATAAGCCCTCATTACAAGGTTGCCGGTATCTTGGCGGTAATACCGCCAGGATACCAGAAACCAGTATTACTGTTACTGGCACTCGGTCTGGCGGAATTACTGCAGGATTCCGAGTAGAGGCAACGGTGGTGAGTTCCCATTCCATGGAGCCGCATAGGACTCCAGGGGGGTATTTGCGGGTATTACCGGAATCAGTAATACTGGTGCCTGTAATCTGTAATACCAGCTATTTTTGCTGGTGGGGTGGCAGGATTACCTCCAGTTCCTGGCTGTAGGTGATTCCGACCATCCATCTGGCAAACTTGGACTTCACTGGTTCGGGAGCATGCCAATAAATGGAATTACTGTCACGGTATTACCGCACTAGAAAACCCCTAATGAGGCCCTATATTAGTGTTGTTTTAATCATCTAGTCTGATGTTGATATCGCCTAGGACAAGGAATTTATTTGTGCTGGTGGAGAGATTGGAAAAAAAGGAGTCCCATTTTTTTCGAAAGTGTAGGTTGTGGCTGGGACATCTGTAGATGATGACACATGTTACGCAGTGTTAGGGTTGATCTGAAATCACAAGCACCTGAACCTTCACCCAGAAGTTGGATTGAAGGAGTAAAGGGTTTATGTTCCCAATGAGAGAGATGGTAACATATGATATGGGATGTTTCCACAGCATATTGGCAGAAGGATTCAAAGTCAAATATATGTTTATTTCAGATATTTTCCATAAGATAATTAAATAAATACAGTTGACCTTTGTCAACATTTACAATTTACAATTTATAAATAAGTAGGTTTTCAAATAAAAAAGACTTTAAAAATGTCAGAATGTAGCAGCAACTGATTTGCAGTCTTAACAGATTTGTTTAAAGTGTATAGTGCACACTAGCAGCTCTCACAAAAACAAAGGGCCTCATTATGACCCTGGCGAAATGGGTTTAATGGCGCTGGTAAAGGTGCTGGTGCCGTTAAACCCATTCCGCCCTATTACGAGGTTGCTTTGCGGGACCCGCTCTGGACGTCTGGTCAGACCAGACGTCCTTTGCGGGTCCCGCGAGGCAACCAGGGAGTTAACAACGGGCCCGTTATTAACGGGCTCGTTGTTAGCTCCCTCACCATTCCCATTGAGCCCTACGGGGGCTCAATGGGAATGGCGATGGGTACATTGAATGAGGAATTACAGGGTCCTGCAAGGTTGGATTGGCCCGGTAATTCCTCATTCAAGGAACCCGGACACGAGTTTGGAGACAGCTATGCCCTTATTATGGGCATGGCTGCCTCCAAACTCGTAACGAGGCCCAACATCTTCATTAAAAATATATGACTATAACCTTAGTCTCAATTCCAGTTTTAGTTTCTGTAAAGATCTAGAAAACCTTTCTTATATGGTCTTTCCTATGAAGCTACACATAATTCAAGGGAATAGAAATATATACAACATCATAAAACAAGAAACTCAAAACATCTAAAGATAACAGTGGGCGGCTTCATTACGAGTATGGAGGAAGCCATGGTGCTATTAGCGCCATGGCTACCCCATACCGCCTACCGGGTAAGTCCCCATTCTGAAAACCATTCCCTATTCCCATTCGAGCCCCCATAGGGCTCAATGGGAATGGGGAAGGAGCTAATAACGGGCTCGCAAATAGCGGCCCCGTTATTAGCTCCCTGATCCTTTAGCAGCTCCCGCTAAGGGCGCCTGGTAAAACCTCGTAATGCAGCGGTAAGGGGTTAACGGCAACGGCACCCTTACCGTTGCCGTTAACCCCTTACCGCTGACCTCGTAATGAGGCCCAGTTTTTCTTAAGAACCTTGAAATTAATTAATTGTAATGGGGTAATGGTACGGTGTCTCTTACCCATGAATCGATCATCTTCTTGATAGATAAGGACCCGGGTGACAAGATCCCATGGCTGCCTCATATTAAGAAACAGCTGAAGGCGATCAACAGCACGAATTTGTACCCCCCCAGCAGTATGCTCTCTCTGGGATAAATAAATTGGTGGACTGTACGAATCTACAGGTCTGTGAGAATGGACAGAGAAAGCATAGAAATCATGAAGCCAAAGAACCGTTGGTTGATGACAATGATGTCCCCGGGTGTCCAGCGTTATTTACTCTGGGCGGAACACCCCACGGATCTAGTCCTCGTATCTAGAGCAAGGTTTAACTGCATCCATCTAAGGGCTGTGCTGGCAGCATGGTCCAGGGAGTGGAGGGGCGCTGGACGAGCAGATCGATCTTGCCCAGTATGTGAAGCTCCATACGAGGACCGAGCACACTCGATTCTCATTTGTCCTGTGTATGCACAGGCGAGAAAACAGCTCTTACGACCTTTATTGAAGGAATTGGGCTTTGCACAAGATAGGCCTGCTTTCACATATGTGCTGTGGGCGAATTCATCTCTTGTGGGCTGGAGGTTGCTGTCATATCTGAAAACAGCACTTTATTTTAGAAAACGACTGTCAAGCATACTGCCTTGAAATTCGTTTTTACATACTGTTGAATGAATTGTACTTGTAATCCTTTTTAGCTGTCTTCTTTGGTGAGGTTTTTATGAATGTATGTTTTACTGTCTTACAACTGCTATATATTTCTGTGTTTGGCAATGTTTTTATGGATTGTTCTTTACGCTAATCTGAAATAAACTTGATGATGATAATTAAATATTAGTATTTGCTTCTTCTACACCACCTATAATCAATGTAATGCTACAGCAAATGTAACTTCAGGGTGGGCGGTATTTGACACAATACTAAGCTTTCTTACATCAATTCTATTGAGTTCTTCTGCATACATTACATCGAAACTTAATATACATGGATCTTTTGCGCACATGGAAAACATTGTTTAAAAATATGCTTTAGCAGAAATAAAGTCTTTAAAAGTCAGATAACCAGCACAATTTTGCTTGATTGTACAAGCAAGCAATCCGAGCATCAATGAACAAAGTGTCTAGTCTGTTTTTTACATCATGCATCATTGAGTTGGTAACAAGTACTGTTTCGTGTAGCATATTTTGAAGACCTATATTTTTAGAAGGCATTTCATGTAGGTACGCCAATTTCATGTATTATCTTATGCAACTGTATAAAGTCCCACATAATGGCCCTCATTACGAGGTAAATGCGGCATGGTTGCCTCCTTACCGCATACCGGGCCCGGGTTCCTCAAATGAGGATTTACCGGGCCATCCCAACCTTGGCAGACCCGGTAATTCCTCGTCCGAGGAACCCGGGCCCGGTCCATCCCCATTCGAGCCCCCATAGGGCTCAATGGGAATGGGGGTGGAGCTAACAACGGGCTCGTTAATGACAGGCCCGTTGTTAGCTCTCTGGTCCCCTCGCGGGACCCCCGGTAAGGACGCCTGGTTTTACCAGGCACCCATTAGGGGTTCCGCGAGGAGACCTTGTAATAGGGCGGAATGGGTTTACCGGCACCGGCACCATTACCGGTGCCGGTAAACCCATTCCGCTAACCTCGTATTGAAGGCCAATATCTCTGTAAAAATTTAGCTCTTTGATTTATGCCGATGTAACCAGCAAAATAATTGCTTGCAATAAATTAAAAACTGTATAGGATGAAATCTTAATTTAAGAAAAGGGAGATATTTGGTGTACATGTGGAATCCCAAAGATGTATTTCATAAAATTATTTTCAGCCCTTGTTAAGCTTTTCTATATTTGAGATCCTCCAAATTTCACTGTTGTAAGATGCGGCTGCAACCTCTTGGGTTGACTCTCTTAACCGTCTTTTTGAATTTGTTTCGCTTTTATTAATTTGTAGGTTCCATCTTGAATTTCTGGCAAAGCTTATGCCTAGATAATCAAAGCAATAGATTTCTTTCAACAACTCCCCCTTCAACATGTTAGCTCTCTTAAGGCCATGGCTATGACACACCATCGATTTGTTTACATGTACAGTCAATTTCCTTCCTTTACAAAACTCTGTCACCACTTGTAATTGTGTATTGAGACCTTCTAGAGTTCTACAAATAATTACAGCATCATCTGTGTAAATCAGAATGCCTAGATACTTTTCTGCAATTTTTAGGGCATCAGCTTCTAAGCTTGTGGCAAGATCATTTTTATATAAAAAAGAAAAGGATAGGAGACAGAACACACCATTGGCGTATTTTACTTATTATACTAAAGTGGTCTGTTGTTTCTCCTACTTGGCCATATCTCACTACAAGGGTGTTCTTTTCATGCAGCCTCTGTATTGTTACCAGGATTTCCATGGCTACCTGCAAATTATTTAAAACCTCCCACAGTATATTACGGTCTATGCAGTCAAAGGCTGTTTTGAAGTCGTTAAAAGCTAAATAAAGTGTCTCCTTCCCCAAGTTCTGTATTCGGGGCCCACCATTTTGGGACTGGTATACTATAATGGTTCCCTGACCCATGTCTGCACAGCTGTACCGAAATAAACCTCTGCCTTTGCAGCCTGTTTACTGGTGGACATGCGCGTAACCATACGGGGGGACAAAGATGTTTGTACCGCGCAACTTTCGTGGATAAGCATTTTATCCCCCTCATTTGGCTGGGGCCCCTTTCCTTTAGATGTTATAACCCCCCCCCCTCAACATGTTCAGCAAACTTTCTCCACTGCTGGTGGATGATTAGGTGACGAGCTGCGGACTTCTGCATTTGCTGCCCCATGCCTCAGATTTGCCATGCCCATCTGAGATGGTAATGGTAGTACTAGACCGCAAACCTGCAAACCCCAGTGCGCACAAAGTGGATAGGAAAAAGGCCCAATTGAAACCTTTAAAGGGGTTTCTGAGGAGAGCTGCTTGTGAAGGTGGGAGTTTCTCCATGGACTGAGAACATGTCGGTCTTATTTAATTGTATGGCAGCATTGATAGAAACAGAAAAGTAAAGTAATTTCTAAAATGAGCATAATTAACAAAAAAGGAAAATAAGACATAAAACTGAAGAAATGAGAGTGGAGAAATAAGATAAAATACAAGCAATCTAAAAATAATGGAGGAAATGCAAAACGGAGTAGGCGATGGGCCCGGGGATGGGAAAACAGGTGCAGAGGGCAGAAGGTAAAATAGCGCCAGAAGAGAAGAAATGACATGCCAATCAGCACGTTTACGTTTTCTAAATCATAATATCATGTGGAGAAATGAATCTAAGGACCCAGAACCACATGGCGGAAGTGGAACATATTAAGAAAGGGGGCTAGATGTCGACAGTTTCCACTCGATGGGGCATTCGACATAAACTTACCTTCAGCAGACCATGCTGCTTACTTGCCTGCCAGTTGAGCCTCTGATCCTCTTCTGCTTGGAACTACTTTTCCTGTTGGGTGGGGCTGGAGCCACTCCCTAGATTCAGAACACTGGAACTCTTCTGGAAGGCAGGAACTCTTTTCTTACCAGGAACTCTTTTCTTACTTAGGCGTGGCTGTGGAAGGAGACACCTAAGCACTACAGGAGGCTATTTAAACCACACCCGGTGGATGAATCTTGCTTTGCGTTATTCTGCAACCTCTGCAGCAGAACGCTCATCGTGTCTTCTGCATCCGGTCCTGGGCCTAAGGGAAAAGGCTTACCATCCTGAATCCAGTCTTCAGCAACACCTATAAAGACAAGAAAGAACAGGTTAGCATTCCGGCATCTGAAAGGCAAAGGCTTACCATCCTGAATCCAGTCTTCAGCAACACCTATAAAGACAAGAAAGAACAGGTTAGCATTCCGGCATCTGAAAGGCAAAGGCTTACCTACTCTTCGTGCGCTCCGGAGGTCTTCACACTGCATTCCGGCATCTGAAAGACAAAAGTTTACCAACTCTTCGCACGCTCCGGAGGCCTTCGGCGCTGCATCCCGCATCTGAAAGACAAAACAAGGTGCGTTTAAAGACATTGGGGAACTTTAATACTCACGTGCCATTACTCCTTTCCACATCTAATCCAGTGGGTATTCCGGCACCCTGCAGCCGCTCCGAACTCGTACCTGCAAAATAAAAAGACAGTTAGAGCGCATAGTGAAGCAGGCAACAAGCGCTTACTTACGTGCTTCCAGGCGCTTCTATTCATCACACGGGCTCCATCTTCAACTCACTTCAGCCCGTCATCCGCCATCGCCGGAACCCTGCAAAACAAGAGACATCATTACTAAAGACTTTAAAGACATTTGAATGACTCGAAACTTACCGTTCGTGCAGTAAACGACGGACAGCAGTCCCCTGAAGTCAAGAGGCCTGCGCTACCTATCCAGTGAAGAAACTGGTTACAGCACCCTGCCCCGAGGCAGATGGAGAGCTCGGCATTCACTTACCTAAGGTGAGAGCGTTAACCTTTGGGGGTCTACAGGAGAGGAGAAGAGGAAAGAGATAGGGACACCCCAATAACCCCAGTTCATTAACCCCATATTTTCTATCTGCAGACATCTTACTCTACACGTCAGGCATACAGTGCACAGAGGTCCAGCCCAAAGAGCCAACCGGGTGCTACACATCACCTTTGAAGATACGGTAGTCGCCCAGTCAAGACAGGCGCCTCTGCGAGAATCAGGTGAGCGTTAAAGAACGCAAAGCCTACCGCAAAACTCTCGCCCAGGCGCTATGGAAACCTCGGATACTGACCCCCTAGCCCGGTTACTTGGGGAACTAAGGGCAGAAGTGCATGCAGCTCGTCAGGAAACGAATGCTCTAAGAAGGGAACTAATTATTTCCAAGGAGAGAACAGACAATCTTGCTAGACAAGTGCTACAGTCACAAGCCGGACAGACCCCGTTACCCGCATCAGGGGCAAATCTTCCTTCAACATCCTCTATGAATCCAGTGCAGATCAACCTACCTGGGAATGTACCTCTGGCTCCGCCCGAACGATTTTCTGGTGACCCAAAGAGGTTTGCAGTATTTATCAATCAGTGCCGGTTGCACTTCTTATGCCGGCCAGCAGCCTTTCCAACTGATCAAGCAAAAGTAGCTTTTGTACTTCCGTACCTTAGTGGAAATGCGGCAGACTGGTCGATCCCTCTAGTTAATCAAGATGATCCCGTTCTCCATGATTTTCAAGCCTTTCAGCTTAGTATGGAAAAACTGTTCGCAAGACATTCACAGGGGCAGGCCTTGGACAATGAGCTTCTTTCGTTGCGACAGGGTAATCAAGACCTTTTGGCTTATATTGCATCTTTCAATAGACTAATAGTGGAAACTCAATGGCCTGAGGACAAAAGGATTACGCTGTTTTATAGAGGTCTACGTGGAGAGCTCAAAGACGTTTTAGCCCAAGTAGTGAATCCCCCACAAGACTGTTCGGATTATATAGACTTGGTCGTTCAAATAGATCACAGGCTGCAGAACAGGAAGGCCGATCGTTCCAAGTTTGATGCTCGAGTATTTTCCAAACCGCCAACTCCTTCCAAAGGAGTAGACTCCGGTGAACCCATGCAAATAGGGGGTCTGAAAGGTCCTCTAACACAAAGGGAGCGGGAAAGGAGGAAACAGTTGCAATTATGCCTATATTGCGGAAACTCAGGGCACTTTCTTCGAGACTGTCCGGTGAAACCTGCCAAGAAGGCAGTAGGAGCTGCAGTTACCAAAGTTACAAACTCTGAGCAGGGAAACGACCTCGCCCGACAAGAATAGAGGTCCTCTTGCCGAGCGTGAAAACCAGTTCCGTGACCTCGCATTTCGTGATACCTATGGTCCTCATTAGCCCTGATAATCCGGATCGATTACATGCAATTGAAGCTTACGTCGACAGCGGTGCCATCGGCAATTATGTGGATCATGAAATGGTTTTGAGGATGAATCTAACTCTTTGTCCCAAGGCTGTAAAGGACGTCATTACTACGGTGGATGGTACGGAGATAGCCTCCGGGCCAGTAACGCATACCACTCAAGAGGTGACGCTAGTAAGTCAAGATGGACACCATGAGAAGATCGTGTTCGATGTGATCAAGGCCCCTCAGTTTCAGATTATTCTAGGAATACCTTGGTTAGAGAAACACAATCCTCTGATCGATTGGCGAGCAAGAACGGTCCAGTTTCCAGAATGTGTCTCTACTTGTCACCCTCCACCTGGTGTTGCACTGGCCGCAATTTCTTCAGAGACTCCCCAGTTACCTCCCGAATACCTAGAATACCAAGATGTTTTCCGGAAGGATCAGGCTAACTCTCTACCTCCTCATAGGTCTTATGACTGCCAGATAGACCTGATACCTGGATCTACTCCTCCTTGTAGTAGAATTTATGCCCTCACCGAGCCTGAGAACCTTCACCTTCGACAATACCTGGATCAATACCTGGCAAATGGGTTTATTCGTCCTTCCAAGTCCCCTGCTTCTTCAGCTTTGTTCTTCGTTCCAAAAAAGGAAGGAGACCTTAGAACTTGTATCGATTATCGCTCCCTGAACCAGATCACCGTTAAGAATAGATATCCGTTACCTTTGATCCCTGAACTCCTGGACCAAGTCAGAAAAGCATGCATATATACAAAGCTGGATCTTAGAGGAGCTTACCACTTGGTACGAGTAAAAGAGGGCGATGAATGGAAGACGGCCTTCCGCACCAAGTATGGGCTATTTGAATATCAGGTCATGCCCTTCGGACTTTGCAATGCCCCGGCCGCCTTTCAATATTTTATGAACGATGTCCTCAGAGAGCTCATAGATGTATGTGTTGTTGTTTACATTGACGACATCCTCGTTTATTCTTCATCGGAATCTGAACATCGGAAACATGTGAAAATGGTCCTTGAAAGATTGCGTCAACACAAACTTTTCGCTAAGTTGGAAAAATGTGTTTTCAACGTGACTGAAGTTGAATTCTTGGGATTCATATTATCACCTGGCGGAGTGCGTATGGATTCAAAGATGGTCGATGCAGTTCTCAAATGGCCATCACCATCCTCCGTAAAAGGTGTGCAAAGCATGTTAGGCTTAGCTAACTTTTACCGCAGGTTTATCCCCGAATTCTCTCAAATAGTCCAGCCCATCACTGCCTTGTTAAAGAAAAACAAACGTTTTGAATGGTCTACCGAGGCGGAACAAGCTTTCCAGGATTTGAAGACTAAATTTATCTCTGCACCAATCTTAAAACACCCTCGCCCCGAACTCCCCTACATCGTGGAAACTGATGCTTCAAGCCTTGCCATGGGGGCAGTTCTATCACAAAAGGACCCGGTAACCAATCAGTTGCATCCCGTGGCATTTTGGTCCCGCAAATTCTCGCCTCCTGAAATCAATTACACGATTACTGACAAGGAACTTCTGGCTATCAAGTCTGCCTTTAAGGCTTGGCGGCATTATCTGCTGGGGGCCCGACACACCGTTGCTGTGATTACGGATCACCGAAACCTGCAATATTTGAAGACCGCAAAAGCCCAATCCTCTAGACAACTCCGTTGGGCATTATTCTTTGCCGAGTTTGACTTCATAATTACCTATCGACCTGGTACAAAGAACGGTAAAGCCGATGCCCTTTCTCGGATGGGAGTGGAAGAACACTTGGTCAACCCTAAACCTGTACCAATCATTCCCGAACAAAGAATTCTGGGTGTAATCGCCACAGAATCCATAGAGGAAGTTAAGGATAAAGCCAGGCAACTTGTAACTCCAGCAGACATACAGAATTGGCATCTGCAGGGAAAGGACTTTGCAGTAAAGGACAACTTATTGTATTTCCAAGAACGATTATACCTACCCAGCACAGATTTACAGAAAAAAGTAATCTCTTGTTATCACGACTCTTTAATGGAAGGTCATCCCGGTATAGCCAAGACCTCAGAAAAGATCAAGCGCTACTTCTGGTGGCCGTCTTGGAAAAAAGATATCAGAGACTTTATAATGTCCTGTGGAGTATGCGCCCAAAACAAGAGTCAAAAGGAAAGACCAGCAGGCCTCTTACGCCCTATTGACATCCCACCTCGCCCTTGGCATACGCTTTCTATGGACTTCATCACCGATCTACCTCCATGCTCCGGATACAATACGATTCTAGTAATCGTGGACTTATTCTCCAAGATGGCGCATTTCATTCCGCTTAAAGGCTTGCCAACAGCAGCAACTCTGGCCCGAGAATTTCTCGAAAACATCGTCCGACTGCACGGTTTTCCTTCGGTTCTAATTTCGGATCGAGGTAGTCAATTTATTTCTCATTTTTGGCGAAGTTGCTGTCGGTCGGCTCAAATTGATGTGAGACTATCGACCAGTCACCACCCTCAGACCGACGGACAAACCGAGAGGACCAATCAAACTCTGGAACAGTATTTACGCTGCATGCTGCAACAAACTGAAAAAACTTGGAAAGATATCCTTTGGATAGCCGAGTATGCCTACAATAACTCTGTCCATTCGGGAACTGGGAAAACCCCGTTTTTTCTTTTGTACGGCAGTCACCCTCGAACCTCGGAGTTGGATCCCCTCCAAGATCTTGAAACACCAGCAGTAGACTACCTGCATTCTACAATCACCCAAGCCTTTAAGAAAGCTGTTTCTCACCTTCAAAGGGCTAAAGAACAATACAAGAAAGGAGCAGATCAACATCGGAAGGAAGCCCCTCACTATCAAGTAGGGGATCAAGTCTGGTTATCCACCAAATATCTATCTCTAAAAGGGCCACGCACATTCAACCCAAGATACCTTGGTCCCTATTCCATCACTACCATAGTAAACCCAGTAGCGGTCAAGTTGGACTTGCCCCCGCACATGAAGATACATCCGGTCTTCCACGTCTCTCTATTAAAACCTGTGCAACCTCAAACCCGACTAACCAAATCTCCAAAACCTATCCTAGTGGATGGAGAACTCGAGTTTGAAGTCAAAAGCATTCTGGACTCCAAGATCTCCAAATCTAAACTATTCTACCTAATTGACTGGAAAGGCTACGGCCCCCAAGAGAGATCCTGGGAACCTGCTGAATATGTCCACGCTCCTCGCCTAATCAAAAGATTTCACCGAACATTTCCTGACAAGCGAAAACCCCCAGAGAAGCCCGGTTTGGGAGGGGCCTTGAGGGGGGGTACTGTCATGATCTCTGCTTCCAAAAGGTCAGGGTTTTCCCAACTCCCTTGGAAGCAGATCCATAACCCATGTTCCGAGTGCCAACCAGTCCCAATTGGGACCTTTTGGACCCAGTCCTGGCGCCAGTGGCACCAGGCTCATAAATATGCCCAGTCCCAGCGCTGGAAGCGCCGGGCTCATAATGCTTGGGTGGACTTACCTTCAGCAGACCATGCTGCTTACTTGCCTGCCAGTTGAGCCTCTGATCCTCTTCTGTTTGGAACTACTTTTCCTGTTGGGTGGGGCTGGAGCCACTCCCTAGATTCAGAACACTGGAACTCTTCTGGAAGGCAGGAACTCTTTTCTTACCAGGAACTCTTTTCTTACTTAGGCGTGGCTGTGGAAGGAGACACCTAAGCACTACAGGAGGCTATTTAAGCCACACCCGGTGGATGAATCTTGCTTTGCGTTATTCTGCAACCTCTGCAGCAGAACGCTCATCGTATCTTCTGCATCCGGTCCTGGGCCTAAGGAAAAAGGCTTACCATCCTGAATCCAGTCTTCAGCAACACCTATAAAGACAAGAAAGAACAGGTTAGCATTCCGGCATCTGAAAGGCAAAGGCTTACCATCCTGAATCCAGTCTTCAGCAACACCTATAAAGACAAGAAAGAACAGGTTAGCATTCCGGCATCTGAAAGGCAAAGGCTTACCTACTCTTCGTGCGCTCCGGAGGTCTTCACACTGCATTCCGGCATCTGAAAGACAAAAGTTTACCAACTCTTCGCACGCTCCGGAGGCCTTCGGCGCTGCATCCCGCATCTGAAATACAAAACAACGTGCGTTTAAAGACATTGGGGAACTTTAATACTCACGTGCCATTACTCCTTTCCACATCTAATCCAGTGGGTATTCCGGCACCCTGCAGCCGCTCCGAACTCGTACCTGCAAAATAAAAAGACAGTTAGAGCGCATAGTGAAGCAGGCAACAAGCGCTTACTTACATGCTTCCAGGCGCTTCTATTCATCACACGGGCTCCATCTTCAACTCACTTCAGCCCGTCATCCGCCATCGCCGGAACCCTGCAAAACAAGAGACATCATTACTAAAGACTTTAAAGACATTTGAATGACTCGAAACTTACCGTTCGTGCAGTAAACGACGGACAGCAGTCCCCTGAAGTCAAGAGGCCTGCGCTACCTATCCAGTGAAGAAACTGGTTACAGCACCCTGCCCCGAGGCAGATGGAGAGCTCGGCATTCACTTACCTAAGGTGAGAGCGTTAACCTTTGGGGGTCTACAGGAGAGGAGAAGAGGAAAGAGATAGGGACACCCCAATAACCCCAGTTCATTAACCCCATATTTTCTATCTGCAGACATCTTACTCTACACGTCAGGCATACAGTGCACAGAGGTCCAGCCCAAAGAGCCAACCGGGTGCTACACATCACCTTTGAAGATACGGTAGTCGCCCAGTCAAGACCGGCGCCTCTGCGAGAATCAGGTGAGCGTTACAGACCCTGGCGTTGGACCATGGTGCTAATAGCACCATGGTCCATGCCGGTAACTTACCGACTGCGCCATGGCGGAATGGGGAATTACCGCCCCATTCCGAGGTTGGCGGGGCGGTAATTCCCCATGCCGCCATGGCCCTTCCACATTCCCATTTTTGCCCCATAGGGCTCAATGGGAATGGGGAAGGTGCTAAGTACGGTGCCGCAAATTGTGGCACCGTACTTAGCACCAAGGTCCCTTTGCGGCACCCTACTTTAACGACTGGTAAAACCAGCCGTTAAGGTCGGGTCCCGCAAAGGGACCTCGTAATCAGGCGTTAAGGGTTTAACGGCGCCGACACCTTTTACGGCGCCGTTAAACCCTTAACGCCAGGGTCGTAATGAGGCCCAATTATTTTTTTTTTTACTTGAGCTATATTCCGGAAGCCAAGGAATCATGAGTCAAAACAGCAGAATGAAGTGTTGTCTAAATTTGTCTGTAGAGCATTAAAAAAGATTCAGGATGCAGAAAACTTAGAAGAAACAAACATGAAATTACACCATGAATTCACAGAAACAAAAAAAGCAGTAACTGAAAAGGAAAGTCTAAACTTATCTACCCCCATGGAGAATTTGTATCCCAAATTAAAAGAAATTAAAACGGTGGGAATGGAGAACATCAGTGGGGCCCCGGGTGTTCTTGCCTACAGGGAACTCTGGAGATTTCCTGGTAGGCCTCTGCACCGTGGGCTTTTTTTGTGTGTGGCATTTCCTAATGTACGCATAGGAAAAGTGTTGGGCTTGCTGAAAATGTGTAAAATGGGGCCACTTTGACCCTTATTTCCAGGACCTCTTTTGGTTCCAGTAATTATTTCCAGGGTCTCTTTTGGCTCCGAGTCCACTCCTGTTGGGACCCCATGGTTGCACTGCACGACGCATGACATGAAAGCCTGGGTGGCTCAAAAGAAAGTTGCACAAGTGGTGCAATCTATGCAAGCACAGCCCCAACAAGCCCGCTCCCAAAATGCAGCATGCATTCCACCCTTACATGAACACATAAAGCCCCTTCTGGTTGGCCACCTCTGTCTCTGAAAATCCTGTCCTTTTGAATGAACATGAACCCTTTACGTGCTAAGGGTGTGTATGTTCGTCCTGAATTTCCATAAGGATTCATTGTGGGATCCACCCACTCCCATGCTTAAGTAGTGCTTAAGTAGACCCTCCTTTTCTAAAGTGGCAACCATGTTGGGAGTGTGAAAATCTCCAGGAGGTTCATTGTCGGCCCTGAAGAAGGTTTGCAGACTGGCAAGAGGATAGCCACATTAGGGTGGACTGCACTGTTCAATCATGAAAGGGAAATGGAATGGAGTATTGGAGTAAAGACGCTTCCAAGCGCTTTCTCCTCTTTTTCTCCCTTCATCTCACCATTTTTCGACATAACTAAATTCCCCAGCAAAAATGCTCCTGGATTGTGCAGCAACCTCACTCAATTCTGCTTCTTTCCCTATCCGGTCAATATAGCAGCCTAGCATGAGAACATGGCCGAATGTCATGACATTTCTAATTGAAGAAAATGGCTGCGTTTAAGAACATGGCTCACTGCGCCATGACTCAGTGACAGCCATCAGAGAATCAAAAAGGCATTGGAGAAGGTTACAATACAGCTCGAAAAATCGAAAGTAATCTCTCTTCACAAGACGGAAAAACACTTTCGGGCAATTTTGGCAGTTATAAAAAAAATCATTGGGGAAGTGGTGTAGAACAAAAGGGCTTCCTCAAAGATTGCTGGTATGGCTTAATAAGTTGTTCATCAAGTACAAAAGGCAATACACACACACACACTCACCCACACACGCACACCTGCTGTTTGAGGTTCGGCTGAATTCGTTTGGGTAAACAGCTTTGTGCGGCCAGACTTACTTTGTGAAACAGCCCACTGGCAGAATGAAAACAGGACCAGTGCTAAACAATTCCACATTTTGTCTTTGTCTTTCTTCAGAAATTGAAAACTTTATTATTCTAATTGCATTTCAGATTGTAACCTCCTTCATGCCACTAGCGCCATGATGCCTTCGGCCTATGTGCGCTTTACTAAGTTCTGATAACATAACATAACATAACATTTTCTGCCACGGGGTTACAATATGATGCTGTGTCTGGTGTGGCATAAATCCTTCCAGGACCACAAGCGGGGGACCTTATGTGGGAGCCCCATCTGACCACCAGAGCGCAGCCCGATTTATAAATGATGTGCCGCAGTCGCCGGTGCTGTGCAGATCGCATCTGCTCTCATATTAGCAGTTATGCACAGCAGGAAAATGGTGCTAATAGTGGTCTGCAGAGCCAGGCCGAAGTGTTTCTGAGACCCTCAGAGATGCTTGGCATCAGCCTGTCCATACATGTTCCCCATTTCCATCTCTGGCAAAGATTTGAAATCGAGACACAATAATTCACAGGGATGGGCCCTTCCATTGCTGCCATTGAAAATGTGCCCATTGAACCTGTGTGGGTAGCAGGCTGACCCCACACCCACACTGACAGTGATTAGGTTACATAATGCATGTGTAGGTATCTGGAATGTAAATGACACTTGTATATGCATAGAAACAGCGACTGTGGCCACTTACTACAAGAGCAGTGCCTTTATCCTCCACACGAGTCCCTCTTGTGAATCAGGGATTTGCATATAGCAACATGCGATGACAAAATACAAGGGGAACTTTGCCAGTCATTTTCTGTTTTTAACATTTCTTGCCCTACTGCAAATCTTAATGCAACTATCCTTCATCTGAAGTTACCACGCACCAGTGATCTACTGCCTGAATCGAGGGAGGTGGACTTCAGTAAAGAAAGGAGCTCCCACAACACACCTGGGACAGGATAAATCCAGCTACTCTGTGGCAATGCAGGAGCCTATTCTGGGATGGAGGCCTCACGTACTATTCACTGAAGGTGGGCTTGCTGAGGGCACCCTGGCCTTTGTGATGGTCCCCTTTTCGGGGCATGATTAGGCACTGCCTCCCTCTTTGAGGGGGCCCTACATGACTGGGAAAGAGTGGTGGATTCACTTGCTATTCTCTGTGGGTGTGCCTGAGGGCCCCTTGTTCTTTGCATGGTCAGATAGGGTGTTCTCAGATCCCCTTTGAAGAGGTGATTGAAGACTGCCCCTGTTAGGTGATCGCGTGGCGCAACAGTAACGGTCTGCCATCACGCATTGTAAGTAATAAAAGGGGCGGTCCCGCAACACGCCAGTGCGTGCTGGGGGCCCGATACGCTAGGCCCTGTGTCTGTGTGTTCCTTCCAGGGATGGGTGGGACAAGGCCTGCATGCGGGGGTCCTGGTGCAATGCAGATTACAACATTGGTGACGAGGATGCAGCTAGGCAGGGGGAAGGCATTCCGATGTTGATTACATTTCCGGAAACCTAATCCGATGCCTGTCAGGTGCATCAATCATCGCTGTAAGGCAGACACCACCATTTTGAGGTCCCAACGGCAGCAACACCGCAAGTGGAGTGCTCATGCGACGTGTGGGCAATTTTTTGAACCCACATGAGCTATAAACTACAGGCAGGGCCACAAGGGCCCTTTCAACAACAACAAAAAATATTTTCTTTTCTCTCTTTTTCTCGTTTTGCCTTCAAGCAATGTTTTCTCAGTCGCACTGAGTTGCTGTCCAGAGGGGCTGACGTGCCCCGCATCCAGGCATGGTCTCTTGGGAGGAGCAGAGTGTGAGCACCGCAGCACCGGAAGTCTCACAAGTGTGCCAGCGTTTGAGAATCGTGGTCTTTTTTTGTAAAGGGGGGGGCCTGTGCGATTTGCAATCATGAGCGATAAAGATGTCCTCCAGGGAGACCGTCAAGATGCTGCAAGGACCCCTAGGGCGAGGAGGACACAACGCCAACAGGGAACACTGGCCCCAATGCCATCATTTGACACTTCAGGCAATCCCTCGAAGCTGGGATCAAAATGGTAGCTCTGGATAGAGAAGTTAGACATCTATTTTAGAGCAATCGGCAAAACGGATGATGAGGCCAAAATCGCAACTTCATATACTCCGCTGGGTCGGAGTTTCGCAAGATTTTCAAGTCCCTCACTCCCATCGACAATTCATATCAAGCAGCAAAAGACAGCTTCAAAGAACACTTCTTGCCACTAGCTAATGATAACTATGAAAGGTTCATTATGTGTAGCAAAAAACGGAAGGAGGAGGAATCCCTGGACCAGTTCTATGGCAGACTCCGTCTCCTGATAAGCATGTGTGCATGGTAGAAAGAGGACAGAATGGTGAGAAACCAATTGATACAAGGGTGCGCTTCAGGCAAGCAGCGCTGCCAAATGCTGCGTGAGCCTCGTCTATCGTTGGCCCGCATTTTGGAAATGGGCAAATCATATCAGTTAGCAGAGAGCTATGCAACAAAGATGAATGCTGCAATTCATTCTCTGAAAGTGGAGGACACGTGTGCTATAGGGTGCCCACAAAGTGCTGGTCCGACAAGGCTCATATGTAACACGAGGGGAACTGAAACACTGCTACCCTACCCCAAGTGTGGCTATGACCTTCCGCACGCGGGGGAATGCCCAGCAAAAGGGAGAGTGAGCAGATGCTGCGGAACAGTGGGCCACTTCGCACGGATGTCTAAAGCCCCCACACCAGTGACTATTCCCAGAGGGCCCAACACGAGCCTCAGTGACACTACACTGTGACAGAGGCAAGTTGTGGTTGTCGAGCAGGTGGTGCCAAGTCATGATCTGGCAGAGGAAGAAGAGGAGAAAGAAGAAATCTTTTTCATCTCAAGTATAGGCTCCATAAAGAAAAAGAGGAGACAACCCATGCGTACTGTATGTGGATGGAGCAAAGAAGCCAGTACTCTTAGACTCTGGAGCATCAGTGTGCGTGATGGCGACCCGTCACTACGAAACACTCCTGAGGCCTCCACTGCTGTCGAAAGCCCGGGTGAAAATCTTCACATTTAGCAGCACCTGGCTGTCACCTCTCAAAGGCATTTTCGTTACCAAAGTGCCCACGAAGGGAAGGGGATTAGGGCCAAATTCTTTGTCACCGACATAAGTGCTGACTCTCTACTGAGCTGTGCGGCGGCAGAGGCCCTTGGAATCGTACATTTCGCTTTTAGTGTTTATGCAGAAGACATAATTGAGGTCCTTGAGAGGTTTAGGAAGTTGTTTGAAGTAGTTGGCAAACTACGAGGTGAGCCCATCAAGCTGTCATCGACGAAACTGTACGAAGGCCGCACTGACACAATGTTGGATCCCTTTTCATCTCAGACAACAGGTAGAACTGGAATTCCAGAACCTGGTGAAATTGGATATTATAGAAAAAGTGGAGAGTCCATCCACATGGGTGTCCCCCATCGTTGTGGCAAGCAAGCCAAAGCAACCTGGATCAGTACGTATTTGTGTCGACATGAGGTTTCCTAATCTGGCTATTCAGCGTGAGCGACACATTACCCTGACTCTTGATGACATAGTCGGAGAATTACAGGGTGCAAGGGTGTTTTCAAAACTAGATCTGCAGTCTGGGTACCATCCGGGTACCATCAGCTGGAGCTCCACCCAGACTCGTGTTATATTACCACCTTTGCAACACACCAAGGCCTCTACCAAGCTTCGGGGTCTCCTCCACAGCGAAGTATTTCAGAACGTTATAGGTGGAACCTTGCCAGGTCTCGAGGGGGTCATCAATCACAGAGATGACATTCTGGTCTACGTCACGTCGGAGCTGAACATATGGCACGCCTCGAGAAGACTCTGGAGAGGATTCAGCTCCTTGGGCTCACTCTACATCGCGAGAAGTGCGAGTTCCTGAAGGATAGCATAGAATTCTTTGGATTCATATTCCATGAGAAAGGCATCTCCCCGGACCCACAGAAAATGTGCGACATTCAGGAGGTGAGCCCACCAGGGAACGTGTCTGAAGTCAGGAGCTTCTTGGGGATGGTGACATATTGCGGTCGCTTTATACCAAACCTGACAACCCCCTCTGAGCCCCTCAGGATGCTGACGAGAAAGAACAAAGTATGGGATTAGACAGCCAAAGCGCAGGATGCCTTTGAATCCATCAAAAGGGCACTCACAGGGAAGGAGTCTATTGCATTTTTCGATCCGAGGAAGGAGTCAGAGATCATTGTCGACGCCAGCCCGTTTGGGCTGGGAGCAGTTCTGTCGCAATAGAATGCGTAGGGACAGATGAGACCGATTGCATATGCCAGCAAGGCGCTAATCAACATAGAACAACGCTACTCCCAGAACGAGAGAGAAGCCCTGGCCGTCCTATGGGGATGCTGACATTTTCGGATTTACATACTGGGCCGACCTGTTACGGTAGTAACTGACCACAAACCGCTACTTCCCATCATGGTGGGTCCTCGTACAAACCACCCACAAGGATCGAACGATGGATGCTGGCCCTGATGGAGTACGGGGTGGTGCTAACTTGCAGATCTGGAGCCCACAATACAGCCGACTACCTCTCGCGTCATCCTGCTCACCTCTGCATTGAGGAGCAGAGGTGAGCAAGAAGGCATGGCACAGGTAGCGGTCGAAGAACATGTTCACTTGGCGGTGGAGGCCGTCAAACCGGTTGCACTCACCATTCAGGAGGTGGCCCACGCCTCGAACGGGGACGAGTGTTTTCAGGTGGTTCGAGCGGCCATGACCAGTGGTGAATGGAAGAACGTCCTGTCCAACCCCAACCGCACGAGTTGAGAGATGCAACAGGACCTGGAGCAGCTGTGATGGGCAAGACACGAACTGTCACCAATGGATGAAGGACTGATCTTAAGAGGACACCAGTTAGCGATCCCACAAGCACTAGCGGGAAGAGCGATGGAGTTTGTACACAGTGGCCATCAGGGAACAGCGAAGTCAAGGCTGCGACTGAAAGTCTGGTTCCCGGGCCTGGAGGCGAAAGTGGACGATTACATCGTCAACTGCATCTGATATTGATATTGATATTTTATTTCTATCGCGCTCGTACACAAGTGTTTCAGAGTATGGCAAGGCAAGATAGGGGAACAGGGGAGAACAAAACAACGATCTTACTAGGCCCAGTGACATTGAGAACGCGCAAGTGCATGGGAGAGGGGGAGGAGAAAAGTGCATGGAAGGGGGGAGAAGTTGAAAGGGCGAAGCAAAGGAGAAACAGATAAATAATAATGCATAAATAAATAAATAATAAAGGCAACAAACAGTGGGAGTGCAGCCAGCAATTGGCAAATGCTAGGTTTAAGGCAGCAGGCAGGGTAGGTAAAAGGGGGGGGGCTGTATGGGTACAGATATAGACCCCAGTGCAAGGGGTGGCGCGGAGGCAGTGCGGGAAGGTTGCAAGGTGAGTAGGTACCTGGGACCAGAGGACAGAGGGTGGCCAGGTGCACGGTGCCAAGAGAGAACAGATCAGCAGGGGAGAGGGGAGCAAAAGCAGAAGAAAAGAGGAAGGTCTTGAGGTGCTTCCGGAACCAGAGATGGTTCTCCTCAAGTTTTAGAGTGGCAGGGAGGCTGTTCCAGAGGGAGGCCCCAGCCGAAAACAGAGATCTACCCCCAGCTTGTTTCTTTGAAAAACAAATGACCCTGAGGGAGGTAGAGGAGCGTAAAGCTCGAGAGGGGAGGTATTTGCAGAGGGATAGCTGAAGGTATTGTGGCCCCAGAAAGCCTTGAGGACAATGCAGAGGGTTTTGAATTTAATCCTTGCATCCACTGGGAGCCAATGGAGGGATTTCAGAGCTGGAGAGATACGATCCCAGGGCTTGAGGCCAAGGACAAGTCTCGCAGTCCTGTTCTGGATTAGTTGCAGAGGGCAGAGAGTAGAGGCAGGTAGATTTAGAAAGAGGCTGTTACAATAGTCCAACCTAGAGATAAACAGAGCTTGGGAGACCATGAGCTTCTGGGGGAAGGAGAGGAAAGGCAGAGAACCTCTGAGGGGTTTGCAGTAGGAAGACTGACTTTTTAGAGACATCAGAGATGTGGGCGGAGAAGGAAAGGGTGGAGTCAAAGATGACCCTAAGGTTCCTAGCCTCGCAGGTGGGGGTATGAGGAGGGCCAAGGGAAGCTGTCCAGAGAGTGAAGGGAAAGGATGGTTAAGGTGTGCCGATGAAGAGGATCTCCGTCTTGCTAGCATTCAGACAAAGATCATTGGCGGCACACCAATCTTGAATGGCAGAGATGAGAGAGGGAGAAGAGGGCAGCCTGAAAATGAGTTGAGTGTTGTCAGCGTAGTACTGGAAATTTTAGCAGAAAATGGCAATGCAGTGGGAGAGAGTTGCCAGGTATTGGTTGAAAAGCCAGGGCGAGAGGTTAGACCCCTGGGGAACACCAAAGGTAGAGAGGAAGATAGATGATAGGAAGGACCCAATTTGGATCTGGGAGGGTCGATCAGAGAGGAAAGAGGTCAGCCAGGCCACAGCCTGATCAGTGATACCCAGGTTATCACAGAGACAGTTGAGCAGGATGGTATGCTTCACCGTCTCAAAGGCAGAAGAGAGATCGAGGAGGATGAGGACAGAGGGAATGTTAGAGTCAAGGTTGGAGAGCAGATCTTCATGGATGTTCAGGAGAGCAGTTTCCGTGCTTCTGGCAGCTCTGAAGCCAGACTGGTGGTTATGGAGACAGCCAACAGAATTGGAATGAAGGTTAAGCTGAGAGATGGCCAACTTTTCCAGGAGTTTGCCCAGAAAGGGAGTAATATAAATTGGGAGATAGTTAGCTGGACAAGAAGGATCAGCTGTGGGTTTCTTGAGAAGAGGATGCACAAGGGAGTGCTTCAGAGGGGAGGGGAAGGATTGTGAGGCAAAGGAGTGGTTGCATAAATCAGCAAGGGCTGGAGCGATGGTGTCAATGTGGTCCTTCATGGTTTTAGAGGAACAGGGATGAACCTGTTTTGATGATGCTTTCATAGATCGGACTTGTCTAGTGACCTTGTCAGGGGAGAAAAGAGGAAAGGACGAGAAGGATGGTGGGGGGGTGGCTAAAGGAGGCTCAGCAAGCACAGATGGAGAGGGGAGAAGAGCGGTATGGGTGGAGAGGCTGGACAGGATGTCCTGGGTTTTTGAGATAAAGTGAGAGGCAAGGACATTGCAAAGACCCTGGGAGGCAAAAGGAGGGGTAGAGACTGCAGTAGGGTTGGGCAGCTCCTTGCAGATTTTAAAGAGTTTGGTTGAGTTGTTAGATGCCACAGAGACACGAGCTTGAATGTGGACTCTTTTCTTGGTGAGGACAGAGAGTCGGTTTTTCCTTTGTAGCAGGCGACAGGCAGTTTGTCCGAGGATGAACAAGAAGCCCTCCATTTCCTCTCAGCTGCCCTACACTTACGTTTAAGTGTAGCTAGGTCGGAGTCATACAAGGAAATTGCACTTGGCTTTGGACTTCAAATGGATCTTCATGACAGGGGCAAGAGCATCAAGAGTATCAGAAATTGAAGAGTAGAGCAGAGGCAGGGCTGTGTCAGGATGTGAGACATCCAGAGGTGGAGAGGGGGGAGAGAAAGTGGCTTCAAAAGCCTCAACTGACACACGCTTCATGGGCCGTATGCCCGAGAAGGTAGTGGCAGTGTTGGAGAAGGCTTGGCTTGGCGGCAAGAGAGGGAGAGATGAGAGGAGAGTAGGGAGTGATCGCTCCAGGAGAGATGAGTGGTCAGAGGGATGGAGAGGGGGAGATCAAGACATCGAGTGTGTGCCCTGCAGAGTGAGTCGGCCAGAGGGGAGGAATGCCAGGGAGAGGGAGTCGCAGAGGTCACGGAAGAGTACAGAGGAGGAACAAGGTGAGTCAAAATGTATATTGAGGTCACTGAGGAGGAGGAGTTGAGAGGTAGAGGTGAAGAGGGAGGAGGAGAGGTCTGCCCACTCTGAGAGAAATTAGGTGATTTGACCAGGAGGCGGGTAGATGGAAGCCACAGTAAGAGAATGTGTTGGCGAGTGAGAGAGCCTACAGACAAAGCATTCAAAAGAGGAGTAGGTCTGAGTGGGAATGATAGAGGCAGAAATCCACTCAGGAAAGATCAGGGCTACCCCCCCACTGACTGGGAGAATCTGGGTGTAGAAAGGATCCTTGTAGCCATCAGGGAGGAGAGTGTCAAAGCTTGTGACAGAGCTGGCCATGAACCATGTCTCAGTAAGACCAAGGACATCAAGGTCTAGTTCATCAAGGAGGTGGCAGATGTCAGAGGAGTGTTTGACAGCAGAGTGAGAGTTGAGAGTGGCAATATGAAGAAGGTTGCCAGCCTTACATACCTTCCGGGGAGGGGTACAGATCAGAGGCACGCCCTGCAGAGGAGAAAGAACCTTAGGAGGGGCAGAGGAGGAGGAGAGAGAGGGGAAGGTAGCCAAGAGGGGAGAGGAGGGGACAGCAGGAGATGAGAGGAAATTGATGAGGCGAGGGAAGCACCTGTCAAAGAGGAGGAGATTAGCCTGAGGGCCTTGGACCTAACAGTGCCATTTAGGTAGACATTAATGATGACTTTAGAGGAGTCGAAGGAAGCCATGAGAACTTCCCAGCGAGTGCCACCATTAATGGGAGAGGAGATAGGACAGAGCACAGAGATCATATGAGGAGTCCATAGATCTGGCGAAGGAACGACAAAGAGGATGTCGGTGAGGGTCTGTCTGGAGGAAGTATTGGAGTAGGTGTCGGCGGTAGGAGGACCAGGGTTAGAGGCCAAGATGTCCTTTTTTAATTTCTTCCTACCAGACGTAGTGAGAAGGGAAGGATAGTCAATGGAGAAGCAGTTGGAAAAGATAGGAGAAACAGAAAGCACCATGGGGGTGGAAGTGAGGGGCGGATGGAGAAACTAAGGGGGGCTAAAGCAGGTAGGTGTGGGACAAAAGAGAGTTGTGAGGTCACTGGGCTGGCAAGTTACAGAGAAGCATCAGTATACAAGCAAAATTCAGAGAAGTTTGCAATGGACAGCAAGATTTGACTTTCTAGCAAACGGCAAGATTTGACTTTCCAATCAGGGATTCAGATGTTAGCAAAGGGTTTAAGGAAGCACTGTGCTTCAGGATGAAAACATGGGAGTAACAAGCACATTGAAAAGTGATAGTCAAAGGTGGTAGGAGTGAGTCCATAAGGAGGGAACTAACCCAGAGTTTTGGAGGTGGCAAAGTCAAGGCAGTCCAGATTTCTTAGAGGAGTGAGGTGGCAGCATCGCTGTGGTTAAGGAGCAAGGAGGACTCTACTACTCTAATTACCGTTCTGGAAGAGAATAGGGAGCAGAGAGGAGCCTTAGAAGTGGGCCTTTGCTGAGAGGGCCGGCTAAAGCCTGCCGGTCCCAGGTTGGATGGAAGAAAACACTCAGCAACCAATGGGAGTGCTGCACACAGAGAGGTGGTTCAGCACAGCCTGCCTACACAACAAAGAAAACCATGGTGGCCATCTTCGAAGGGCCAAAAAACAGTCAAATAAGCAGGGAATAGTGGGAAAACTTGTGCTTTCAAAATAGCAAGGCAGCTTCAGGTATTAAAAAGTTCAATAAGATGGCAGCACGATGAAAATGGCCAATAAAACTGTACTTTCCAACAATTTTATGCACATTTCTTTTTTTTTTCAATTTTCGATTTTTCAGGTTCAATAATTCCCCTGGAGGTGCAGCAATGCACAGAAAGTGCATCTACCTAATGGAATGGTCAGCAGTCAGGCCCAAACCCCACATGTGCAGGAAAACAACTGATGGCCAGGAGGTTGGAAACAGGAACTCACTCTCAGTGAAAAGCAGATGAAAGAAAGCAACTGCCCCAGTCAACAAAAAGCCGAGTATAGAGTCCATGTCTCGCAGTGTCCAGCCGTGGGACATTGCCCACGCAGACTTTGGGTCCACGGGCAGGGGGATGAGCTTTCTAGTGATGATAGACCAATGGTTTCAATACCCCGAGGTCGAGCTAGTGGAGTCCACATCATTTGACAAAGTTGTGCAAGTCATGGAGAAGATTTTTGCAACACATGGCTTCCCCAGGATCATATGCTTGGACAATGGGCCGCCATTTCAGGGGGAACACTTTGCTGAATTCATGGCAGACTGTGGGATCACACACCGGAGAGTCACAACAGCCTGGCCCAGGGCCAGCGGGGAGGCTGAATGCTTTATGAGAACATTGATTAAAGTGTTCCGCATAACGCAGGGTCAAGGAAACGAAGTACAGAGAACTGTACCAATTCCTGAGGGAATACAGATCAACGGCTCACCGGTCCGTGGGTGTGGCCCCTGCTGAGGCTCTTTTCCAGTGATGCCCCCGAGGACCCCTACCGGAGGTGGAGGGACGGCCTCTGGGGACCATTGACGATGAAAGAACGTCCAAGGATCAAGCCACCAGACATAGCTGTTGGGGACACCGTACTGGTGTGTAATCGTCACACAGAAGGGAAATTATCCCTCACTTACGACCCCTCCCCCAGGGGGTGTTCCTGGTCAAAGGCTCGATGGTGACTGCCGCCGATAGAAGGGGGAAAAGTGACTCGAAACTCCAGTTTTTTTCAAAGGTTTGGTGAAAAGGAGCGACTAGGATAACGAGAGGACGAAGTTCCCCTGACTGGAGCCTCAGGTGTCGAGCTAACATCAGAAGGTAGAGCAGAAGATGAAGTGCCGACACCAAGCAAGGGTAGAGGATATGCCACTGAGGAGGCAGCTGCGACAAGATATTCCAGCTGAGACAGCAGAAGATGCCCTGCACTCTTCCGAGACTATATAATGGGTGACTAGGATTGAAAAGACATGTGCCAAAGCACGCCACCCGATGTTGCCCATGTTGGGCCTATCCCAGTTTGGTATATTACCATGTTTTACCATGTTTAAGACCATCATGTTTATACTGACTATACTCTGAATAGTTTTATTTCATTCTTATGAAAAAGGAGGAATGTGATGTGGTGAGGTGGTGCACCGCCAACGTTCTGCGTCTCGCATTGTAAGTAATAAAGGGGGCGGTCTTGCAACATGCCAGTGCACGCCGGGAGCCGATACGCTAGGACCTGTGTCCGTGTGTTCCTTCCAGGGACGGGTGGGACAAGGCCTGCATGTGGAGGTCCTGGGGCAATGCAGATTACAACAAGCCCCTCCGCCAAGAGATCCCCATTCCTCCCCCATAAAGGCTGGATGCAGAGGCCTGCTGGTGCATATTCAAAATGTTCAGCCATTTTGTGTTGCCTGAACCTGTGAGAAGGACTTTGGAGTAGGACACATTTCCTATTACTGCTCTTTTGGATTTGTACTAGGTTCACGCACTGGCATGAGAAATTTTGTGGCATTCTTTTCGATTCATACTAGGGCCACAGCAGCGTGAGAAACTTCGGTCGGCTCGCATAGTGGCCCGAGAATCTTTGCTTGGCTCTTTTAGGTTCACACAGCAGCACAGGAAACTTTGCACTGCTCTTTTCGATACCCGGGGGTGTCAGAATGGTGGATTGGGGGTGAAGGGGGACGAAATCAGACATATTTTGCTTCTGCAGCTGGCAGAACAGAATCTAACCATTTCGCCCAACTCTATTACCTATAACTAATTCCTACACCCCCAATATTGACATGTTATGTTAGTTGGCTTTTCTATAGCACCTACTGGCAGTGGTATGGCCCTTTGGAAGACTATAGTCTTAGTTGAGAAGTAGTGAGAGGAGTGGTAAAATACATGTGTGGATTTATAGCCTGATCCAAGGTAGGTTGGGAATGGGTAGGTCCCTAACAGCAGCACATAATTATCAGATGTCGGATGGGTGCTGGGTCAAATTGTCAAGGGAGTCAAGGGATGTGAACAGCTGAACCAAATTTTGTGTGGACTCAGCTGTATTCTATAGGTGGTGGGGCTCATGCCAAGGGTGATATGTGTTTAGGGTAGGTTATGGTCAAATAGTGTGCTTGTCAAATGTGTGTGGCTATGTGCTGGAACAACCCAGCATGGGACTCAACTGCATTCCGTGAGCGGCAGAGCAAAAGTGTCAGTGAAATACAGCAGTAGGGCAATGGATAGAAAAGACAGAGCTCACAATTCCAACGAAATGCTAGGTATCCTTAAGGGCTCTTTAACTAACTTGTCATTGCTTAGCCATCAGAATAATGCTGGTGCCCCTTCAGTTGTTATCCGGCTGATTGCCTCAATTTACATTTTAAGTCTGAATCCTGGGGTGCCTTTGTGCCACTGGCTTTCTGTCCCCCTTCTTTTATTCCCTTCAGGGTTTGGGGTCCTGCACGCCATGGTGATGACTCCCCTTGAACCACCCTATAAGCACCCTTTCCTAATTCAATGTCTCCCCTCTCCATGAATGACCCAATTAGCCTTACATTTTTTGACCCCACAACACTTCAAATCATTGTTGAGTCCATTAGGGTGAACATATTAATTTGGTGAGTCCTCTTGTTGGTTCATTGGACTTACCCAAGCTATCCAAATGATCTACTTCCCTCCAGGAACAGGATGAGCCTCTTGTCAATGGTCCTACCATAAATGTCATAAGAATGGATGAGCTGGTCATTAGTTATTTGTGTTTGATACCCTAAATACAGTGTGGAATGGGACCAAACTTCATTAAGTGGTTAATGGTCTTCTGCGTGCAAAGATAGTTTAGCATGAAGGCAAATTCGACTGTCCCTCAAGCTGAAACACACAATGATGGGAATGGCAGGCAGAGGTTTCCCCTGCTCCCATGGCTACCGGCTTAATAAACACTGCAACCTACCCTCTAAAATTGTCAATTACATGCTGTCATCTCACTTAGCCATGATTGGTGGTTGCCCAGTTATGTATCATCTTTTTCAAGAGGAACTTCACAAGGGATCCATAAACTTGTGCACCATCATCAATCTAATCGGTCAAAATGCCTCAATAAATAAATACATGCATAAATTGACTAATCGTGTTTAGCATTGAATGGAAACATACAATAAGACAGAGAATATGAGACCGAATGGGTGATTTGGTGGAATTTCGGCTGAAATTCCAAACGGCCGAAAAGTTCGACCAAATCACTAATTTGGTGGCAATGGATGCAGGGGCTGCGGGGGTATCCCCGTACCCTTGTTCACTATGTTGTAAATGGAGGTTGCAGGGTTTCCCCTGCAGCCAATCCTGAAAAAAGCCACACAAAAAAAGGAAAGGACCCTGCAGAGCCGTTTCCCGATCACCGAAGTGAAAGGGAACAGGTGTTGCAGGAACACAGCAAGTCGGCGGCTGCCGCAAGTTAAGTAGGGATGGTGGGGGTGGGAGGGGATTTGTGGGGTGTGTGTGGGGGTACGGGGTTGTATGTGGGGGCAGGGCCAACATTCAGAAATGTTCAGGGGAGAAAAGACTGAAGGTTATTTCAGAAAAATAATCTTCAGCCTTTTCTCCCTCGAACATTTCCTTCGCAGGCTTTAAGCCCCAATGTGCATTGAAACTCTAGCTGCACTTATCTGGTGAGGCTTCTCAAACTTGAGGGTTCCCCAGATTGTATCGGTTGAACTCCACCCCACTTCTGACACCATTTGTGAAGGCATCATGTAGCCGACACATACAACGCAAATACAGTTTGGGCTACAAATGTCATGGGTGGTGGACAGGACTGGTCGTTGTGCGTGCCTACGATTTTCTGCAGCCATGCTTCGTGAGTTACAGAATCTGAGAGTACCCTTAGATTGTTTCTCTCGACATTCTACGTTTCCCGATCTAACTTTCTTCTATCCTTTACCATTAGCTTCTCAACACCCTCCGAACTGATCCATTGGGATCTTCAGACGCATATTCAAAGCAGCACTCGAACACGCCTTTCCTTAGCGTAAGTGGTAGAGGATTATCCCTAAATTTAAGCCATTAACTGCTACGGCTGGCATATTGATGTCTGTCTTTTATTCATGATATTAGAGACACACCCCCAGCCAGACTCTGACTACATCTCCCAGCATACCCCTTAGCTCCGTGCATTCTTTCACCAACCGGAGGAATTCTCAGAAACCCTTGTCATCTGGTAGGTTCTGATTCCAAACATTTTCTATTCCGTCCCCTCTTCTTTTCCTTTTTCTTACAGTTTTCTTTTTTATATTCAAGTACAAACTTCTGCGACTTTCAGCCAAGCCCCTCCTACTTCTTACTTACCTTGAAGTTCTTACGGCATCTGCTGTCATCTGGTACATTTAAGACCACAATATTTGTAATTCAGGTACGCCATAACCAACAGTTCAAGAGTATTCCCTTTAGGACACTATTAATCCCGGTTTTCGCTTTAACCTCTCCCTTTTATCCCAACAGTCCATCTCAGAGATCCAGACAGCAAACGTGACCAGTCTCATAGTCATTTACAGCTGCTTATAATCAACGCTCCTCAGCCTTGACAGCGGACCCACATTATCACTCACCGCACCCTAGCTTCACAGGGTTTTTTCCCCCACGAGGGTTTCCCTGGCACCTTCTTTCCACACCTGTGATCTAGGCACGGTGAAAGGGCATCAGGTAGATTTCTCTTTTCGACATTGGTTTCCAAAGACAAGGTAAGATAGTCTTTTTGTTGTTTGGTTGATCCGTTCGCTGACACTTCTTAAGGTCTGCTTCTACAATTGTTAACACTGGTCTAGACATTTTTTCTTCGAATCTTAATAAGATAACAATAAACCTTTATTTAAAAGAAAAGCAGGTTTGGAAAAAGGCCTACCTTGCCCTATGCTAAGGTGCTAAGGTCCGAATTCCCTAACTAAATAAAGCTAAGGGCAGTCTATGTCAGGAAGTCCAAAACATATGTATGGCTGTGTCGCAAAACCTATACTTGCCCTCACATCTATTTGTATACAATGTGTAGAGTTGTCAGTCTCTAAATGTTAAGTGTACAAAACAAAGTTCAGAGCTTCGTCCAGCTCTTGGTCTTCAACGGATTTCCCTTCCCAAGGTTCAAATAGTTCACAATGAAAAAAGGGGGATCCCTTCCACACGCTTTCAAGTCTTTCAACAGTTTCAACACAACAATTCCTTCGGATATTTCCCAGGTCTTCTGGCTTTGTTGCCCTTCACCAGTTTCATAGATTTCAATTCTTTGATTTCAAATCACCCAAGATTTCCTTTAGAATCAATCACAAGCTTCTTTGTGGTGCTTGAAGTGGCTTTTCCATAAATAGGTGTACTCGGTATAGGCATAGTTGTTGGACCACATGGTCCACCCATTACATGACATGCAACCTACACACCTTTTTTTCTCTTTTTTGATTTACACGTTGCCACTGTGTCATCTCTACAGTGGTGCTTGGCTTATTTTCATTTCATATACTCATGATGCTTTGCCATTGCTTGTTTTGCCACCATTCACTTGTTACACTTTCACTTACTCTCATGGGTCTTGCCAATGCTTGTTCTCTCAAGTTGCACAATTCCTTCATGGCTTTTGCCAATGCTTGTTCTCTCAAGATGCACAGTTCCTTCATGGCTCTTGCCAATGCTTGTTCTCAAGCTACACAGTACGCGTGCGATTCTTCAAACCCACTTTCATACATAACAGTATTCAAACGTACTTGCTTTCATTCCGTTTGGTATTCAAAGTGCTCTCTTTCATTTAATTTGGTTATCCAAAATGCTTGTTTTCATTTATATCGGCATTCATTAACTGTCTTATAAGTCTTACATGCTCGTCTGGCGACCGGTGTCCCCCTTCCTAGGCTGACTCACCGATATGTGCTTAAGGCGTTCCAGTGAGTGGCTGCAACAAGCTCTGTCTCTCTCGAGCAGTGCCTCACTCCTCCACAGCAGCTCTCTGTGGCTTTGCTCCCAATTCTGATGTGTCTCTCGCAGCTCGGGCCTCACTCCGCAGCTTCACCTGGTCATGCCAGTTCCTTCTCCGTATTCCGCCACAGCCCTCCAGCTTCCTATAGCCTTGCTTACCGTGGCATAAACTCTGCATCGTTCCAGGTTCCTCAAGCACTCTGTATGCCACACCGCCTTCCTGGAGAGGTCTGCTCTTATCCAGCAGTCCGTAAACCTGCTTCCGCAGCGGACTGCTGACCTGTTTCCACAGCTGACCCCATTCTCACCGTTCTGGCTGCTTTTAAACTTCCCGCCAGGTTAATTGGTTCAAAAAGGACTAGCCCACTCATTGCCAACTTGGAAATTCTGCATTGTTCTTGCTTGCCCCCTCCTCGTCAAAGTACATAATTGGTGTCTGTGTGTGTGTGTGAGAGTCAATAAAGAAAGGAATAATGGCTCTAGTTTGTCTCTTTCTCATCCCAGTATTTGACTGGTGTTTACTGGGAGATGATTTACTGGAAAATTAGGGAAGGGACTGGTAATAGCCTAAAAAGGCTCCGGGATGTTGGACTCATTATGAAAGGGAAATGGGGTCTCCTCCACCAGGTGATCCTCCCTCGCATATCCACCCTCACGGTCAGGATCTAATAGCAACATCCTTTCCCTGGCCAACTGGAAGGAGGATAAGTTGGGGAAAGAAGTGAGGACACCCTCAGATTCCTCACAAAAAAAACTCCAACCATCCTCGCTGATTCCAAGGCATACTAAACTCACTCCTTACTCCTCCTAAACCCACAACTACTAACTCTACTCTTTCAGCTAGTAACCTTGCTAAATACATTGTTCCCAAAATCTCCAAAATCAGGTAACCTCTACCTCCACCCTTTACTCCCTCCTCTTACTTTCTTCACTCCACCTACTCCACCATATTTCACTGCCTCTGTCTCACACATCAGTCATACCAACACTAAGGAAGTCCTTGCACTGCTCATGAAGGCTAACCCCTCCTTAAACTCTTCAACCTGTCCTTCGACTCTGTCAGCTTTCCCACTACTTTTCAAACAACCATGGACATCTGTCTCCCGAAAAAGCAAAGTGATTATCCAAACCTGCTAAACAAATTTCAACCCGTGTTACTTCTTTATCACTACTCTAAAGTGTTGGAAAGAGTTGTATTTAACCGCCTCAATAACTTTCTTGACACACACAACCATTGTGACCCCCTCCAAGCAGGTTTCAGCTCCTGGCACTCCACTGACACTGCTCTCATGAATGTCTCCAACATTGTTCCCTCCGCTAAACATTCCACCCTATCCGCTATCCTAATCCTCCTTCACTTGTCTGCTGCCTTTAATGCCGTCGATCACTCCAATCTCTTTAATACTCTCTCTCTGCTTGGGATTTGTGATCAAGCACTTGCCTGGATAAAATCCTAGCTGGTACCTCGTCAATTCTCGGTTCCCTGGAACAATAACACCTCTCAACCCTGTTGGTGTTCCGCAAAGCTTTTTCTTGGGTCCCCTACTGTTCACACTCTACACTTCTGCTCTCGGGCACTAATATCCTCCTTTGAGTTCTCATACCAACTCTTCGCAGATGACACCCACATCTTTTTCTCCTTTCCTAAACTCACCACTGACCTATCTACCAAAATCTCTGACTGTCTCTCTGCCATGAAATACTGGATGGCCTCACATACTCTTATGTTTAAATCGTCCAAAACAGAGGTGCTTTTCTTTCCTGCTAAATTCTCTCTCTCAAACCCTCCCCTGCCTAATTAGTTTCCACCTGACACTCATTCCTACTCCTCTTCTGCTGGAAACCTCTTGGCTTCATCTACGACCCTTCATACACATTCTCTACCTTAATTTCAAAAACTGCGACAGTGCCTTGCCTCAAGTTCCCAAATATCAGGAAAATCAGGCACCTCCTTCCCTTCAAAACCGTTAAACACATCCTAACCACTCTTGTCTTCTCTAAATTGCAGCGCTTTGCCAGTATCATCTTTGGCCTTTCAAACTATCCATGCTGTCCCCTTAAAAGGATTATTAACTTTGCTACCAGGACGCTTTTGGACTCCCTCACTTCACCCCTACTCCCTCCTATCACCAGCAGACTGCATGGTTACCTATGCAAAACAGGGCCAAATTCAAATGTCTCCTACTAGTGTATAAATCCACCCATGCTAAGGTACCAAAGTATCTATCCTCTTCTATCAACCCCTACAAATCCTATTGCAGCCTTTTCATCTACCACCCTCGTGGCACCTAACCCACCCTGTGCTTCTTCTTGCTTCCACTCTTTCACTCTTCTTGCTCTGCTTACTTGCAACTCCTTCCCCTGTGCAATTCGAAACACGGTCCACACAGAAGTATTCAAAAGCAAATTGAAAGCTTCTGTGCTAACTTATTGACTCACCTCTTCAGCCTCACTACTTACACCTTCCCTCACGACTCACCAGCCTATTACCTCTCTTTCCCCACCACAGTAGCCCTTAGTAGTTTGAGGTCACAGCTCATGCTTAGCTGGCTACTCTGCCTACCCGCTGACACTATCTTGTCCAAGGTTTGACCACCATTTTGTTGCCGGCCCGATATCTGTCCAATAAACCCCTTTGGAAACCGGCTCATCCTGCCTCTTGAACTCTCCGCATTATAAGAGGTTCACTGCCTCTCGTTTATCTGCTATAGTTCCTTTTGTACGCTCCTTTGTGATCAAAAGAGTATGTATGCAAATAAATGGATAAAATAAATAAAAACAGTCTAGAGCTGGGTAAAACAAAGTCCTTCAGTTAAAATGCACTCTTGCAAAATAGGAGGAGATTTTGCAGATCAATATGTGCATGCTGAGTTGATAGATATTACTCACCACCACCCAGAGTGCCTTTCCGAGCATTAAAAGGGAAGACATGAAGGGGGAATTTGGGGAAAGGAAGGAGCTAAGGAAACACGCATACTTCTTTCATTAAATTTGATGAAGTGAGAAAGATTTGCGTATTAGGAGGATTTCATATTGGAGCTAGAAATCAAGCGTTTTCCTTTTCTTTTGAAGGAGGTCTGTCCAGAGCTACTCCTTGAATTAGCATAGAAAGCATTGTCAGAAGGGAGAGTGTAAAGGGGTATGCTGGCGAGGTGAAGTCTGTATTGCGTGCCGGGGCCAGGAGGTTGCCATTTCTCTTATATGTGGATGAGTTGGATATACCAGGCCTAATCAGGGGCTGTGGATATGTATGCTGACATATACCACGCCAAATAAGGGGCAGTGGGCAAGCATGCTGGCACATGCCTGGCCAAATCTGGGGCTGTGTGTATGTATTCTGACATGTAACAGGCCAATCAGGGGTGTCAGGTATTTATGTGGACATATACCAGGCCAAATCACACGCTGCATGTATGCATGCTGACATATACCAGGCCAAATCAAGGGCTGCAGGTATTTATGCTGACATATACCAGGCCAAATAAGGGACTGTGGGTATGTATGCTGACATATGCCATGCCAAATCAGAGGATCAGAGTAAATATTCTGACATATACCAGCCCAAATCAGGGGATGTGTGTACGTATGCTGACATATACCATGCCATATCAGAGGCTGCGAGTAAGTATGCTGACATATGCCTGACCAAATCAGGGGATGCATGTTTGTTTGCTGACATATACCAGGCCAAATCGAGGAATGTGGGTATGTATGCTGGTATATACCAAGCCAAATCTGGGGCTGCAGATATATGTACTGACATATACCAGGCCAAATCAGGGGCGGTGTGTATGTATGCTGACATATACCAGGCCAAATCAGGGTCTGTCGATATGTATGCAGTCACATACTAGGCCAAATCAAGGGATGCAGGTATTTATGCTGACGTATACCAGGTCAAATCAGGGGCTGCTGGTATGTATGCTGACATATACCAGGCCAAATCAAGGGCTTTGGGTATGTATTCTGACATATACCAGGCCAAATCAGTGGTTGTGGTATGTATGCTGACATATACCTGGTCAAATAAGTGGCTGTGGGTGTTTATGCTGACATATAACAGGCCAAATGAGGTGCTGTGTGTATGTATGCTGACATACACCAGGCCAAAATCACGGTCTGCAGGTATTTATGCTGACATATACCAGGCCGAATCAGGCACTGCGTGTTTGTATGCTGACATATACCAGGCCAAATCAGGGACTCTGAGTATGTATGCTGACATATACCAGGCCATATCAGGGGCTACAGGGATGCATGCTGACATATACCTGGCCAAATCCGGGGCTGCTAGTATTTATGCTGGCATATACCAGGCCAAATCAGGCACTGCGTGTATGTATGCTGACATATACCATGCCAAATCAGGGGCTGTTTGTATGTATGCTGACATATTCCATGCAAAATAAGGGGATGTGTTTATGTATGCTGGCATTTACCAGTCCAAATCAGGGGGTGCAGGTATGTATGCTGACATATACCAGGCCAAACAAGGGGCTGCGGGTATGTATGCTGAAATATACCATGCCAAATCAGAGGCTCAGGGTAAATATGCTGGCATATACCACTCCAAATCAGGGGCTCTGTGTACTTAGGATGACAAATACCATGCAGAATCAGAGGCTGAGGATAAGTATGCTGACATATGCCAGACCAAATCTAGGGATGCATGTATGTATTCTGGTATATACCAAGCCAAATCAGGGGCTTCAGATATGTGTACTGACATATACCAGGTCAAATCAGGGGTGGTGTATATGTATGCTGACATATACCTGGCCACATTACGGCCTGTGCGTATGTATGCTGGTATATACAGCCAGATCAGGGTCTTCATGTAAGTATGCTGACATATACCAGACCAAACAGGGACTGCAGGTATTTATGCTGGCATATACCAGGTCAAATCTGGGGCTGCTGGTATGTATGCTGACATATACCAGGCTAAATCAGGGTCTGCCGATATGCATGCTAACATATACCAGGCCAAATCAGGGGCTGCAGGTATGCATGCTAACATTTAAGAGGCCACATCAGGGTCTGTGGGTATTTATGCTGACATATACCAGGCAAAATCAGGGGCTGCAGGTATGCATGCTGACATATGAGGCCAAATCAGGGTCTGTGGGTATTTATGCTGACTTATTATTATTATTATTATTATTATTATTATTATTATTATTATTATTATTATTATTATATATTTTTTTATATATTATCATTATTATTATTATTATTATATACCAGGCCAAATCAGGGTCTGTCGGTATGTATGCAGTTACATACCAGGCCAAATCTGGGGCTGCAGCTATGCATGCTGTCACATGCCTGGACAAATTAGGGACTCTGGGTATGTATGCCGACATATACCAGGCCAAATCAGGGACTGCGGGTATGCATGCTAACATATACCAGGTCAATTCAGGTTTGTGGGTTTGTATGCTGACATATACCAGGCCAAATCAGGGACTGTACGCTGACATATACCAGGCCAAATCAGGGGCTGCGGGTATGCATGCTGAAGTATACCAGACCAAATCAGGGTTTTGGGTATGTATGCTGACATATACCAGGCCAAATCAGGGGCTGCAGGTATACATGCTGTCACATCCCTGGCCAAATCCAGGGCTGCGGCTCTGTATGCTGTCATATACCAGCCCAAATCAGGGGCTCTGTGTACTTAGGATGACAAATACCATGCAGAATCAGAGGCTGAGGATAAGTATGCTGACATATGCCAGACCAAATCTAGGGATGCATGTATGTATTCTGGTATATACCAAGCCAAATCAGGGGCTTCAGATATGTGTACTGACATATACCAGGTCAAATCAGGGGTGGTGTATATGTATGCTGACATATACATGGCCACATTACGGCCTGTGCGTATGTATGCTGGTATATACAGCCAGATCAGGGTCTTCATGTAAGTATGCTGACATATACCAGACCAAACAGGGACTGCAGGTATTTATGCTGGCATATACCAGGTCAAATCTGGGGCTGCTGGTATGTATGCTGACATATACCAGGCTAAATCAGGGTCTGCCGATATGCATGCTAACATATACCAGGCCAAATCAGGGGAGCAGGTATGCATGCTAACATATAAGAGGCCACATCAGGGTCTGTGGGTATTTATGCTGACATATACCAGGCGAAATCAGGGGCTGCAGGTATGCATGCTGACATATGAGGCCAAATCAGGGTCTGTGGGTATTTATGCTGACATATACCAGGCCAAATCAGGGGCTGCTGGTATGTATGCTGACATATACCAGGCCAAATCAGGGGCTGCAGGTATGCATGCTGACATATGAGGCCAAATCAGGGTCTGTGGGTATTTATGCTGAATTATTATTATTATTATTATTATTATTATTATTATTATTATTATTATTATTATTATTTTATATTTTTTTTATATATTATCATTATTATTATTATATACAAGGCCAAATCAGGGTCTGTCGGTATATATGCAGTTACATACCAGGCCAAATCTGGGGCTGCAGCTATGCATGCTGTCACATGCCTGGCCAAATCAGGGACTCTGAGTATGTACGCTGACATATACCAGGCCAAATCCAGGGCTGCGGCTCTGTATGCTGTCATATACCAGACCAAATCAGGGTCTTTGAGTTTTTATGCTGGCATATACCATGCCAAATCAGGGGATGTTAGTATGTATGCTGACATGTACCAGGGGAAATCAGGGGCTGTGTGTATGTATGCTGACATTACCAGGCCAAATCAGGGGCTGAGTGTATGTATGCTGTCATATGACAGGCAGAATTAGGGGCTGCGTATGTGTGTATATGTATGTGTATATGTATATATGTATGTGTGCTGACATATACCAGGCCAACTAACGGGCTGGGGGTAAATATGCTGACATATACAAGCCCAAATCAGGGGCTGAGTGTTTGTATGCTGACATATACCAGGCCAAATCAGGGACTCTGAGTATGTATGCTGACATATACCAGGCCATATCAGGGGCTACAGGGATGCATGCTGACATATACCATGCCAAATCAGGGGCTGTTTGTATGTATGCTGACATATACCATGCAAAATAAGGGGATGTGTTTATGTATGCTGGCATTTACCAGTCCAAATCAGGGGGTGCAGGTATGTATGCTGACATATACCAGGCTAAACAAGGGGCTGCGGGTATGTATGCTGAAATATACCATGCCAAATCAGAGGCTCGGGGTAAATATGCTGGCATATACTAGCCCAAATCAGGGGCTCTGTGTACTTAGGATGACAAATACCATGCAGAATCAGAGGCTGAGGATAAGTATGCTGACATATGCCAGACCAAATCTAGGGATGCATGTATGTATTCTGGTATATACCAAGCCAAATCAGCGGCTTCAGATATGTGTACTGACATATACCAGGTCAAATCAGGGGTGGTGTATATGTATGCTGACATATACCTGGCCACATTACGGCCTGTGCGTATGTATGCTGGTATATACAGCCAGATCAGGGTCTTCATGTACGTATGCTGACATATACCAGACCAAACAGGGACTGCAGGTATTTATGCTGGCATATACCAGGTCAAATCTGGGGCTGCTGGTATGTATGCTGACATATACCAGGCCAAATCAGGTTCTGCGGATATGCATGCTAACATATACCAGGCCAAATCAGGGGCTGCAGGTATGCATGCTAACATATAAGAGGCCACATCAGGGTCTGTGGGTATTTATGCTGACATATACCAGGCCAAATCAGGGGCTGCTGGTATGTATGCTGACATATACCAAGCCAAATCAGGGGCTGCAGGTATGCATGCTGACATATGAGGCCAAATCAGGATCTGTGGGTATTTATGCTGACTTATTATTATTATTATTATTATTATTATTATTATTATTATTATTATTATATATTTTTTTATATATTATCATTATTATTATTATTATATACCAGGCCAAATCAGGGTCTGTCGGTATATATGCAGTTACATACCAGGCCAAATCTGGGGCTGCAGCTATGCATGCTGTCACGTGCCTGGCCAAATTAGGGACTCTGGGTACGTATGCCGACATATACCAGGCCAAATCAGGGGCTGCGGGTATGCATGCTAACATATACCAGGTCAATTCAGGTTTGTGGTTTTGTATGCTGACATATACCAGGCCAAATCAGGGACTCTGAGTATGTACGCTGACATATACCAGGACAAATCAGGGGCTGTGGGTATGCATGCTGAAGTATACCAGGCCAAATCCAGGGCTGCGGCTCTGTATGCTGTCATATACCAGACCAAATCAGGGTCTTTGAGTTTTTATGCTGGCATATACCATGCCAAATCAGGGGATGTTAGTATGTATGCTGACATGTACCAGGGGAAATCAGGGGCTGTGTGTATGTATGCTGACATTACCAGGCCAAATCAGTGGCTGAGTGGATGTATGCTGTCATATGACAGGCAGAATTAGGAGCTGCGTATGTGTGTATATGTATGTGTATATGTATATATGTATGTGTGCTGACATATACCAGGCCAACTAACGGGCTGGGGGTAAATATGCTGACCTATACAAGCCCAAATCAGGGGCTGAGTGTATGTATGCTGACATTACCAGGCTAAATCAGCGGCTGACTGGATGTATGCTGTCATACGACAGGCAAAAATAGGGGCTGCAGGTATGTATGCTGAAATATACCATGCCAAATCAGAGGCTGGGGGTAAATATGCTGAAATATACCAGGTCAAATCAGGGGCTGTGTGTACGTATGATGACATATACCATGCCGAATCACAGGCTGCGGATAAGTATGCTGACATATACCAGGCCAAATCAGGGGATGCAAATATGTATGCTGGTATATACCAAGCCAAATCAGGGGTTACAGATATGTGTACTGACAGATACCAGGCCAGATCAGCGGCGGTGTGTATGTATGTTGATATATACAGCCAAATCAGGGGCTGCATGTACGTATGCTGACATATACAAGACCAAACAGGGGCTGCAGGTATTTATTCTGACATATACCAGGCCTAATCAGGGGCTGCAGGTATTTATGCTGACATATACCAGGCCTAATCAGGGGCTGGGGATATGTATGCTGACATATACCAGGCCAAATAAGGGGCAGTGGGAAAGCATGCTGGCACATACCTGGCCAAATCTGGGGCTGTGTGTATGTATGCTGACATGTAACAGGCCAATCAGGGGCAGCAGGTATTTATGTGGACATATACCAGGCCAAATCACGTGCTGCATGTATGTATGCTGACATATACCAGGCCAAATCAAGGGCTGCAGGTATTTATGCTGACATATACCAGGCCAAATAAGGGACTGTGGGTATGTATGCTGACATATGCCATGTCAAATCAGAGGATCCGAGTAAATATTCTGACATATACCAGCCCAAATCAGGGGCTGTGTGTACGTATGCTGACATATACCATGCCAAATCAGAGGCTGCGAGTAAGTATGCTGACATATGCCTGACCAAATCAGGGGATGCAGGTTTGTTTGCTGACATATACCAGGCCAAATCGAGGGATGTGGGTATGTATGCTGACATATACCAGGCCAAATCAGGGGCTGCGGGTATGTATGCTGACATATACCTGGCCACATCAGGGCCTGTGGGTATGTATACTCGTATATACAGCAAGATCAGGGGTTGCATGTACGTATGCTGACCTATTCCAGGACAAACAGAGGCTGCAGGTATTTATGCTGACGTATACTTGGCCAAATCAGGGGCTGCACGTTTTTATGCTGGCATATACCAGGTCAAATCAAGCATTGCATGTATGTATGCTGACATATACCATGACACATCAGGAGCTGTTTGTATGTATGCTGACATATACCAGGCAAAATCAGGGGATCTGCGTATGTATGCTGACATTTACCTGGCCAAATCAGTGGATGAGGGGATGTATGCTGTCATGACAAACAAAATCAGGGGCTGCAGGTATGTATACTGACATATACCAGGCCAAATCAGAGGCTGCAGGTTTGTAAATTGTATGTCCCAGTCCAACCCTGTTTGCAGTGTTTTCTACTATTAGGGCCCGACTCATGGAAATGTGCACAGAAAGGGCCACGTGGCAAGAAGGACACTGCACGAGCCTGTGCGCAGAATAAAAAAATGCACGCCCTGCATATTCATGGAATTTACTGTGCAAAGTAACCGTAATAGCAAATCGCGGCCAGACCACCCCCGACATGCCCACACGCAAAGCATAAACAGCCTGAACAGCTACCTTTGTGCACTCCCCTGGGCGCGAATACACGCACCCTTCAATCAGTGCATTGGGTCCCCCACAAACAGGCCTGCATCTCGGGGACCCAGTGCAGGGTGCCACGTAACTGTTTCCAGCACCCCAACGACATGTGTATGAAATAACTCGGTTGAACTCTCAAAAAATCTGTGTGCGAACCCCCGTAAACCCTTCCTGCATCCCACTACACTGCGTACAAGCACCCCTAAATTGGATGGGAACCCCAGATCCGTACATGCACCCCAAAATCCAACATGCAAAACCACCACTGTGCTGTGATTCCTATGCGCAAGTGTATTTACGCCTGCCTTCGGGTGGCGGATAGTATGAAGGGCTTGCGTCACCGTCCCTCGGAACGCCCACTTTTTCGCAAGTTCTACCACATTTTTGGTGTTCCACCACCTTCCCATCCCTCTGCGCAATCCACGCCCACGCTCTGAGGGGTGTATTGCGCAAGGCGCTCGACGGCTCGCAGAGATGTGCCAAGCCTGTGTGAAATCCACGCAAGTCCAGGAGAAGTCCCACGCATTCGATTCCATGAATTGCCAAACCGGGACTTGTGCGCGATTTGGTGCGCAAGTCCCTGATTTTCCTCGCAAATAATTCCATGAATCGGGCCCTTAGTGTCCTGGAAGAGTGGAAGCTATTCTTAATAAATCCTTTGGCGCTGCAATGACTACACCAGAATTGCTTTACATGGAATTATGACTCGATGGGATCCAGGACAATTGAAAACAACAGACAATTGCCCAAAACTTATGGTCATATCCAAAAGCCTATGTAACTAGGCTGGTACTTAGAGAGACTGGAACAGATTCTCAAAACGTTTTTTTTAGACGCAAGTGATGAGATGCAATGTTGCATCTCATCACTTGTGCCAAAAGAAGATGACCCCTATGCAGAAAGGGCATCTGAATAAGTGTATCATGGATGCGCATATCCAAATGCCCTCTTCTCCCTGCCAACACTTAGAAATGTGCAGAAAATGGGGGCGTTGTTGAGCAGCCTTGAAGATGGCTGCCTAGCTGAATCACTCTGTGCGACACCAATGCTAATCCGACAACAACGTCGCATTCTCCACATCTTTGCATCTATAAGTGTTACCACACGCTGCTGATAGTACAAGGCATGTCTGTCTTAAATCCTGGAAGCAACCGAAGTATCGTGATCAGGATACGGCTTCCCGAACGGTGGGCGGCTGCATTGGCGGTTGGGCCGGCCCTGGGCTACGTTGGCCTGCTGGGCAGCTCTGCCTCTGTTACGAGATTCGGCGGGAGCCGGCGCCCACAACATCCCCCCCCTGCTGTGTGTTGCCGCCATGGAGGGTGCCGACGGCTGCTTCCCCCTGCTTGCAGAGCTGATCCCGAGCGACGGATGCCTGGGGTTCCGTGCAGCTTGATCACTGGGGCCGCGCTGCTGCACTACGCTCCACTCAACATCCCGGTGCAAGGAGGTCAGGCCTGAGCTGGGTGCTCTGTTCCTTCCAGGCTCTGTCCGTGGCGTCCCGAGCTGCATTCAACCGGGCTCACTGCTGACCAGCCTCCCGGCCATTGGAACACTTCGGAACCTCGCTGGGCGCAGCAGGATGTCCCGCGGGGAGCCAGTGGCCCTTGAGGTGGACCTGGGTAGCTCCGGCAGGGCCCCTGGGCATCGGAATCAGCTGGGACCGGCGCCCTGCCACAAGTAAGTGTGCTGGCAGGGGGGACTGCAATATTACCACTGCTGGGCTCTGCCGGGCCTTGATCCACTAACTGTGCTGCATAGGCGGCCACCTGGGCCCCCCCCAGTAGCACCTCACTGGGATATCACTGCGGTGAGGTGCGGACGCGGTCGCTACTGTTAACTGTGGGCGCATACGTGCTGTGGCGGCATATGGGGGCACATGACTACACCTCCACTCTGTTATTGCCAGTGAGGCCCCCGACTGTCGCTGCTGCCGGCCTGGTGCCCATCAACCAATTTCTGGACCCCTACCTGTTGGGTGGCCCGCGGCTTTCTGGGGTGAGGACCCTGTGCAGGCAGATACCTCCTTTCATCGCTGGTATAAATCTACATTAGGCTACAGTCCGGAGCCGCACACGAAGCCTCCCCCTGGCTTGGGGCCTGCCACCGCAGCACACATTGCGCTTTTGGAGTATGCTATAAGTCCGGCGTCCCGTGGACATATATCGGAGGCCTTGCTGTTCCGCAACGCACTCCCCTGACAGACCTGCTGGGCACTGTACTGTATACGCATCTGGGAATCTACCTAGACTGCCCTCTTGTCACCAGACACCCGACTCGGAGCACCTACACACTGGCCCTCATTACGACCCTGGCGGAATTCGGAAAACGATGGCGGAAATGCAATACCGCCATCGAATAGCGCTCGGTGCGACTATGACCCGTCACCGCAAAGTACGATGCCATTAGCGACACCGTAGTGAACGCCAACGCTAACTGCACCAAGCACGCGCGCGCGCGCCATGCCAAACCGTAAACACCACCATGGCGCAAGGGTACGCCAATTCCGACCCTAGCGGACATGTACCTAACGCCATCAAGCATGGCGGAATGCACCATTCCGCCATGGTGAGAAGTACGGCATCGCGAATCAACCGTAAACGGCCCCACTGAGTGCCCGTACACCGCTCCCTGCCCACAAAGTACAACTCCCCGTAGGTGCAATGAAGTCACAATGCAACCAGTGAAATGTACAAGTCACCCATGCATGCCAACGAACAAAAGAAACACAACAGGGGCCAATGGGAGCTGCAGGGCACAGATGGCACGAATACAGAAGCCATCCCAATGGACATGACCACAGTCCCCCACCAAGAAACGCACGCAAACACAGGCACCTGTGACCAGCAATATTCCGAAAATCACATCATTCCACCAGTCCACCTGGCTGACCGGCATCTGTTACACAAAACCCAATCCCCCGCCCCTGAGCATGACAACATTCAAACTGTCATATTGGCAGCCCCCATCCCTGACCTCACGGGCTTCGTAGGCAAACGCGCCCAGTACAGTACCACGCAACTAAACTCCGAAGCTGGAACCCAGTGCAGATCTCCTCACAATACATCGCTCCCCAAATAGGCATATGCCACATCACTTGCAAAGAAGAACGCTACACGGGCCAAATCAGAATAGAAATTTAATGCACATCAAAATCACCAAGCCCATACAGCCATCAGGCCATGAACTCCAAAACACATTTCACCATTGTGGGCTGCATCCGCAAGAAATGACCAGCCACTACTTGTGTGACGCCCTGTTCCCTCATGGTACACAGAGCCACATTCACGTACGAAAAGGCAACATGGAAGCGCACAGAACCGCAGGGCCGTCCCAATGGGGAGGCACTAGTCCAGCTGAAAGGCCGAAATGTTGCTCCGAGCCACCAGTACTGCGTAAGGGCATGTGGCCCATTGGCGATCGTCCCATAAGATCGTAATGCTGCTCCACTGATTAACACGAAGCAGCAGGTGTCGGGAGTAAAACCCATCTGCAGGAGTGGCATACAGATGGCAGTGGCAAAAGGGGAGGAGATACCTGTCAACCAAAAGAAAAGAAAAAGAACAGAATGGCCATCAGTACTACATTCCAACAACTCACTGCAATGATCACACTAAATCCACAGCCACATGCATGCTAGCCCACTCCAAAGGTCCATCACCACCCAAAAACCACTTGCGACTCATAACTATCTATATCGAGGTGTAAACACCATCACAAACGAGTGTACCTGTGCATGCGCCTGTGAAAACAGAATCCATCTGATGGGATTGGTAACGTGCATGGACACAAGTGTCTGAGGGCGCGTCGAGACAGGGAGGGCTCAACAAGGCCAGATAGACGATGGTCCCACTATGGCAGCCCTGCATCACATAGCGTAGGGGAGGCGGATAGATCCCAAGAAGCCCTGTACATGGCAAACTCTGTATCAAATCACCTGCCCATGCATCCATTCATCATTCCCTCATCCCGGGATTAAAACGCCTGAATATTTACTCACATAACATTAGAAATATCCATTGAGTCTGTGCGTTATGCAGCCTGCAAAATCCACAGTGCCCCAGCCCGTAATTCCAGTGTA